>NW_017728921.1:15752815-15779600 GCF_001723895.1 Crocodylus porosus | reverse complement strand
ACTTGATGATCTGCTCAGGTCCGTTCTGACCCTACTAACTGTGAAACTATCCAAGTTCCACTACAGGGAAATCTAAACAAATCTAAATAAGTAGATGCCAGCCCAGGCAGCAATCCCCAAAACTAGGTTGGGAGAGAAGGTCAGTGAAACGGTCTCAAAAGTTTATATAATACAGGTCCATACAGCACAACACACCTAGTGGCATGTTTGCTTAACTGAAATTAATAGGAAGCATAACTGGGAACAAGTTCTCTGCACTGGCTATTGAATGAAACTGTACATCTACTCTGAACAGCAGGCACTGCTTGCCTCCAAGCACAATCACAGCAGTTTATGGCATGAACTTGTATTTGCCATCACACTTTCTCACTGTGCATCTGACTGTTCATTGCATCTCTCTTCCCTAATACCTTCGTTCTGCTAAACAAGTTGCCAACATGCATTTTTAAATAATTTAGAGCTTGCATTGGACCTATTCTTAAAGCAATACCTGAAATAAAAATGGGTATAGTAAAAGCTGTGCTATTCAGCATCTTACAAGCTGGGAAACCGGAAGCACCTACCACAGCACTTCTGGTTTCTCCGAGCCTCCATGGCCTGAAGCAAAGCACCCTGCGCTGCTGAGCCCCCATGGCCTGGAGGCCTAACAGACTGCATTGGGCTGTGCAGAGCCTGCCTCCCTGTCCCGGGGGGGGGCAAAGCAGCAGGAGGGATGACAGTGCCACAGGAGGGGCAGAGGGATGCCCCAGAAGCAGCAGGGGAAGCAGTAGCCAGGGCCACTCAATTAACTGGCATATTTTGTTATTCGGCATCCCCCATTCCCAGGGGATGCCAGATAACAGAGCTTTTACTGTATATAACAACATGCCGCTACATTATCCTTCTTGATCCATCAAGGTGCATTTCACATGACAAAATGCTTCCTGATAGAAAGGAAGTATAGCATGGTTCAACTGGTCTGGCCAATTGCATGTCTAACGTGACTGTCTAAGAGCTCATGTCTCAGAGCCTGAAGTAACCTCCAATCCAGTGGGAGCTAAAACATAAAATTTGCCATTTACTGGGTCAGACCACAGGTCCATCTTGCCCAGTTTCCTGTCACACAATGGCAGGCAGCAGAGGCTGAAAGGGAGAGTGAACTGGGTCTGACCATGGTTTTTTCCACTGTTCCTCTCTCACTTGCAGCCTCCAGCATTTAAAGTCAAGGAAGCTCCAACTCAGAGGCTGTAGACCTCACTCCTGTGCTCAGTAGCTACTGATACCCCTTTTCTCCCAGAATTTGTCCTTCCTTCTGAACCTCGCTAAACTGTCAACTTCTATACCTGATGGCAACGAGCTCCACACTTTAGTGACAAGCTGTGTGAGAAAGAAATTCCTTTTATTTGTTTTAGACTCGCTGCCTCGTATCACCTTGTCACCCCTCGTTCTTATACCGCAAGGAACAGGATGTACTAAATCTCTGTGGACTTTCTCTTTGCCATTTAGTATTTTGTAAACCCTTATCATGCCCCCCCCTTAAGTTTCTAAACCGAACGCGCCTGGCTTCTCCAGTCTCTCCTCTTTTGAAAGCCCCTCCATACCACCAACCGTCCCTGCTGCCCTTCTCTAGTTCCTCCATCTCCTTTCCAAGGTGCGGGGACCAAACCTGGGCACCACATTCACCGTGTGGGCACCACAAGGAACTAGAAAGGGGCACAAGGCTGAGTTCAGAAAAGGTTTCCTCGTGTGCTGCTCATTTCATGTCTGCCTCACTTCAACCCTGCCTTCACAGCAGCCCTCACCAGCCACCAACACCACAAGCAACACGCACCGCTCTCCAGCCTGGTCCACAGTGCCATGCCCTTCACTCCCGGGCTTTAACGACGCGGACGTCCAGGCAAGCGCTCGCTGCTGGCACAACAGCGCTCAAGAGAGATGCAACCTGCACAATACTTACACGGGGCGGCAGCGTCCCTGCCCGAGCGGCCCAGCGCGGAGCCAAACTTGATGGCGATCTGCCGCATCTTCTCCAGGTCACCACTCTCCTCTGCCTCCAGGTACTCACGCTGTGCCCGCAGCCGAGCCACATCGGGGAAAAAGTCGCGCTGGATGATGGTCTCCAGGCCCTGCGGGCGGCACGTACAGCCCAGCTGGGGGGGCGTCGCCCTGGGGACCGGCCTCCCCTCCCCCACCCGCTCCTTTTCCCCATTCCCCCCTCCCGCGGCCCCGCCCCGCCCGCACCTCGATGTAGGCCTCCTCGTCCAGAATCTTCTTCTTGCGCCTCGCGGCAGCCACCACCGCCAGTGCCGCCACCTCCCGCCCCGCCGGCACCAGCGCGGCCCCCTCCACCTCCACCTCCACCTCCGCCGCCGGCTCCCCCATGATCTCGGCAGCGCCCGCAGGGACCCAGACACGACCCGTCCCTGGGCGGCCGCCGTCCACCGCCAATCTGCGTACGCGCAAGGGCTGCCGGGATTTGTTTGTATCGCTCCCCCACCTCAGTCCACCAGGCAGCCGCGCGGAATTGGCTGGCGCTGCAGCCGTCGAACCACGGAGAGCACGGCTAGAGCGGCGCGCGGGATTGAGCGCCCCCTGCTGGGGGGCGTGTCCATGCCGCGGGGGGAGGGGGGAAGCGGTGCTGGGCAGCGCCTGTCACGGAAGTGCCGCGTTTGCCTCTCGCCCTGGTGCCGGCTAGGGGCGGGGGAGGTTGCTTAGCCGTGTTTAAGAGGACTCCCTGGGAATTAAATAGTCTACAATGAAAAATGTATAAATTTGTTGTAATTTTCTCGGTCAGAGTGTGGGACGGTTGTTTTGAATCCCTGCCTCTGCTGCTACAGCAGAGAAAGCTGTGGCTGGGGGGGGGAGGGGAGGTAACGTGGCCCCTTGCTCTCTTCCCTACCAGCTCCTCCATCTCTGCCTTTTCCCGGGAAACTTCCCAGTCTGCTGCCCCCACCCTGCTCTCCAGTCTCTGCCTCCCACCCAAACTCTTCCCAGTCTCTGCTTCTTTCCCACCCTCACCCCTTGCTGTGGATGCTGCTCCTGCTGCCTCTGTTCTGGGGCCCCTACCTGGCCGAGCAGCAGCGTCTGTGCTGGGGAAGGAGCACCATGCCTGGGAGAGACCCGAGGCAGAGCAGGCGCCGAGCTGCACCTGGCAGTAAGGGAGGAAGGAGCGGGAAGGGGGCAGAAGCTACAGAGTGGGGAACAGGAAGCTGCTCTGGCCCTGGCTCAGGCTCCACAGCCACCTGCTCCTCACTCTGCTTCATATGTCAGTATAAGATGAGCTCCCCACCACATGCTGGTGGGGGGAGCTCATCTTACATTTGAGTAAATATAGTATTTACAGGCCTCAATAGTCACTTTTATCTCATTTAGTTAGCTGCAGACTGAGCCAAATCTGAAGCAAAGTGCTCCATACAGCAGTGCTTTTGGTAAAGGTGGCTCTGCAAGTTGAGCAGTAGTTAGAAAGTCTCCAGGTGGCCTGCAAGCATTAAGTGCATATTTCTGAGAGAGAAAATCCACACGAGTAAGCAGAACACAGGACAGAGGTCTGATTTTGCCAGGAACACGCAAATGAGACTTAACACAGTAATACCTTTACTTATGCATTATCTATGTAAGCGTCACAGCAACGGCTACTGCTTGTGAGTACTGCACTGCATAAAAGGTTTCAAAGGACAAACAGTGCATTAATGTTAGATTAGTACCTTTCACATGGTCCACACTAGAGAAACAGATGGTATTACCTTGCCTCTGCCTGTGTCCCATCTTGAAAAAAGCTTGCTGCTCATAACATTTGAACACTGAATAAATACAAGCTTGCGTTTACTCATGCCCTAGTTCCTGGTGTGCAGTCCCCACCCTCAGGCTGCACTGTTTCGCTGCATACTGCACAGTACAGCGCAGTGTCCACCACTAGAAGTTCTCCTGCTTTTAGTTATATCAGCAGACAGGCAAAAACTCAGGTTTATCTCACTTCTTAACTAACAAGTAGCCCTTACTGTCAGCCCTTTAGCAGAGAAGGGACAAAAGGGTGCCCTAGAAGTGAAAGATCTTATTTAATGTCACAGTGTTTTGATGGCCTTGGTAACATTTTTTTCAGACGTTCAGAAAGGTCATCGCCTGGACTTCAGTTCCAGTAACTATTGTCTCCCCAATATGTATGTTATGAATCATCTTTATTTTACTCAGCGCTTCAAGAGACCCCAGTCATGCTTAATTCACTCTCTCCCCCTCTTACCTATAGTCAGCCAGAGAGGGATCTGAAAATGAGGAGGAATCTATGCAAAGGACTTAACACAGATGGAGATGAGAAGCAGAAACTAGAGTTCAAAAGCTTGTAGGATGCTGCCAATAATACTAATCCTTAGCACATATGCAGCAGGCAGGGTAATGCCGCCCTAAAAAAGCAGCTGAGTCTTTCTTCTGGGGCACTGTGAAGCAAAGAGCATCACTCCAGCCCCCAAAGCTTGGCCTGTGCTGGAAATCAGAAAGTAAAATGAGTTTACTTTTCCAATTACAGCGGAGCAGTAAAAGGAACAGCTTGCTTCCATGCTGAAACATATGCTTCTGTCTGTACAAGCTCTAATTAATACCCCACCAGCAGATGCCACTGTTGCTCTGCTGTGTTACATATTAATGTACATATTTTTTGCCATTTTGATTTGTATTGGCACTTGCAATCACTCCACAGTGCAACTGTCCCCTTGTGACCAGAGCAGCTGCAGGGTGATTTGTTTTGGAAAGAAATTTTCCCCGTCTTTCATAACAGCCAACTAGATTGCATGCCTGGGTCTGATTAGTTAGGGATGCTAATTAAAAAAATGCCATCAGTGCTTTGACAAAGTACCCCCCCACACACACAGACACACACTATTACACAAATGAGCTCCTTTTGAAGACTGAAGTCAGAAAGTCCTTGTTTCGAGTCGCATAATAAATCAACCAATTTCCACTGTGACCCCAAAATGCAGTGCTAGACATCATCAGGACACTGTAAACAATACAACGTTCATTTTTAGATGGCATCTCCAGTTCTACTTTATAATAAAGCATACACATACACAAAATAAAGACAAATAAAAAGAAATCTTTCACTATCTCTGAGGTACAGACATTCACCCCAGACACACAACTACAATACTAATGCTGATGCAGGTTCTACCCCTTGTGCTGGCTTCTGGCTATTTTTATGCTTAAGGTTTTGGAGGAACGTGCCCCATATGATGCATTTGTTATTATTTGTCACACAACAAACTTTGTTTGGATTAAAAAATAACCTAATCACCAACTATTTGGGAGCCAGGCATCAGGGCAGGCAAGTTGAAGATGCTAGTCAAAAAGCACTTTAAAAATGAAAAATATCCCCAAAAATGCCCCATCTGCCTTGACCAGCTTTTTTCCTTGTATAATTTAGGTTTGGTCAGTTGACCTGTTAAATACAGCTTGGTCAATTGTCCAGTCAAAAATAGTAAAAAATTGCCAATACAGTCAAACAATACACAGAAAAACCACAAATTTGCCAATAAGAAATATGTTAAAAACAATACAAAATCATATTTCTGTCAAGAAAACTGCAAAAAAAAATTCACTCCCCATAAAATACTTTTTAATCTTTGACCAGTCAAAAATATGCAGTCAATTGACCGGTCAATTAACAATATTTGACCAGTTGATTGACTGGCTTGCCAGCCCTGCTATAATTACACAATTCCCTTATTGCTTTATTTCTCTGCCTCCCTTCAGTCTGCTACCTCTTCTCAGAGAAACCAGGGAATTGGGGAAGTTGGTGGCCTCTGTGTTGACTAGGTGAGATTTAGCTTCCACCCCTAGCAGCTCTCCTCAGATGGCTTCTTGGTGCCTTGAAGGATGAGTGCTGATGCAGAAGCTCTCTTCTGATGCCGCCACTTGGCCCGTCGATTTTTAAACCAAACCTATGGATTTAAAGGAAAAAAATGAAGCATTTGTCTTGAGCCTATGCCTGAAGGCCCCCTATTCTGACTGGAAAAAGCTGTTCCATACTCCTGCCCTGGACTCTTAGTACAGGATTTGCTGCAGGATCTCAGCAGATTTCTTGTTCAGCCACATGCAAACTACACTTGGAATCCCCTTGGTTATGTAGAACAGAGAGAGCATAGAAAATATACCAGAACAGGGACGCAGCAGCAGAATTTAGACAGTGTGTGTACGCACGTGCATGTGTGTGGGTCTGTGTGTGCGTGTGTGTGTGTCTGGGTGTCAGCATGCATGTGCATTCCCATATGCAGCTACAGGAATGCATGAGTACTGAAGGCCACATCGGTAAAATCAGCTTACACGAGCGTTCTTTTGTGCTCCTCCGTTATGCTTTGGGTTTAAATAGTATCTTACTGAATTTCTAAGGGTGCTATTTAAGTGGTACTTTGAGGTGTGGAGTATGCAGCCATCTAGGCTGATTCCTGGGCATCTACTTTTCAGCAAGTAGGGTGGAAAATAGTTTGCAGGCCCAGAGTATGAAAGAATCTCACCTCTACTCTCTCCTCCTTCAAGTGGATGCGAGTTGCAAGGTGCTCCCTGGTGATGACATCTGGGTACTGGTTCTGGTGGAAAAGAGCCTCCAGGGCCTGGAGCTGATCCTCTGTGAAGATAGTCCGGTGCCGCCGGGTCCGCCTCTGGATCTGATGGAAGGTCTGCAGCTCGCTTTGGCTCCCCCGAGGGTTTTTACAGGCTCTCATGGTAGGATGAAAAAGCCGCATAGGCCAAGGGAACCTGGTGTCTAATGAAAAAAGAGTTGGAAATTTACAGTATTTTATTCCAGTCCTAAAATGCAGATCACTGTGAAGACAGATCTCCACTTTTAGTCCCAGGCAGGCTGAAACTGGGGATGGTACAGAGAAAGGCAGATTATGCATTGTTTTAACCCTGCTAAGTGACTTAGGACAGATCAGCTCTGACAACTGACTTTGGTTCAGGTCAGGTTCAGCTACCTTGGCTGAAATGAAGGCGCTCTTGCCTTGAGGTGAGGCTTTGGGTAAAGGAAAGGGTCAAAAAGAAGCTCTTCAGGTGAGAGAAAAGAAAAGGCTGGTAATACTATCACGTAGCTAGATTATCAGTGTCAGTATTGCCAAGCCTGTGCCTTAAAAAAAGTCAGGAGTCTGGCCCCCAAAATCATTAGATGGGTTTAAAAGCCGTGAGTTTTTTTGAACTCCTATGACTAGCATAAAAACATCATAACTAGCATAAACTACACAATCCCTGCCTATATCTCTCCTTCACTGTGTCAGGATTTGTACAAATGCTGATCCAGAACTCACTGAGGTGAAATACCACTTTTTCTTCATTATGTATAATTAAATAAAAGCACAGCCACTCCCATAAAGAGCCAGATTTTGTACCACTTACTAGCTACAGGTCTGAGCAGCCTTCCCCATCAAGGTGGTTGATTAATACTAACTAATAATTTTAAAACTGTTTGCAATGCAGTAATTGATTAGTGCTAATAACCTAGTGGTTTGGATACATGCCATACCAATACACTCTGGCAGACTTCAGGTGCCATGCCAACTGCATGCACAGACCAGTTCATCCACCCGGAAATGAAGTCACCCTTGGGGTGAAACAACAAAATGTTCAACTATATTTAATTTCAAGCACATGCATATATGCATTGCTGAAGCCCTCTCAGTAAGGTAGCATGTCAAACCTCCACAACACCCTGAAACAAGGAGTAAAGAATACTGGACCCAATTGAAAACAGGGATGGGAAAAATGTAGTTTGGTTTGACCCCAGTTACATGTGAGAGATTAAGAGCTCTACTGGTACAGAGTGCTGTAGGCTTATCAGAGGCTGTAAGAAGTTAAGGTCTAGCTTTTTTATCTTATTTAGACAGGAGCAGCCCAGTTCTGCTGAGGCATTGACTCAATACTGATTCGGAAAGAAGTGTGCCCGCTACAGCTTCATCCACGTGATATCCTGCCACATTCTAGCTCTTCCTTGCAGATGCCCATGAGAATCAACCCACCCCAACCTTGCTGAGGTTCAGTCTAACAAAAACACAATGCAAGATGGCAAGGCTGCAGGCCACAGAGTTGTAAAGTTACTCTGTCCCTTGATTTTGCTTCTTTACAGAGTATTGTTGCCCTCGTGCAAGTGAGATATGATGCCCCCTCAGTGAGAGTCTGGCAGTGAGTCATAAAAGAGCGTACTCACCTAGCCAGTTTGGAGGGTCCTGAAGGGAACGAGCACTTGTGTGAGAACAGCAGCAGCAGCTGCACCCAGCAGCTTCCAGCTCTTCCTCTTCATCCTCTTCCTCCTGCAGAGAGCTGGCTGTGACAGCCTCTAGAGCACAAAGGCCTTTGGGCTCACAGTCCAAGATACCTTGGAGGCAGAACGGCACCAGAACCTGAGGATTTCTCTCCCGCGGGCTGGAGAGGATGTTGTCGATGGTGAAGGAGCATTGCTTCTTCAGGCCTCTCCTGCTGAGGTCCATGTCCAGCGATGCTTCTGAAGACATTCTTCCAGGAACGGTGGCTGCGGCAACCGGCAGTTCGCATTCAGCAGCTGGAGGAGATAGGGTTTGCTTTTCACAAAAACCCTATCTGTGCCATGCGGACTTACAAAGAAGAGGACAGCTTGCACTCTGAATCTTTTTAAAACAGTCCAGTGGTGCCATATGGAATTGCTGCCTTGTCTTCTTTTAGCTTAAAGTGATTGTCATTCTTGCACCCGGGATTTCGATATTATATACACGCACACACTTTTTTCCACCTAAGCTAGCTGCTTTATAACTGAGGCCATCCTGAAAATATACACACACACACGCACACACACATATATATAATCCCTTTGGAAAGAAAACCGTAAACCCCCCTGTGAATAAAATAAATTCTAACTAATCTTGGCAGCTTTGTGAAGGGTTAGTGTGGATCTAAGATTTAGCTAATCCCACAGAAATGACTCTAGGAGGAAATCTGATTTCTCCATCTCGAGTGTAGATTTGAGGTGGTTATGATCTCCATTGTGTTGGAGTCTCTGATTCCAGGCAGGGGGAGAATAGCTGTTCTCCAGCCCAGAAATGGACCAGAGGATTAACTCCTTAAAAGAAGCAAATTATCCCTTTCTCTGGTCAAATGAAAGCTTTTCCATCAAAAGCTGTCATATCATACAGTATGAGAGAAGGAGGGAGAGTTCAGTTTGATAAAAAATCATTTTTAACACCAGCACAGACCTTTACTAAATGAGGATTCTCAGCAAAAGCTGCTTTATTTTTTCCTCAGAGCACAGGAAAATTGTATTTTGCTGTGCTCTATCTAAATAATGCTAATGCCAATATCTTGCATGTATACAACACGTTTCTTCTGAGGATCTCAAAGCACATTATATACTGAACTTAATTAGGCTCATAATGCCCTGTCATGTCAGTCAGCTGTAGTTATATTAGCTCATGCCCCTCTGCTGAAGTGTACATACCTCTGCAATGGACCGTGTCAGGTTAACCACAGCACACGATAACATATTCGAGTTCTGAAGAAAAAGTGTAGAAAAATAATGCCTCCAATTCCTCAAATTGGACTGGCACCAGACCTAACATTCAAAACAAAGCCATGGGATCTTCAATGCCCATAAAGTAGCCAGGTTCTTGTAACCAATTCACAAGGCAGGCCAAACAACCCTGAGATTTTAGGAATGTTATATTATGAGATTTTTTCATTCTCTTTCCTCTTTTTGAGCCTTTGCGGGTCCTGTTTTCAAGTTTTCTCTGCAGCCAGAAGAACTACCCACTCATTTTTAATCCAATGAAAATTGGGATTCTAGCAGAACAGTATGGCTCCAGAAGCTAAGGCTTTAGCAAAAACATCAAACATCATGAAACTTGTGAGAAAACCACAAGAATACGCAACACTTTACATCTCATCTAACATACAACCTCTGCTTGGGTATTTCTGGCCCTGGAATCAAAGGATGGAGCCCTTCCTTTCTTCCTTTTGGCCTGAACTCCTGTTGGCTCACCTCCAGCCACACACACTTGCAAGCAGACAAGGATGCCTGGAGAGCACTGTTCAGTTCACCCATATAGTCTTTGTTTCGCTGCTGCACTGCCACAACCAACACTGGGGAGGGGATCTAGGGACCTGGGTGCCAGTAATGCAGCCTCAGGGTCAGCTTAGGTGGACACAGAAGGATCTAGGCATCATGTCAACAGCACTGGGACCTTGTTTGCAGCCTAGGTCAGCTCTGAAGAATCCAGACACCTGCTTGCCGCATCCAAAGTGTGAGGCCTGTACACACCAAATGGGAGCAACCTAGAGGGTCTTGCGGACTGGGTCCAGATTAGCTCAGCAGCACCTGCCCTTTTCATCTGATTCCAGAGGGATTATCCAAAAGGCTGTTCACTTTTGAGGTGGATTCATGAGTCCTACCAAATGCAAAAGTCCAGTAGAATGCCCATTGTGGTGCACAGTCTCACCATCTAGTCTGAAACCAGGACTCCTTAAGAATCTTTTTTTATTATTATTGTTGCAGTTTTTGCCATGACTTGGAGTCTTTATCCTTGGAAAAAATCATTGTCTGAGCAAAACATCTTGGCCAGATCAGTTACCAGCATTTTTTGCAGGGGGACCTCTTTGAGCCCATCTCAGATCAAGGTATAGTCAGCATCCTAATTTGACAAGATTTTTCCCATGGCTGAGTTGCTCAGCTTTTCAGGTCCCTGTTCAGGTCCACACTAGTTTTTCTGTCAGTATTTTTCCAGGGTTAATTTGCAAGCAACCATTTTAAATTTCCCAACATCCTTCGCTAAAGCCCACACTAAGTTCATTATGTATCAGTGGAAAGTCACTTAAGAGACTGTCATTTTAAGCAGGATGACACAGCTGTATGAACCATCCAGTTCCTTGTTTCATAGTCTATGGACGTTAGTTGGATCTTTGCAAGAACTGTATAATTACATTAATCAAGCAATGAATTAGGTCTCTCTGATCATTAGGTCTATATAACTCATTACTTGGTTTCAGAAGCCTTTTATTACTGCCTTTTCCAATTCACTTATCTTATGTTTCACTTGATTTATAATAAATGAAAGTCCCTTTGATTACGAATATTCTTACTACTTATTTGCCTCCCCATTTCCTTTGTTCTGCTGACAGGGGCAGTACTCATTTAAGCCCTGTCAAAGAAATGGTGTTGGATTAACATTTTGATCAATTTTCTTTTATGAATAATTTTGATTTACCAAAACAAACTATTTATAAAGGCAACCTGAATACATATAATGGATATAATGGCATATTGGGCAATATGATGAGATAACTATCTTAACATATAGTATGCATATTTCAGTTCATTCACTCGAAGCAAGTCAGTCAAAGGGCCATTCCTCCTGAGGTACCTACAATGGTTAACAGCAGGCTGTTCTGTGATAGATACATTCTTGGGAAGGGCTAGTAAAATCGTCCCCTCTACCCCTCTCCTCCACCCCACACAGATTCTCTCTTTTCCTTCCAAAAATATAAATTTCTGAATAAAATTTTATGAACAGCAGTTATTTCAGTGGTCATATTTATCATGGGGCACTCAACCTTGTGGCATCAACTTTTTGTCTCAGCTGTAGCTGAGTCTCCTAAAGCATAGGAAATGGCATGCGGTATTTCAAAACATGGTAAGGAAGACCTCCTGCCCCTCCTTCGTGTATTCCCCAGAACTTCCCAACACCTCCCCGCTTGGTCTCAGCTAACATCAAGAGATCCTTGTTCTCATCTCAGCCAGATGATCAACCATCAGTTTCTATTAACAATTTTATGGATCAGAGAGGGTTGAACTGCAGACCCACCACTACTGTCTCAGAGATAGCATCACGTATGCTTTCCTCGCTGCAGGAATGAAAGAGGAAAAGACTGACCAAACAATAGGACTAATCAAGGCAATCTCCTGAGACATAAAGCTTGTTAGGTGCCATTACCACTGGATCAGTGAAAGGAGTGGATTCTGGAAATGAGGGCCTTCACTTAGGAAACTGCAGTCCTTACCGCTGTGAACCTACAATTACCAGAATTGGCCAACACAAGTTGAGCATATACCTCTTTTGCAGAATAGACCGTCATATGCTAGAAGAATGAAAAGAATAAAAGATTTGGTAGGATGAGAAGGAGACATAAAACTGAGTATCAGTATACTGAAAAAAACACCTCAGCTCAAAATTTCTCCTAGTCAGGTCACATTGAACAGCGGAGTTCTTCATGACCAGGAGATGTCTAGTACTACCCTTGGAGATCTCTCCAGGAAAAAGCCTCTGACAGCTACATAATCAACTGACCCCCTGAACATTGTCCCTACTAACCTTCTTTTTCCCTTCTCTCATTCAGCACCTACCTTCCCTATAATTCCTCTAGCTATCATATAGCAGCCTCCCTACAGTTTTTTTTTACCTAGCAGTTCCTCATTTATGAAGAAATCTCACTTGAAAACATACCAGCTTCTTTTCTCCCTCTCCTTTCTTTGCCTCTTGATATCTTCCTCCCTCTGCTAGTCTGCATTTTACATCTTATAAGAATGCAATTCTATAATTTTGCTCTGGTATGCAAGAAGAATTCAATCATGCCCATCTGCTCTGGGAGCATTTTCTCTTACTTTCCACTGGTGTAAATGCCATGCTCTATACAGGGCAGTGGAAAATTAGGCCTGTTACACAGAAGTCTATTTATTCATTATTATAAATCCCACTTGTTTTTTAGATGAATGCAGACACCCAAACCTCGAACAAACACAGGGAGAATCATGGCCAGACTTTGCTCTGAGCAAGTCAGGTGGGGACTAAACTGGTGTAAGGGAAAGCAGAATCTTCCCCCTTCTGGGTTTAGCTGTAATAATCATGCACTTTGAAGCGGATTAATTCTTTTTCCCCGCCTGTGACAAAGGGCTTCTTTCACTGGCTTCCCCTTCATGTCTCCGCCTTTCCACCACACAGACGCACGCACTTAGCCTATTAGTATCTCTGCTGATTGCTTTCTTTCATTCCCCCTATACCTTTCACTTCAGAAAATGGACTGGTAATACTTCTTTTATCAAAGAATTATGGGATTTAGGACCCAGATCTTACAAAGAGACTTTTGATAGCGGCTGGTAATCAAATCCCAATCGGCAGACACTTCTTTGCACCCTGCTACCGGAGGGGAATAAAGGGAAGGGATTACTGATGTTGTGTTTACTGAGCCTCCGCCAAGATACGATCTCTTGGCTATTTCATATTAGAAAAGAAAAGGAAAATAAAACAAGAAAGAAAAATGTAGACAAGGGGGGACAATATAGATATAGATAAAAGAAAAGAAACGGGCTCTTATCATTTTCTTATTGGTTAAGGAGATTCTAAAGCCATTATAGAGGATTAACAGAAAGGTTAATCTGCTTTAGCCGTTCATTTGTCAAAAGTGAATTTATAGGTTTTGAAAACCCTTCCTGCGGTGAAAGTAGAGAAAAATGCCCCTTCTCTTGCCTCCCCCGCCCTCTGTCAGCAGGACACGGGCCACAAGAGTCGTGTTCGTACAGCGCATATCCCACTGCATCCTGGGCCCGATTCTCTCCTGACTTACACTTTGTTTAGCCATTTACAGGTGCCTGAAGGGAGTGTAAAAGGCTTCTCCGAGTGTCAGTGCTGGGGAGTGCCAGCACAGAACTGTTTCATGGTCTCTTTGTATCAGTAACTAATCTATACAGGGTTCAGGGCATTGAAGAATCAGTGCACAGGACGTGATTTTCTTCATGAGCACCTTTGATTTCCTTGTACAGGGCCTCATGGCTGGAAGTGGGCTTCCATGTTGCAAAAAATGTCACCAGTGTAGTCGAAAAACTGCAGGCTGGGAATTCTCTGGGGCAGATCCAAGGAGCAGCGTTCACTGTGCGAGTAACAGCACACTGCCACCTTGTTATACGACTTTCCTAGTTTACTAGATTACAAACGGGGCTATGCCAACCAATGCCCACAGTCCATGGAGCAGTGCCAGTTTAGACCAGCTGAAGAGCTGGCCCATTAGCTTTACTAAAGGTAAAACCAGGCATGGGATTTGAAGCAGTTCTGATTTTAATCCAAATCAAAATGTGGAACAAAAGGAGAGAGGTACAGCCTATCACACACTATCTTATCCCTGGAATAGATGGCAATTATCATGAATAAGCCACAATTGTCTCAAAAGCATTAGTACACTTTATCTTGCATAATTCACAGGTATGTAAAATAAGATAATGGGATTGTGGGTCCATAGGACCCCAGAACAAAAGGCTTTCTTCCAGGAGAAACATGATATCTGTTTTTAGCCTAACTGAAAAGGATAGGTAGGTCTGTATAAGAAGTCAGACAGACAATACAGTGGTTCAAGGTCTTCCTTAATTAGTTCACAAAGAGTACTTTGCCAGGAATTAGTGGATAAAGTCCCAGGTCTTATGTAGTCAACAGTTATAGTTAGGTCTAATAAAGACAAAACAAAAAAAAGGTGCCTAACTAATCTGTTTTGATTCTCTGAATGTGCCAGTAAAATATCAGATAAAGGGAAACCAGTTAGCATTGGACTTTCAAAAGTTTCTTCTACAAAGTTATCATAGAAAATAAGTGGTCCTGGTCTGAATAGTAACGTCCCACTACAAATCAGGAAATGCAGAATTCAGACAGAGGGCACTTAGGAATAGTTTATAAGATTTTATTGCAACCAAAGGCAAATAGTAATACAAAGAGCATATTTGAACTGGCTTTTAATATTTATTATCTTGAAACTGGAGTGAAATTGAGCAGTGAGGTGATAGCATTTGAAGACGACACTAAATTATTTAGTTTAGTCAAGACTAGAAATTCGGAGTCCCATTCAGGCTAAGTGAATGGAAGATTAAATGCATATTTTACTAATGCAAATTAAAGGCACCAAGATGGATTAACATCAATTCTCCTAATTAATATCCTTATCCTTTTAAAAGAAGAGTGGGAATTTTATCTAGCAAGAAATGGAGTTCCTTTCCATATCATCAGCTATAATTCTGACTCTGCAGAGGTAAGACATCCATTATAGAGACGGAAGAGGTCAAGGCTTTCAACCTTTGGAAAAGCACTCCAGAAAGCATTGCTAATTATTTTAATGAGAGGTTAAAGGCCTGATCTTTGCCACAGAGCTGAACTAGGAGCAAAATGACCTGTTCTCAAATACAATTGGCTACTAGGTTATAAAATACTCATTTTTATCTATTTTTGTCTTTATTTTGCTCATAACCTAATACCTGTACAAGAAACACATCTTTCTTAAAATCCTGATAAAACTTTCAGACTAGTAATTTTGTGCCTTCTAATTTGGGGGTCTTCAGCTGGACCTCCAAAATCAGGAGCTATGTGATCCAAAATCTGTGACTGTGTGGAGGACTAGAAAACCAAGGCTGAAGCATCTGGGCCCTTGTCAAATCCCTGGAAAGGAGAATGGGGAGCTCCTAAAAAAGAAAGGGAGCATTACCTGCGAGACCAACATGGAACTGCTATATACTATCTATGGATATGTCATAATAGCGTGGACGGTTTAAGTCAGTGGTTCTTACTCGTTTGAAAAGATCCAGGGTCTGTCCCGACCCACACCCCCTGGCCCTTCCAGTGCAGAACCCCCAGTTTCCTGCCCCCCGAAGCTATGCTGGTGTCTCTCACTTCCAACCCACAGCCTCCTGCCCCCCACCAGCCTTGCCTGCTCAGGCTGGAGCATGGTGGCTGCAACAGCTCCAGCTCATGCAGGAGGCAATGGAGCAAGTCTGGCCGCAGCACAGGCTGGAGGGAGGAGGAGGAGAGGCCTGTGGCACCCCACCCTGTCCTGGGCTAGGGCTGCTGCACTGTGCCAAGTAGGCTGGTCATCCCACCCCCCTTCCCCACCAGCCCCCGAGCAGCATCTCCCAGCCGCCCCCCCCCTGCAAGCATGGACACTGGCCCCAGTGTCACCAGCCCAGCCACTTAGATCTGCACTGCCCTCTTCCTCCACTGGAAGGGGCAGGTGCCTTCCTGCCACCCCTCTGCCCTGCTGCAGCTCACGACCCTTTGAAATATTCTCGCAACCCACTTTTGGGTCACAACCCACGGGTTGAAAAATGCTGGTTTAAGTGATCCGGTTAGTGACACAAAATTACTGTGTAACTACAGTGGATTACAGTATTAGGATTTCCTCTTTTGTTGTGTTGACTAATATAATATAGTACGAACAAACAGGAAAGCAAACCATGCTTTAGATAAGGGTAGACCAGCATACACTCAAGTCATATCTTCAAGGGAGATACAAGCTTATTTGGCCATTTGGAGCATTGGAGTGGGGGAAGAGAAAGATAGAGAGAGAGAGAGACTGCAGATGGAGTCTAAATATTTTTCCCTTCCCAGATTCAAGGACTGGTAAACTTTAGAAAAAAAGCCAGGTATCTTTATAGTTTGTTTATTTATCTTTATATTCATTTTTATGGCTTTTAAAATATGTTTTCACTTCAATACTTTTGATCTAAATAAATAATATTTGCTTTAGAGAAGCTGTTTGGTCACTGTCTTAATCACTTCCATTGGCTTCAAACAGCAGAGAACAGATCTGCAGAGGTAAATTATAGCTACTATAAGTGAACTTCAACCCAGGACCCAGTCCATGTATGAGAGCATCACTTAAGTGCACCTGGAGTCAGGCCAGGTCCACTGAGATAAGGCAGGGTCAAAGGCACAGTTTGCTCAGTAACTACAACAACCAGGAACACCAAAAGGACAGAATGGAGAAATTCACTGTATGTTTTCCTAAGAAAAGCCATCTCCCAAAGGGGCCCTAGGGTGCGTCCACACATGCAGGCACGTGTGCTTGCAGCAGCTCATATAGGAGCAGCACAAATTTGAGCTGGGGATTTTTGCCTCAGCACACGTGCCCGGACATGCTCTTTGGGGTGGGGCAAGTTGTGCCACTTGGGGCAAAATAAACTTGCCCACCTCTTCCCAGATCTGCAGCCAGAGGGAGCGAGAGGGTTCTGAAGCCCAGGCACTTGGTATCTGGGGACACTAGCCGTTGTGCCAGCTGGACTGCTGCAGCAGCCCTAACCTGGAGTGGCCCCTGCACCCTCTACCCACTGCAGCAGTCTGGCAGTGGGGGCTGCTGCCTCGCTGTGACCTGCTTCTATCTGTGACAGCATCTGCCCCCTTGGACCTGCGGCCCCAAGGCTGCAACCCTGCCAGACCCAGATGGGGTGCCCCCACTCTGCCATCTAAGCAGCTATTGTCCAGAAGATGTGCTTCTTGTGGTGGCCTGCTTTGAACTGTTAAAGTGTGTCCTCTTGACCCCAAATGGCCAAGAGTTCAGACACCACATCTGCCCTCCAGCTGGGTCCCCAGTGCTGGCCCTGGACAGTGTCTCACCACTTGTCTCACCAGCAGAGATCCTGGTGTTCCCTATTTCCGAACTGCAAATACTCTGATAAGAAACCCAAATTTTCTTATTAAAATACCCAAAATAGTGTTCTTCCGCTATTAAAATGAAACACCACTATACACAGAGAGATCAGTTGAGCAATGTTTTATTGATATATTTACAAGTGTAAAGCAGTTTGGAGTGGGGGTTGGAGGAATTTCTGGGTGGGTGTAGGGCTTGTGGGGGTGATGTTTGGGGAGGTAGGGGGCTTGTGTGGGGTTTTGGGGTTTGTGGCTGGGTATGTGGGTAAGCGGTTTCTGGCAGTGGCTTGGGGATGTGGGTGTTGTGGGTGGACTGTGGGTACTGTGGATGTAAGGGGGTTGGGAGGGGTGCCCTGCATCTCTGAAGCATCTCTGGAGGTCCAAGCCCCGGCTTGCCTCAAGGCACAATGGGGCATGAATGTTGTGGGCCCCCAGTGGCTGGAGGGGCACAGTGGCACTGGTGGTGGCAGCAGGAGTATGGAGGTGGTAAGCTGGGAGCTCCCGCAGATGCCGCTGGCGCTGGGTGGGGGGTGTTGAGTGCCAACCAGGGGTCGGCGACCACCCACAGATGCACTTGCAGCATCGGCAGCAGCCAGTGGCGATTGCTGACTGCCCGCAGATGCGAGCGGCGGTGAGAGAGGGCAGGGTAGTGAGTGGCAACCACCCGCAGGTGCCGCTGACAGTGTCAGCAGCACCTTTTTGTAGGGGGTGCACCACTATGCTCAGTGGGTGCACATGCACCCGCATGTACCCCCTACATGTCACCAAAGCAGTGGGGAACCATGCCCAGCTGCACTTTTTTGGGGGGTGTTTTTATTTGATACGTGGAAATCCAGGTATAATATTTTGAGCCTGTGCTGCAAATATGCAGTGTGCAGAACATTTTTTCATTCTCAGCATGTCTCCTGTGGCATCTCAAACTGGTTTGAGACACCGCAAGAGGCACCTGCACTCTCATCTGGACGCACCCCTAAAAGCTGAATATGGGAGGGAGTTGAGCTCTTACCAAAATGAATGAGACGTGCAAATCAGAACCCTTGGGTCTTCACTCTTCTCACCCCATTCTCATTAAAAAATTAGGAGATTGTGGTGTCGATGCCTACACAGTCAGATGGGTCACCAACTGGCTGGAGGGCCACACCCAGAGAGTGGTGGTGGACGGGTCATTTTTGACCTGGAGGGATGTGGGCAGTGGGGTTCCCCAGGGCTCGGTCCTTGGGCCTGTACTGTTCAACATCTTCATCAGTGACTTGGACAAGGGGGTGAAAAGCACCTTGTTCAAATTCGCAGATGACACTAAGATGTGGGGAGAAATGGGCATGCTAGAAGGGAGGGACAGGCTGCAATTGGATCTGGATAGGTTACGGGGGTGAGTGGATGAGAACAGGATGAGTTTCAATACTGACAAGTGCAGGGTACTGCACCTGGGGAGGAAGAACCAGCAGCATACCTACAGACTGGGGAACTCCCCTCTTGTCAGCAGAGGCAGGAAAGGATCTTGGAGTCATTATAGACTCCAAGATGAACATGGGCCTCCAATGTGGGGATGCAGTCAGGAAGGCCAACCGCACCTTGTCATGCATCCACAGATGCATCTCGAGCAGGTCCAAGGAGGCGATCCTCCTCCTCTATGCAGCACTGGTCAGGCCGCAGCTGGAGTACTGAGTCCAGTTCTGGGCACCGCACTTCAAAAGGGATGTGGACAGCATGGAGAGGGTCCAGAGGAGGCCACTCACATGATTCAGGGGACAGCAGGGCAGGCCCTACAAGGAGAGGCTACGGGACCTGAATCTGTTCAGGCCCCACAAGAGAAGGCTGAGGGGGGATCTGGTGGCTGTCTATAAACTGGCCAAGGGAGAGCAGGCAATGAGAAAGTCCCTGTTCCCCCGAGCACTACTGGGAGTAACAAGGAATAACAGTCATAAGTTGATGGAGAGTAGATTCAGGCTAGACATCGGGAGACGCTGCTTCACTGTCAGGGCAACAAGGATCTGGAACCAACTTCCAGGGGAAGTGGTGCTCACTCCTACCCTGGGGGTCTTCAAAAGGAGGCTAGATAGACACTTAGCCGGGGTAGTTTGACCCCAGTACTCTTTCCTGCCTATGGCAGGGGGTCGGACGTGATGATCTGCTCAGGTCCCTTCCAGCCCTACAACTATGAAACTATTCACTGAATGGACCTGACTTTATTCAAAGGAGAGAGGAAGGAGCTGGAAACAGATAATGTGCTGGTATTTGAAAGGGTCCCCTTTGGTTTCATAATGTTGTGCAGTTTGGATTAAGCATTAATAACTATTGCAAGAGTAATCACAGAAGAGTCACTGAAAGGGCAAGCATCTCCATTCACCTCTATGTCTGACAAATGCTCATATCATCACTATTCTGTGAAGACCACAGCAAAAATAGTATCCTTTCCTGATACTGTATTTTTGTGCCTGCTACCCAGGGGACAGTCTGGGCACACTTGTTCACCAGGAATTTCACAACACTATGGGAATCCCATATAACTTAAATCTACCAGCAGTCTCAGGAACATTGGCCACCTTAATCAGAAATCCCTGAATATGAACCTTGCAAACCTTGACAATGCCACATCCCCTGAAGGATTTCAACTCCCTACAGAGTTTCCTGACATGACACCATCAGTAGACAGTTGGGGTTAGCCAGCTTCTACCGACTTTTCCATGCAGAGGTAATATTCAGATGTCATCTTGGTGACTGCCATTATTTACTATTTATTTATGGCAGGGAGATGGGGATTTGTGCATTGGTATCACAGACAAATAAGGCTGGAAGGGAGCACACATCACCTAATATAACCATCTGCTCAAAACTGGAACACCCCCTTCCAGATGCATCCCAGCCTAATGCTTGTCTAACCTGTGCCCAAAAACTTCTACTAATGAAGATTTTACAACCTGCCTAGGTAAATTGTTCCAGTGCTTAATCACCCTCATAGTAGGAAGTTTTCTCCAAATAGCCAAACTAAATGGCACCGTGTTGTGAGTGAGTGAGGAAAGACACTACATAGAACTATATGGCTTAACTTGCTATATGCTGAATTTTACACTTAATATTGTTTGATCATTTCTAAACTTAATTTTAATTATTTTTGTATGTTTGACATAAACATTGGAATGAACTTAGACTTTTCAGGGCTTTTCAGCCCAGAATATCTGCAACTCAACATGGCTTTATTTTGATTCACTGTAAAACTGCAACTTCACACACTTTTCCTCATGCATTTTAAACAGATGCAGGATTGAATATGGACGTGTAAATGCTTAATGCGAGTGTCCTGTGCCACAATTTATGAAAATCACTATTCTAGCCATTACCCAGTGCTCACAAACACTTCTGTACAGATTGAACAACTTGTCTTCTATAAAAGGCTGATGAAACTGCATCGATATACTTGCTTGTGAGTTACTGACCTAATTCCAAACCTGTGATTCAACTACCATATTAATTCCTACGCTGGAAAGAGGAGAACAATTTGAGGAAGAGAAAGATGAACTGGTGAATTTCAATTCACTTTAAGCATAATGCAAAGCCTGCTTTTTTTTTTATCAGTGTTACAGCAAGAAAAGAATGTCTTGCCCTGAGCAGATACGAATGATATTTACAGTTTACTGGAAAGATGGCCTAGTACTTAAGGCACAGGATTGGCATTTACATGATTTGGACTTAATTCCTTTTTCTCTATGCGATCTCAGGCAAACTTGTTTCTTTGTGCCTCCATTCTCCATTTGTAATGTAAGAATAATGCTTCCTCTATTGTCAGAGTCCATTCACTAATGACTGTAGGGCATTAATATACTTCATCAGTGGTTTTCAACCTTTTTTCATCTGCAAACCCCTAAAAATACTGAGTGGAGGTATGGACCACTCTGAATTGTAAGTGTGGGTATTTGCATACTTTTGATTGATCATAGTCATCTTTTATGAACCCCTTAGGCATAGTCTGCAGGCCCCAAGTTGAAAACCACTGTGCTAAAGACAGATATTTCCGTTTGACTTACTTCAAACAAGCGTTTGATTTTATATCGTTAAGTGTGTAAGCATGAATATTTTATTAGCCTTCTGTTTGGATTTTGCTGCAACAGAGACCATTTCTACACTTGTGCCAATGAGAACTTTATTTGAAGTGCTCACGGCATGTCTATACATCGCCATATGGCAACGTTGCTACGGTGCCGTGCTTTAGCGCTTCCTTTTGGAAGCACTAAAGCACAGTACAGGAACTGCCTGTATTGTGTTGTGCACACGGCGCATGGTTAGATTTCGCCACTACATCACTGTAGTGGCACGCTAAAATGGGGGAGTGCACTGCTATGGCGATGTAGCTACTGATCATGTGTAGACCCACGTGATTGCTATGTCGCCGTAGCATGCTGTATTGCCATGTAATGTGTCGCTACATTGCCATAGAGCGATGTGTAGACAAGCCCACAGTGACTAGGAGATGGCTCTTGTGGTTTGTTTTGTTACATTCTGCTCTATTTAAAAAGAAAGTCTGTGGTATATCATGAGGTATTCCCTAGGGTAAAATGGGAACAAGCAAACACCAAAGCCAGTTCCAATGATTTTTTTTGGTATCTGCAATAACAAGTTTTTTTCCCCCCGCTGATAAATGCTTCTAAGAATTTTAATCTTGTATTAACCAAGAAACGTGTTAGGCATATACAGACTGAGGTGTGATCACTCAACAGTTTACATAAATGCGTGTGTTCATTTATCTAGAAACCTAAAATAAAAACTGAACAAGATATCTGTTTGACCAACTCTGTAAAGCAGTGATTCTCACTCTTTTCAGACTCAAGGCACCTCTCCAAAAATGCCAGCTCTTAGGTTACACTTGGTTTTTTTGACAACAGACCAGGAACAGAGCAATTCTGTTGCAAACAACTCTGACCACAACAGGTCAGAATAAATTCCTATTTGAAATCTCTGGTTTATCTTGTGAATCATGTGTAGGTGTTTGCACACCTAACAATGCTATTATTGTGCAGAATTCCTCTCCCCCCCCGACACCTTTAAAAGGATCTCATGGCCCTAGTTAAAACCTACTGCTGTAAAGGCTTGGTATCACCAATACACTAAGAAGACTCAAGAGATGAAGCTTGAAACTAACCACCAAGAGTCAGTACCTCTTTTGAAGATAGCAAAGTTATTGCTCTCTAAGGTAAAGAACCATCTTTTTGTTCTGAATCTGTATGTATGAGCCATAACAAGGGCTTTTATATGCTACAAGAATACGAATAAAATAAATACTTAATAACAAAGAGTCACTAACAATATCAGGGCTATTAATGGGGCTTAGCTTGCAGATATTTTGTCAAAAGGTGAAGTCAGCATTGTCCAAAAAGCCCTACTGCTTTAAATTGCTTGGTATTCGATGATGTTGAGCAAACTCTTTAAAAAGTGCTGAAAAAGCAAACAAAGTAGAAAGGATATTGTATGTATCTATGAGGGGTAAAATGGCTGAGTAAGATCTCTGTAGCAGCAGACAGAAGTCACATTTGTCATAAATCAATGCAAGACCATCAAACAGTAGGTCTATTTTTAACCCAATTCTAAGGAAATACTGAGCAAAAGACTTGGGTGACTAAATGGAGGAAGCTTGTGGATAGCTGTGATTGTTTAATTCACCTTCACTTCATTCTGAGTGGGGCAACGTTTGCAGTTTGAGAAGCTTTGTAACCTGGCTGACTATTACCACAAGCATTAAAGGAATGCTTAATTTCTAGACCAACCAGTTCAATCCCAGGTTACAGGTTTGGTCACAGGTCTCTGAAGGCAAAACGCTGACATTGATTTGCTGGTAACGTTGGCATTGATTGCATTCAGGTTCAATAAACTCCAAGCCATGCACTAATTATTGCGCCCTTGAGCAAAAATGTTAATTAAAAAGCTATACAATTATAATGACATACTTGACATAACTGGAACAAACAAGACAAACAATCAGCAATTGCAAATATAGCATGTTTATACTCTTCACTGAGTTTATAAGTATGTATTCAGGTTTGTCCTCAGCTGCGAATTTTCCCCAAAGTGAAATGCAGGCAAAGCAAGTGAAACGCATCCTAGAGAAGTTGGCATCAGAGGATCCTACATTTGAATGAAGAGAAGAGTATACAGCCCTCACACAGCTTGTCTTTAAAGAACTGCAGGACAGAACAGCAAAACAGTTTACACCAAGAAGACAAAATACAAGACTGGAAATAAAGGGAAAGCCTGAAGATGATGTCTATTAAATGTGTTAAATGAGCAAGGGGTACTTCACCCTGCAAAAGCAGGTCTGTATGAAGGACGGTAAAAAGTATTATCAATGTTCAATGACACAGCAGAGTCTTGCATTTATAGAGAAACAGTGCTTGTATAGGCCAGACAGTTTTAAATGCTTTTGGTGAGAAAAGGCAGAATAATGTTTTCTGAAAGAAATGATAGCAGATATTTATTCTGAGGCCTAGAAAAACGCCCTTCCAAAGGACTCAGGGAGAGTGTACAAAATGTAAAATGCACAAAACTCTGCCTTTTCTAAAGACTATCAAGGGTCTCTCCACCTATCCTATTTCCTCAGTCTCCTCAGGCAAACTTTTATTGCCCAAGATCTACTATCAGTGGTACACAAATACTTGTACTGATCTTATACCACAGCTTCATCATTTAGCAACCAGGGACGCATTTCAGAAAATATTTTCAGCTTCCTAGACAAAAAGAAAGAAAGAAGATCATTACACATCCTACTCCTAACGCTGCAAAGACCTGACTCCAATCCCTTTCCAGCACTGCTGGAGTCATTTATGTTTTCAATGGGATTCCTGCTTGAAATTTAAAGTGATTTAAGACTCAGGCTATTACAGTAAGTGGCTTAATCAGGAGCTGTGCAAGCTTCTTATCTCCTCATGAGTATAAATTTCCCAGAGCTCCCTTTATAAAGCTTCTTCTCACCCAGTAGCCCTCCCACGGCCCTCTTTGTTAGTCCCCTTCCACCTACAGAGCCCCTGACACCCTGATGCGCTTCTCCTCTGCTGAACATCGGACTGGCCTTACCCCGCTGGGAGCCCACGTTCCCCTCCCATGAGTGCCATGCTAGCCCTGTTTCTCTGCTAAACAAACAGATGTTTTTAGGTCCTGCAATTTTATCCCTAGTCGGGTGATTGCTATGTTTTCCTCAAAGCCCCAGCTCCAGGAGTCACGTGATAGGGGAAGAATCTTAGCTTTGGTTTAAAAACAACCCATTTCTAGGTAACACCAGTACAGGAGGAAGATAGGCAGCGTGACATGAGGTTTCGGAGTTTTGCAATATTTGGAAACTAATGGACCACAAAAAAAAGGCTAGATTGTTAAAAAATAGTACACAACTCCGGACCACACGTTTGTACATTTATGAGGTTAAGTATGCATTGTTAGCTTGTGTTGCTTCTTTGTGGCAGAACTAAATCACCAGTGGCGCTGCAACCTCAACCAAGCAGCCACCCATTTTGAGGTACAGTGTCTTATCCTTGAAGTGGAGAAGAGAAAACGGAGGAGGGAAAAGGAGAGGCATCCCAACCTACAGACTACTCACCCCTGTGAAAAGACCTGCAGCTTCTGCAGACAGATCTGTGGCTAAAGGATTAGCTTCTTAAGTCCCCTCAAGACCCATCAATTAACCGTGGTAGAGATCATCCTTGAATCAAGGGATTGCCAACGATGACAGTTTTGGCACCAGGCTATGTAATTTGTAAGGTGCATTTAAACAAAAGGGCTCATAACTAACATGTCACCAACCACCGCAAACAGCCCTACCGGAAGTGGACCTCCTCACATATTAGAGACCCTGCAAGACTCCCTCCCTACTGCAGCACCAGGCCTTTATACCATTCCCCCACGCATTCCAGGGGAGCTTCTCTGCTACCCGTGCTACCGGTGTGAGACCTGCAGTGGGGGGCTGCAACTCTTCTTATTCAAGGTCTGTTAAGATGACCAAAAGGTTACTTTATTTTTCTGAAAGCAGATCCGCTGGCACCTGGAAAAACCCAAGGGCAGTACAGTAAGAGGAACTGCATGACAGTGTGGTTGACCATCACTTTGACTGGCACAAAGATAAAGGAAAAAGTGAGCCCTGTCTATGCTAGCATGTCGGCCCCTATCAGCCAACATTGTACACGTGTGTGTGTACGTGTGTGTGTGTGTGTGTGTGTGTGTGTGTGTGTGTGTGTGTGTGTGTGTGTGTGTGTGTGTGTGTGTGTGTGTGTGTGTGTGTACATGAATATGTACAAAGCCAAGGGTTTTCTTTTTTCTGGTATCTTTTATTGTAGTGATTCTCACCCTTTTTTGACTCAAGGTCTTCCTCATTAGACTCATGCCCTACCTGTCCAGCTTCCCCACCCCCATTTAGGTCATTTCCTATTTTTGCTTCCTATCTTTGGCTGTGTATATGTGTGTATTTGTATATGTACATGTACACATATAGACACACAGGTGTGTTATTTGTACATCTACATGTACATGTGTACACACATGTAGTACACACACAAGTACACATTTGCATGTCTATATGTACATGTACACATATGCAGTATATACACAAGTATACATTTCCATATCTACCTGTAAACACACGTAGTACATATTTGTAGAGCTACATGTACACGTGTATACACACATGTATTCTATGCACACACAAGAACATACCTGTGTATCTGCATGTACGCACAGGTACACATAGTATATACACAGAAGTACACATCTGCATATATACATGTACAGATGTATACACATGTAGTACATATACACACATACAAGTACATATTTGTATATACACACAAGTACATAACATATCTGCATGTAGACACATATGTATTACATATACACACGTGTATTTGTATAGCTACATGTGCATTAGACATACAAGTACAAACTTGCATATCTGCGTACACATGTGCATACACATACTACACGCACACATGTAAGTAAACATTTGCAACACATGCACACACCTGCATGCAGTATACATATACAAGCACATATCCCTACATCCACAATTGGGTATCTGCGTGTACACACACAGGCATTGCATATACACACGTGAGTATTCATGCAGCTGCACGTACAAACGCATGCATTTATACATCTACGTCTGCATGATACGTCTACACACGTGCACACGTATGCTGCATGTACACGCGCACAAGCACACAACCGTTATCTACACGTGTGCGTGTCTATATATATGTATAGAGAGAGAGAGAGAGAGAGAGAGAGAGAGAGTATCTATATACATATACGTATATATACAGACACACACGCGCGCATTTCTGTGCGCGCACGCACACACCCGCCCGCATCCGCCCCGCGAGCACACGTGAGCACACACGTCCCCAGGCGCACACGCAGACGGGCGCGGGGGCGGGGCCGCGCGC
>NW_017728921.1:15747340-15752659 GCF_001723895.1 Crocodylus porosus | reverse complement strand
CGGTTTCCCCCGCGTCGCTTCTGGTTTCGGAGCCCCAGCCCCTAGCCAGAGCCCCGCGTGCCCCGTGCCACCGCCGGCTCCTGGGCGCCGTGCGCCCCGCGTCGGGCCCCGGGCACTGTCGTTTCAGGAGGCGACCGACAGCGCCCCGCAGCTTTAGGCTCCAGCCTTTTTCCGCCGCTGGGTTTGCCTTGCACGGTTGGAGCGTAATCGCCCCCCTCCTGTTTCTGTGTACATTTTTTTGTTTAATGGGCTGCCCTGCCTTAATATCTTTTTACATAGAGGGCTTGGTGCCAAAAACTTTGAACGGCTCAAACAGTCGCTTTTGGAAACCTATAGGCCTAAAGATTGACATGTAAAAATCAGTGCAGATGGCAGTGGTGGTCAGGCCACAAACTAGCCTTGCTCTCCCCCAGTGCCTCCCTGCTCCCCTTCCCCTGCCTGGCCTGCTCTGCTTCTGCATCTTGCCTCGTCTGCTGCAGCATCTCACGCGCGCGGACACACGCAGCTCCTGCCACTTGTGACACTAGTGCCACACATTGGCCACCACGGCAGCAGGTTGCCACGTCTCTCACCGGTGACTTGGTGTCAGCTGCACTGGGGCATCTTTTTCTTACCGGGACAGATCTGTATCAACATGGTGGTGACTTTGGGGTTGACTTTTTCAGAGGCTCTGTGAAGAGGTGTAAAGATAAAAGTCTGGAAGAGGCTCTTGTGCTGTCCAGGGAGGTGAGCAGAGAGTTATGGGAACTGGACGATGCCGACGTGCTTCCTTTAATCCGCTGCGTGCTGGCTTTCCAAATGGAGGCGACCTGCAGTTCCAGTTCTTTCCATAAGCTTGAACAAGTATGTAGCGCTCTGCAGCAGCTGCTCCATGGCTCTGGGCCTGTACAAAGTAATTTTATGGCTACTTGAACAAGCCACCCCATTTGCAGAGGTTACCTGCAAAACTATGACAGCGCCTAATGCTTCTAACACCCATTATTTACAGCTGTCAGTGCTCTGCAGTCACAGGTGCTCACAAACAGCCTTACAAGGTAGTGGTAGGAGATCCAGTTTACACCAGAGAAAACTGAAATCAGAGAGCTGTTGCCTGATGTGTCCAAAGTCACGCAGCAAGTAACATGAATGGCACGTGCACCTGGTGGCTGGGGGGCGACCACCCACAGATGCTGGCAGCACTCCAGGGGCAATCAGGGACCACTTGCAGGCACTGCCAGCAGCGGGGTGGTGAGCAGCGACTGCCCGCAGGTGGTGCCGACAGTGTCAGCGGTGCCTTTTTGCAGGGGGTGCACAGCATATGTGTCACCCCAGCAAGTAAATGGCAGGGCTGGGAATAAAAGTTAAATTTTGAAAGATCTGGAGACCCAAGTTAGATTCCTGCTTGAACTCTCCCTTTACTGGGTAAACTTGTCCCTCAGGTACTATACAGAAAACTAGATGCTGCATTTTAAACAGGGTCTCCTTTATAGAAGAGGTTTGTCTGTGCTTTCCCTCTAAAGAAGAGATTTTGTCCTATTGCTGAACTACTTGTGCTTATCTTCAGTAAGAAAACAAAAACTTAAACCAGTGGTTCTCCACCTTTTTTGTACCAGGACCCATTTGTAAGTATCGATGGCCAGTCTCGACCCCGTAGCCCTCGCTCCCAACCCGCTGCCCCCAGGCACCAGCTCTCTACTGTGTGGGTGTGTGGCACAGGGAGCCCCAAGCAGCCCGGATCTCTGCCAGCCTGCAAGGGAAAAACCCTTTTCCCACATTTTTCTTCTTAAAGGAGAAACCATCTTTAAAATGTCTTGATCCGTTTTTAAAGCTTGCAACCCCTTCCTATATTTTTGCAACCCACAGGTTGAGAAACTCTGACTTAGACCATAGCGAGACAGAGAGAGATTGTCTCCTGGACGTCTTGTTTCCCATCTGAATGCCTCCCCTCCACTGACAATCCAATAACATCTTGTGGCAATTCCAGTAATTGCTATTGGCAAATTTATATTAGGGAAGAAAACCTGCATTACATGAAGCTAACCATGAGTCAGTGCCACTTAGTGGTCTCTGAGCTTGAATAGTGAGGGCAGTTCAGCAGCTTGTGTTTTGTAAACATTCAGATAAGATTACCTTAAAGTGGTCCCTTTTGGCCCAGAAGATCACAGAGGTGAGCAGCTACACACACAGAGGAGAAGCAGCACTAGGTGATCAGCCCAGGCAAAAGTCCATTAACTGCACATGCAGATCCCTCTCTAGGATGACTTGGGTACAGTGACCTAGTTAAAGCACATAATGCAGTAGTTCCCAGACTATGGGTTGGAACCCTAAATGGGGTCACAACAGAAGTGGATGGGGTCGTGGTGCTATGCTCTCTCCCATGCCAGGTCCTGCCTGCTGACCTGTAGAGATTAGGGTAGGCAGCCTGCATCCTCACCTCCCCACCATGGGCTCCACTGTGGCTGTGCCACCTGCAGGAAAGGGGATGGGATGGGGTGGGCAGGGAGCTGGGCTTTGCACTCCAGCTGCAGGCAGCAGCTGGGGCGGGGTGAGGTGGAGTGGGCAGGCCCTGGCCCTAGGGCACCTGGGGAGAGAGTGGGGGGCACCAGCAGGGCCAACATCTGTGGGTCAGGAGTGAGGGGCACCAGCAGGGCCAACGTCTGTGGGTCAGGAGTGAGGGGCCCTGCTGAGGAAAAGTTTGGGAAGCACTGACATAATGGGTTGGGATGCTTATCTAGGGTACTGGAATGACCAGACAATTAAATCTTTTCTTTCCCATACAGATCATTATGAAGTTGTCTGAAAGTAAAGAATCCCTGGTTTCTGAAGAAGTGAGCAAATTAATGAGGAGTCTGGCTAAGTGCAAACAGGTGAGAGATGTATTTATTTTTAAAGAAAAGCTCAGAATGCAAAGAGAGGTCTCCATCATGAACCAGGATCTGCAAGAGTGAAGTCTTGCAGCTGTGCAGAGGCTGGCTGACTTCAGCAGGGCACTGCAGGGGTCTGTTTGGCAGATGGAATTGTAGGTCAGGACCTTCATTCAAGGGCAATATCTGAAGCTAGTGATCCTGATGCAGCAGAGTTGCCAAATCAGGGGGCAGGAGGGGCTGCTGAAGCCCATATATTTACTCCCATGACATTTTAATGCTCACACGATTCTCAGTTGCAACAGGATAAGTAGTAGCATACTCCAAGGGGCCTAAGCCATTGTCGCAGGTTTACCAAACTTTTCATAAGTATACAAGAGTAGTTGCTATATAACCGGAATCCTCCTGTTACAGCCTACATTGTTTCCTGCCAGTGCTAGAGACGTACCTAGGTTAGTGGCACTTACCTGTACTATCGCAAGCCACCGTAATTTGTAACACCATAAGAAGAACTTGGCAGGAAGAAAAGTCTGATTATAATGAAGAGTGCATGTGCACACACACCCCTCCCCCCAAGTCCTTCAACATGGTCTTCTGTTCATCAGAAATACATATTGTTAATCATCACTGGTGGGAAGAGAATACAGAAAGTGTACACGATAACCAGGTGATTTTAAGTGTGATATTTCATTCACTTAAGGGTGAATGTCAGCACTGCCCTTGGTCCTTCAGGCCCCGAGTTCAGTAAACTAAGAGGTTTTTACTCCAAGTTTCTCATCTGGCTTTCCATTCCCATTGCAATGGCTGAATTGTCAGCTGTGACCTTGACAGGATAGCTTGACAAAGCTCAGCAGGTACAGCCTAAACTTTCAAGTAAGCATCTAAATCACCTTTTGAGTCCCTTATGTCTCATTGTTCCTTACATAGAGTATCCCTGTTGCGCTGAACATGAATCCTGCAGTCCTCTTAAGTGTGCCTGTGCTTCCTCTTGCAGGTGCTGTGTCCTGAAGACCTCCAGACAGGTTAGTCTCTGAACAGTTCCTTATGTTTTTGGAACCCTCTCTTGGCCTCGGTTGTAGAGCAACTCTTAGCTCTGGCACACTGAACAACATGCACCAAATGCCTGAAATAGTCCTCTGGCATTAACAGGAGACTAAGGTTGAACCATCTTAAATTTTCATGTGGGCTGAGCTACCAGTGCACTGTGCAGGTCTCAAAGGAGACGCTAGACTTCTTTGCCCACTCATTCACACCAGTTGGGAAACAAGAAGTATTGCTGAAGTCTTGATCCTATGTTGTTACAGGATAAGTGTGGGCTCAGCTCTGAGTGCACACCCAGCGAAGTCAAGACCAGATTAAAGACCGTACAGTCCGCTCCCTGCTCTTCCACATCACTCACTGAGTCACCTGCAAGCCACTTCCCTCCAATGTCTCAGTTCCCTATATACAAGATAAGGGATAATTATACTTGCCTTCTTCCTGGGGGAAGGATTAGCTAATACACAGCTGAGTGATGGAAAGTGCAGTAAATTGCTATGTGTAGATAGACATCCAGAAGTAAAAGTCTCAGCCAGATCAGACCCCTCTGTTACCTCATGCTTCTCCAGTTCTCCAAATTCACTTCAAGTTCCTTTAGTCAAAGAAAGTTTTATCTTCAAAGCTGCACTGCTGACAATGAGTGGACCTTTGTATAGGCAGGGATAGATTAAAACAAAGAATGCATAACCTCTGGCCTCAAAACTTTTTTTTAGCAGGAGAGAGAGTCTCTAGATCTGCATAGAAAGGTAGGGCGCTTTCATGGAGGAAGAGCAGGTAGATCAGTTGGTTGTAGTTTGCTACCGTGTGCCTATAGATACAGCTTGCCACCTCGGATGTGTGTAACTCAGCATCTCCAGATCAGGTCGCTAACAGCTGACACATTATGCATCTTTCTTCTCCATATATAGTGTGCATGTTCATAGAAGAAAGTCACCTGGGACGACGCCACTGGAGACACCACCTGTGCCTTTTGCTGCAACTTGTAGCTGCCACATTTAATTCAGTGCTGCAGAACCCTACAGCAAGCAATGGAGAATGGGGTTACATCACAGTCAAGGTAAGAGCCATGCTACTTCTGCCTTTGAAGGGGTATAGTCTCCTCTAGCGTTAGGGCACTTGTACAAGTGACAAAATTGGCCTTTTACGTGGTTTAATTGCCCCTTTTCAATCAGTTTAATGGCATTACCATTTATATCTGTGGTGGCATATTACGTTTTAATGTCACACTGTACACATGCAGCGGGGTATTTACTTGAAATTACTTTGTTACATAGCAAAGTAAAAACACACACGATGTATTTTAGTTTGCTACATAAATTGCAGCAATACATCAGTTAGGCTCCGGGAGCAGCGAGAGACGCGCGGGTGAAAGCCCGCTGCGCCCCCACTCCCCCAAAGCCCCCTAGAGACTCCCCCAGCAGCCGCAGAGCCCCCCACC
>NW_017728921.1:15717424-15747240 GCF_001723895.1 Crocodylus porosus | reverse complement strand
TCTCTTGCCTGCTGAGCAACCCTTGCAAAGCCAGCAGGCCAAAGCACTTAAGGGAGCCCACCCCTGCCCCAGCCCTGGTACAATCTGTGGGCAAGGCAAGAGCCCCCAAGGGGACACTTGCCTGCCTGTACACAAATGCCAGGAGCTTGGGGAATAACACAAATAATTATGACATCACAGGGCTAATGGAGACCTGGTGGGATCCTAACCCTAGCCACACACATGATCAGAGGTCAGGAAAACAGACCTTACGATGACAGGCTGAGAGTTATGGGGCTCTTTAGCCTGGAAAAGCACAGGCTTAGGGTTGAACGGTTATAAACTCCTGCAAGACTGTTTCAGGCTGGACAGGAGGAAGAATTTCTTTACTGTCTGAGCCCCCAAGGTCTGGAACAGCCTGCCGTCGGAGGTAGTTCAAGCACCTACATTGAACACCTTCAAGAGTGAGTTGGATGCTTATTTTGCTGGGATCCTATCACCCCAGCTCACTTCCCACCGTTCAGGTGGGGGGCTGGACTCAATGATCTTCTGAGGTCCCTTCCAGTCCTAATGTCTATGAAATCTGGAGAAAGTGGTGGGGATGGTTCACAGGGCGCTGGAAGCCCTGGCATGCTCGTGTAAGCTTGGGCTTGGCAGACTTCCAGCACCCTGTGCACCATCCCCGCTGCCTTCTTCAGCTGCCAGCACACCCAGCCGCCCTCCTGCTGCCTTCCCCCACTGCCCCAGGGGCAAGCCAGCCCATTCCTGGGCAGTCCTAGGGAGCAGAGATGGTGCATAGGGTGCTGGAAGTCTGCCAAGCCCGAGCTTCTCTGAGTACACCCAAGCACCGTTGGATCCAGCAGCTGCTGCTTGTGGCAGCACTTGCCTGCTAGCACCCAGCCCAGGGGGCACCACCGCTGGAGGGAAGCACCAGGCCCCCCTTGCAGCTTGGGGCTGCCCAACCCTGTGGCAGGTCACATGGGCAAGCTCCACCAAGGAAAAAGAAAAAAGCAGCAAGGGTCCCAGTTCCCCTGCCCCGCCTCTTCAGCAGAGCCTGCCCATCTCTCCTGCAGCCAGGAGGTGAGCCAGCAGTGGGCCCCGAGCTGTGTGGGGACCCTGGTCCTTTCCTCTGCAGTGGCAGCACCCACCTGCTAGCAGCCTGCCTGGGTGGCCACGAGGAGAGCCGCTGCCATGGAGGGAAGCACCCCCGAAGCTCAGGGGTAGTTTGGCCCCCTGGCTGCCTCCCCCCAGCAGAGCTATGGCCAACTTCATGAGGGGGAATAAAGAAAAAAAAAAAAAGAAAGGTCAGACCCCTCGCCACTTTTTTTCTTATTTTTTTTCCCCCTTCAGCGGAGCCTGCCTCCATGAGCTGCCCCTGAGCTGCTGTGGGGCACAGTCCTTCCCTCCATGGTGGCAACACTTGCCGGGACTGTCTGGGTGAGCTTCTAGTGGGCAGGTGCTGCCCCAGGGCCCCCAGCAGCTTGGCCCATGGCCACGGAGAGGCGGGCAGACTCCATCAGAAATAAATAAATAAATCAGCAAACCTCTTCCTAGTTTTTTACTCTGGTGGAGCCTGCCTGCAGCCAGGGGGAGGAGGGTTGAGCTGCAAGCAGGCTGTCACTGTTCTGTGACAGTGACAGAAGTCCTTAAATTGAAATGGTGGGTTTTTAAAAAAAAAAAAATCAACACAATTAAAAACCCACCATTTCAATTTAGGGACAACTAAACCCCTGTCATGTGTACAAGTGGCCTTAGAAGATGCTACAATCCCCTCCAACATGAGGGCAACTGGGACACAAATACCAAAGGGGTTAAAGATATTTCTTGCCATTTAGTGTTTTCCTCTAGAAGAACAGAAGAAAATAGTGGGTCAGAGAGGTTGCCCACATTTCTGAGGAGGTGAATTGCTGGACTGTACAAGGTCTGTCTACAGCAGCAAGCAAGAGTCACGCTATCTTTCTGCTTTCTCAGACGTGCCTGCAGCTTTTCCAGGTGATGTCAAAGGAAGTGGCCCCTCTGGTCTGGAGTGAAGCAGAAAGCAGTGAAACCCTGCAGAGTATTCTGGGAGCTCTGGTGCAAGTCATCATGGGGAAGGTAATTATAGTCCTAGCAGGTATCTGACCCTCGCACCAATGAGAGCAGCCAAGCTGGAGCTGTAAACCCGAGTTCACAAGAAGCCTGTTTGAGTGGAGAAATTGTGTCCACATAAGAGGGAGGGGGCAGGTGAGCCTAATAATTTAAGTTGATTAACAGAAGCAGATCTACATTCTGTAATTCCCACTTCATAAAATGGGAAACACAGGCAGAAAGAGTATAGTCTTCTAACAAGAGTTCCTGCTATGGAAAAGTACCAGCTCCTCATAGCTCCCATTGACATGAGTGGAGTTCATGCAACAACTGTAACACTTAAGTGCAAGTGGGATGCAGCACTGGTGCTTTGCTAGATGATAACTCTAGGCCACATGCATCCATATAGGTAGGGATAGCCCTGTTGGCATGGTGTTTGAGGTGTCTGTGCAAACGTGTCCCCTAAAACACAAGTGGGAATGCAGAAAGGGGGTGGCTAGGAGTTGTGCCAGTAGCAGGTCTCCTGGCTTTCACTGTGTGCTGCAAAAAAGCACTGCCTAAGCACACTAGACTTTAAAAGTACATGTGCCCTAAGCAAGTGGGAAAGTGCAAGAAATAGTGTTCAAATGGCCTCTAAGGACTAAAAGTTTTTTAAAAACCTTGCATTGTTTCCTCTGGTGACTTCAGACAGCCAACAAGGACACCCGCCTGCTGGCTGGCACCGCTCTGAGCATGCTAGTGAACACTGCTCTCCAGCCAGCACTAGGAGCCAGGTCTGTGCTGACTCTCTTCCAGCTGTTCAACCAAGGTACGTGCTTGATCGTAACAATCCTGCATAGTGCTAGGCCTCCCAGGGGTGTATTCAGGTAGACAAACCTCATTGCCCCTATGGGGACAGAATGGGGAATCACCTACCCATGGTTACATAACAGGGCCCTACTAGCCTGATTCACAGAGATCTTTCATCCAGCTGAAGACACTATCAAGAACTAGATGTCAGGGTTCCCAGTTCAGGCATGGTAGATTACGCTCACCCTGACCTTTTCTGCAGACTGAGTCCCCCCATCTGGAGTAGGATCCATATCAATTGAATTTGGGTAGTTTCAGTCATACAGATCAGTCTGAGCAAGAGGCTGGTTAGCCGAGGCCCCAGCCTGCAGCCAGCTCAGCTTCACATTGGCTGTATAAGAGCAGTGCTTTGTCAAGCCATGCCAGGCATTAGCCTCTCACATTTAGAAGTATTGGAGCAAGCTTGGAAAATAGTCTGAAAGAAACAGCAAACTGGAGACATCTCTGCTCTATTCTAATGTCATGATTCCATCTAGGGCCTGGAGAGCTGAGGTTTGGGAAACTAAAGGTAGACACCTGTGCCCCAAGTCCAGATGGATTGGAGAGGCTGGTGCTTACCAGGGGTCTGCTAACTTGTTGCAAGAATGAAATCCTGAGCAGCAGGCTGGAGAGCCTCCCACACCAGGTAGGAGAGATCTCCAAGTCAGTAGCGTGATCTTCTGGGAACCCACAGGAGTGAGGCAGCTGGGGCTTTGGACTGGAGTTTTAGAAAGTCTTTCACCTCTTACACTGGGAGTCAGTTGAGCAAGTATTAGGGACAGCTCTAGATACTGTGGGCTGTCATCATCACTATTAGTGCAGTCCCTTCTGTTTACCTCATCTGAGCTGCACCACTCTGCACTTGTAGCATATTTAGCCCAGAGAGTTGAAAAATAAAAGTTCAGACAAAAACCTTAAAACACATGCTAGTCACATGCTTAAAATATAGCTGAGATCTAGAACACAACCCCCCTTCCCCAGGGACATTGCCGCTGGTGACAGGATGAACTAGTCCTGCTCTCTTGGGACAGGTCAGAAAGTTTCAAAGAACTCTTCTGAAAAGCAGCAAGAAAAATCAGTTAGCCACACAAACAGTTGTAACCATGTTCATACCTGCTGTCACCACTGCTTTGCTGCATGGATTTCCTGTGGAGGAGCCATGGTATTTGCAGCTTACCAAGTGCTTTTGCATAATGCTCTTTTTTGCTCTGCAGGCTTGTCTCTTGCTGGATGTGCTATTTCCAGTTGTGTACGCCCTGAACAAAGAGCAGAAAGATCATCGTTACTACTGTTTCCAAGGTAATAGGGATGCGGCTCCACAAGGAGCATTTCAGAGGCCAGCCACTCTCCCAGTCCTCTGTTGCAGAAACCACAGACCTCCCATAGCTTTTTGGTGTGCTGCTCAGCAAGATACATTTGAAGGAGACTTGGTTCTAGGTCACCTGTATAGCACATTTGAAGGTATAGAGGAAACATGACATTTGTTTCTGAGATCACTATCAAACCCTGCCTATAGTCCTCTATAAACCACCCATCTTACACATTTATACACTAGTCTTTCCCTTTTTGGAGTGGGGGAGGCAGGGAACCTAATGCAGTTGGGGCTCAAGTAAAAAAACAAACAAAAAAACCCCCAAGATATTTAATACATGAGAAATCTTAAGGAAAGCTCTGTTCCAAGAGGCTGGCATTCCCTCAGCACAGAAAGGCTCACTCCAGCTAGAATGAACCTGCCCTGAAGGGTGGTGTGTGAATTTTTGCTGCTTTTCTCTTGTACTAATCCAGTGCCTTTCAACCTGTGGTCCACAGACTCCTAGGGGGTCTGTGAAAGATTACTATGATCAGTCAAAAGCATGTGAATACCCACACTTGCAATTCCAAGGGGTCCTCACCTGCATTTGAAGTTTCCAGAGGGGTCCACAAATGAAAAGGGTTTAAGCCACTGTACTAATCTGTTTTGTGCCTTTAGTCTTCTCCCTCTGGCTACAACGCATCCAAGAAAACCTAACCATGATCTGGGAAGCGAAGGAGGGCCGCATACTGGCCCAGAACTCTGAACTTCTTCATCAGCTGACCCAGTTGGTCTGGAATAATGCAGAAAGCCTGGTAAGATATACCTTGTCTAAATAGTACATGCAGCTCATGCAGGTCACACACACTTGCAGATACCAAGTCTCCATCCTTTCTCCTGTTACTTGGCCTGATCAATACCGCACCCTCCCAACCCATGTCACTCTCTGTATCTTTGCAGAATACATCAAGTTAAGAGGCACACTAAATTGCCCTTACACTGAAACCCCCCGCTCTTCAACACATCTTGCTACAATATTCACATTAAAGGGTGGGTCACCTTAGAATTACTTTATCCTGGTTTGTCCTGACTGACAGAGTCTGTTCTGTTCATTTAAGGCATCAGTCAACCAGCCGCTTCCCAGCTCCAGTAAGCGAAATACTAATACCAACACTCATGCCCAGCAGTGCCTTACTTGGAGAACAGCACCTCTCCATTAGGTGATGAAGTTAAGGAATCATTTTATTAGACACAGACTCAGGCACATTTCACCATGCTGCAGTGGGCACAAGAACGCTTCAAGGCTGCACAGCTTTTGATGTTTACCAAGTAGGACAGAAAATCCATAGCAATGCAGGGAGGACATAGTCCTATATGCAGTTCCTCTGACAATTCTCAGCAATGACATGGGAGAAAAAAAGAATCTCATTTCAGTCTGCATTTCTTTCCTGGTTGTTCAGGTGGAAGGGGTGTCGGAGTTTGTACACAGTTCTTTTCAGCTTCTCCTGGAGATTTATTGTCTGGAGTGCAATCACTTTGAAGACCCAAAGAGACCCCTCTATGAACAATTTCTGCAGAGAATCATCCTGATGCCTTGGCAGGTCAAAGCAAGATATTTCCCCCTCTGCGCAGTTCTACCCTACGTGGGCACAGAGAAGGTAAGAAAACCTGCTAGGGACGTGCTGCCTCCGAGACAAAGGGGTAGGATTAGCTAGTGCAGCACGCCAGAGGTAGGTCTGAAAACAGCATTACACAAGAGAGAGGGAGTTGCCCAGACCAAAGGGCCAGATGAAAGCCACACATAGCACAGCTTGTACTGGCTTGTTGTTCCTCAGTCACTGCTTAAAGACTTGAAGGGCTTATTGGTGCATATCCTCCTCCAAGAGGAGGAAAAGAGCTTGTGCTTGGGTAACAAGTTTCCTTAGTGACCCTGGGAGGGAAAGGGAGACATGGGAATCAATCTGTTTACTAGCATGTGCACCCTTGCAGATGGAATATGGAGAACTTCCTTTGGTTCACATGTTAGGGGCTTGTGCTTTTCTTACTTCCCCTCTGTGATATTGCTGTGTATATCCAGTTGGCTAAAGTCCAGCTGTATCATCACTGCTGCTGAGATCCATCATGAGGTGCTAACCCCTCATTCCTTCCACCACCAGCCTGCTATTCTGGATGCCAAGTTGCACATCAATTCAGAGTTCACACAGTAAGCATACACTTCCTCCAGAGCAAAACCCAGCCCTTGGGTATGCCCAACTGCAGTCAGAGGGGTTGATGCTAGAGGGGTAGGCACGCCCATGCTGGCATTAGTCAACCTAGTTTGGGCACCTGGATCAATTTTGTTAGTAACCTGAATATAAACTCAGGGCTTGCTGACATCTATTGTCTTCACTTCTCTTGTAAATGGCTAAGGTAAAGCTAGCCACAGGTGTGCATCTCTGTACTGCGGTCATGCCTCCAATTACGGCAGGCATGCCTGTTGTTTCTTGGCAGCTAGCAAAATCCAAGAGGTGAGCAGACTATTTGCAGTTTGTCTGGTCTCGATTTTTAACCCAGTCCGACTTTGGATGTATTCTCACCCTCTCTGATGTGGTAAAAATCAGGAGATTCAGGTTAGCTCTCCAACTATCACCCGAACTCCCACCACACTGAGAACGACTAGTTTTTCAGAGAACAGAACAATTGAGCCATTGCAGCCTGTAGCTTGGGGGAAGACAAGTTTGTCTTTTACTACTTGGCAGAGGAATTGAATCCTGCCCTTGTCTGTAAGAGGCACCTGTTACTGTGGAGCCAAGCACTGCCCACTGCTTGTGTTAATCAGGAGTTGTCACCTGTTCTGGGATCACTCTTTCCTTGTTAGTATGCCATTATTCTAATGCAGCATCTACTTTAGCTGCTAGGTTGGTGAATAAAGCTGTGTCTGTTTCTTACATGCATGAGGAGAGTTCCCAAAGCAAATGAGGCTAGTAAATTTGCAATGATTTTTCTAGGTTCTAGATACCTATAAGGATCTTCCCCAGCACCTTCTGAACTGCCTTTCTACTAACCACCTGTGCCCTGCTGCCTCAGAGGTGTACAAGGCTATTTTGCAACAGCAGCACAAGGAGTGGGCCAAGGGAAAGGAACAGGTCACAGAGGAGGACCTGGCTCAGAAGTGGGCACTGCACTGGCTGCCAACACTGTCCAGTGCCTTGAGCTCCCCTGTCTCCATCCTTCAGAGCAATGCTTCCAGTTACCTTCTTGTCTGGACTTTGCGGCTGTTCCCTTCTTCGTATCCGTTGCTCGCAGAGGCCTTCAGCAGCGGGGACACTGCTCAGCTCCGGGCCTGGGTCACTCTTCTGAATGTTCGGAAAAACATCACTGGGGTCTTACCATCTGATAGCGAGACTGTGAAAAGATTGTCCTGCTGCTTGCACTCTGGAGAGGAGAACGTTCGCCTGGCAGCGCTGAGCCTCCTGTGCGGCAGCCCCAGGACCAATCAGGCCTTGTCCGAAATGGAAATCCGTCTCCTGAAAGAATTCTTGCCGCTGAACTTGAACTGTGACTCGTCCTCTTTCCGGCAGCTGTTTCAGGCCTCAGTTAAAAAGGCTCTGGTCAGGCTGAGAGACAGCTGTCTCTCCCAGCTGCGTGGCAAGATGCACAAAGCAGCTAAGAAATCAGCAGAGGCGGATCCAGAAAGGCCACTTGCCCAAGCAGTGGGTGAGGAGGCTGCAAGCCAGCCACTTTCAGCACTTTGCTTCATACTTTATGAATCTTGCTCCTGTTCCCATTTATTATTCATCTCCTCCCACCTCGGGGTCTGCCACAACTAGTTTCCCTGCCTCCCCACACAAGCCACCATCTAACACCCTCCTCAGTGAGGCGTCTGGGCTGGAACCTACATATACTGAGGGGACCCACTTTCAGCGAAAGCTGGAATCAGCCCCCTGCCCCCAATGCCACAGCCATCCTGCTGTTGCAGATCTCTTCAGAGCACCTTCATTCTTGGAGGATCCAGTGCCCCCACCCTTCCTCCCTCCTTGAAGCTGCTCCCAAGTAACCCAGCGTTATCTTTCCACTTGCAGATTTTGTGGAATGGCTGCTGCAGCTCAGCGTTTCCTTTCTGACCCCAGGGTCAAATTACCAGAGGAAGAAAACTGCCCTGCTCCTCCTGGCAGCTGTGCTGGAGACCTGCACCGATACCTGGAGCCCTGAGAAAAAGAAGGGGCAGCCTCCTCGTGAGTAATAGTGCATTGTCTGCTGCAGCCCCATTTGGCCCAGAGGGGCCTGCCCTGGGACTTCAAGAACCAGTGATCAGCATTTGCCCAAATTAAAATGCCACTACATAGTGACCTCACCATATGCAGTATTCTGTGCGAATCATATTAGGGTCGTTCCAGAGGAGTGTTGCCCAGAGATAATGCAGACCTTCAGCTGTTTTTATTAACTGAACTTCTGTCTACTTATTTTGGCCTTCCAAAATTAGAGTGCTATCAATGAACCACTGGGTGGGGGGAGGATCCAGGAGGTTCTCTCCATAACAAGAATGATTGGTGAAGCCTAAAGTCTTCAGCCACCCAAAAGCTCAGCTGATAGAAACTAGTTTGCAGCTAGACCCAGGCCGAGTTAACTGTGTAGGGGAAGTAGAAGTGAATGTTGTCTCTGAGCACCGACGATGCGCTGTTGCTGGAAACTAAACCTGAATTGGAAACTTCGTTGCCTCACTCCCTGACACAGGAGCACCTTTTAGTTAGATAGCATCTCTGTAGTGGCTCATCTTCCCTCACCTGCATATTAGTTCTTAGGGTCAAGCTTGTCCAGTGTCCTGTGGTTACCAGTGGGCAGCCAGATGCCAAGTGCTATCAATTCCCACTGGAGCCAGAGCTTACTACTTCACAAACATGTACTGAACCCTTTATGCAGCTTTTAAAGAGTGCAAGTGAATATGCCTGGTCAGGTGAGGCATGACCAGGTTTACCTTCAAGAACAAGGCCCAGAGTTAGGGCTAGATAGTCGCATTAAAGCCAAACCTCTGAGCATGGCAAATCTCACACTTCAAGGGACTTGCCTTGAGGAATTATTACCATTTCCTAGCCAGCTGAAGGCCTTTGACCTTTAGCTTCTTGTAGCACCATTTCCAGCCATGAGGAACTGTGGCTTTTTTCCAAGGAAGAGTATGATTGTTTGATTCCGATTTTTGTGCCCCTTATTTCTTGCTTTGCTCTGATGTTAGTCAAAAAGGCTTTTAGCCAAGCTGAATACTGTACCAGCTTTGCCTCTCACTTAAGCAGGGCCTGGGCCAGTCACCTTGGATTGGAGATTTGCTTCTTAGCAGAAGTTTAAAGGAGCATGTTTGGGTCTTAACAGTCCACATTGGGAATATTCCCAACAACCTCTCACTGGGAATATTCTTCGCACACCTTGCCACCCTACACTAGAGTCGTCAAAATTTCCTAGAAGGTTTGTATTTGGCTGTGTTGTTGCCCAGCTGAATTCTACCCGAGATCAGACTTTGGGCTGTGAGGACCCCCTCTTTCCCGGAGACTGACAGAACAAGCCAGAAGCTTTTCCTGAAACATGGGACTAGCTTCCTTTGTTCCTTGCCCCCGTCATGTAGAGCACCGGAGCCCAGAGAAAGCTTCGTGTATGCACCTTTACATCTTGTTGTTCTGTCTGTACAGAAAACATGACCCTGCTGCTGAACTGGTCCAGGCAGAGGGGATGCTGGGACTTTTTCTCCCAGAGGAACTTGTTGGCATTGCTGAGCTGTTTGCAGGACAGCACAAATGAGGTAAGCAGCCTCCTGTCCCCAGCATTTCCACATTCCTCAAGTGAGGGCAGGTAGAAATAGGTACTCAAAAGCAGCTTGACTAAAAGGAGAGATTTGGGTTCAGAATGGCTTGGGTACCGTCTCTGCTGAACTCCTCAGGAAGCAGGGCCTGGACTAGCTGCCTGCTGTTCTTGCTTCTGTGGCAGTGCCCCAGCTGCTATTGGTAGCCTGTGTTTAAACAATCCTGTTCCCTGCCACAGTGCTGGAGGAGAGTAGCCTTCAAGACCAATTCCTTCTACATTCCTACTTAGCATCTCATGCACAAAGTCAGCTAGAGCCACCCTGTCCCACAGCATCCCCAAGGATGAAGAGCAGGTGCATCTACTCAGGTGATCCTGTTTGAGGGCTCAATGCAGTCCAGAAGTTGCTTGACTTGCTGTTCACTTCATACCTCACTAATCTACATGGGGCTTCCTTCCCCACCACATCACTGCAGGGCAACAAGACAACAATGGAGTGCATACGTACTTCCAGGAATAAGTGGGGCTTAAGTGGGCAGTGAAGATCTTCCTCCTCATCTACATCCCATCTCTCTTCTCTTGGCAGATAAGAGAATTGGCATCGGACCTGCTCATCCGCTACTTTCCTCCAGTTTTCCCAGAATCTATTGCTGTGGCTCTGTTTGAGTGTGCCCAAGAAGGCTTGAGCAGCCCCAGGGTACAGGAGGCAGAAGCAGGAGCAGTGTTGATGAAAACCATTCTCCAGAAGTATGGACTAACAAAACTCTCATTTAACCCAGAAGAAACTTAGCTTGGGATTGGGGAGGGTAGAGCAGAGGAGTTAAAGAGCTAGCCATGTGTCTGCCTATCCAGTTTCCCCATGACTGGCTTAGCTGTTCTTTGATTCCCACAAGTCTGAAGTCACCAGTGAACTTCAAGTGCCTTCCCTGTTCTCAGGATTTGACAGGACATAACCAGCCCAACTTGTGCTTAATTCTGTGCTTGTTGCTACACTCAAAGAAGATAGATGCTCATGCTAAATATAGTCTGTGAAGCATCATTCTTGCCCACTATTGCCCAAAGCAAAACAAGTGCTCAAGTTCACTCTCAGCACCTCAACATGCCCTGGGTTCCCTAATCAAACCCATTGTTCTTGTTTCTTTTTTGAATGACAGGGGCATTTGCCTTAGACTCAAGAATTTAAGCATTAAAGCTGATATCCTAGGGAGAGAAAGAAAAGCAGGAGATAGCACTACCCAAGAGCATCCTTTTGGTTCCTGAAAATACCTCTATGGCGAACAGATACCCATATTTTAAGAGGCAGTATTTATAGTGCAGGTTAGGTGGTGCCAGGTAACAGTGGCCTTTGGTCTGAAGTAGCTGCATAAAGATTGAAGTTAATGGTGCTATATGTAGCAACAAGCTGCAAGGCCTGTGACTTTGGGATGGAGGACTAGTCAGTGGGCTGTGAGGCCAGGGATTCCCTTTGGGACTGGTCTGTAATGAGAGCATCACCTGCCTCTCTCTCTCTCTCTCCAGGTCAGACAGCGTCATCCTGAAGAGTTTATTCCCAGAGGCAAAAATAGCATCAACCCTGCAGTGCCAAGGCCTGTGCTTCACTCAACATCTCCTCCTCCTGCTGCAAGCTCACTACACCCTGGCTTGTCAAGACCTGTTGCAGGCAGCAAGCACTAAACCAATGCATGGTGCGTCCCAAGACTTCAAAGAGGAGAGAAACACAGCTCCCACACCCCTCCCATCCCCAGTGAGCCTTTCAGCCATATGTTGTTTGTATTGTCAGTAGTTCAAAAAAATCATGCAGCCAGAAACAGGGCTGAGCACTGGACAGACGTTCCCTCCCCCAGCACGGGCCCCCTAAACTTGGGGGACACGGGCCCAGTGGGAAATGAGTCACTGCAGATGGGTTCAAGCAGCAAGGTCATGAGCTGACCAGAAGTTGGGTTGTAAGGGTAGAAGTGGAATCATAAAAAACCCAAAAAAAACCCCCCCTGCCCTAGCTCTAATCTGAAATAGGACACCCACATAGTCAGTGGTCTTTGGCACATCACGTCACCTTTTTGTATCAGCTGCAGTTTGGGGCAGCCCTGCTTACACCACACACTGAACACAAAGCCCAAGTATTTGAGACTAAGCATAGTACAGATCCATAGATTGAAACAGAAAGGTCTAGTTTGTCATGGAAGGGAAAGCAGGGGTGCTCGACAGAAAGCGCAAGTCATCTCAGCGCATTTGCCAAGCTCTAGCATTCACCAAAAAACTTAGCCAAGAAATTAAGTGATAACTAATATTTTCCATGCCAGAAATTCCCCAGAAACAGTAGTTTCTCCACATTTTTTCATCCCAGTCACAGGTTATAAACCTCTAATATTCTTAGATTTAACATTTCTGGAACAGGAACCTTGACTTTCTACCTTTATATGAAATACTTGAGGTACAGTAAATAGTATACATGTATCATCCAAGGACCCTGTTTCCCCACTACAGGCTGCAGCTAGCTTCCACTGTTGTCACTAGCCTGCCTTATTAACAGTATCCTATAGGTGAGAACACCCCAGGTAGCTCAACACTGTGGTAACTAGGCATTGTTACTGTAGGACCAGTCGCAGCCCTAAGGAGGTGTCTGCTCGAGGTACCAGAGGTGGCCGTCTCCATGTTGGAGGGACAGCGCAGGCAGAGCTGGCAGGAGCTCCTTGGCAGTTTGGTGATGACGCTGAGAGACATCGGTGCCTTCCTCATTGGGGTGCTACAAGGCAGGCAGGGGCCCAGCGCCAGCCAGCAAGGTGAGGTGACTCAAGGAGGAAGCCTTTAGCAGACAACAGTCTACATCTCCAAACATTGCAGGAGCATTGTGTCATACAGATGCCTCCATCCCACATGCCAAGGACTCTTAAAAACTGGATTATAAAGTTGTGGCTGCTCATAGATTCTCCCCTAATCCCAGCTGCCTTCACAACCCACCTGGCTCTTTGCAATAAGCAGCTGACTAGAGGCTTGTAAAAACTGGCTGCTTGCTCTGGTTTCCAGCTGACTGTCAGCAGTAGAGACTCCTGCTTCCCAGGAGTCAACCAGAATGGCCCAAGGAATCGGGTAGGGGAGGCTTGCCTAAGACTGGAACAAGGCACTCTCCAGTTAGTTGAGCAGAGTGGGGACAAAGCACCGTCTCCAGGGATGCAAGGGATACAGCAATCCAGTGACAAGAAAGCACACATGCATGCAGCTGGGAATCAAGGTGAAGAAGCATGAGGAGAACAAAAATGTCAGGGAAAGGGATAGAGCCCCTTTTAAGGAGAGAAGAAGATGTTGATATTTGTCTTTAAACACAGCATTGATTGCATTTACTGGGCAGGAAAGCGTAGGTGGGAAGACAGCGGCCATGGTCTGGATGGGAATATGGGTCTGAACCATAGATGTTTGCACTGAGTTGAGGTGTTCAGTACACATACAGATCAGAACATCACTGGCTTCATTCTGCTCCCAGCGGTTTCAGCGAGACCTCTTCCCCACCCCCCCCCGATAACTATGCATTTCTTAAAGCCACTTCTCAACTCCCTTCACTTGGATTTCATAACCCTGACAGACACTGCTGTCTCCCCACATATCCCAACCCTGGCTAAAATACCTCTGCCTTCTTTTGCAGCTGCTGCTCCCTCATTTGCAGACATGGGAAATGCTATTGGCTCCCTTATCATGATGGGGAAAGGCCAGGAGCAGGAGGGAGAAGAGGACTCAGTTCTGCTGTCAGAGGAGCACAGCCTTATCCTGACATGCTGTTGGGTCTCAGTGAAGGTGAGAAGGTCCTGTAAGTGATCTGAAGCAAGCAGAGAGCAGGAGAACAAACAAGCATCTTCAAAGACCTTTTTCTAGAGGGAACATCTTTGGGAACCTGGGACAGTAAGCAGAGCATGAACTCCTCCCCAGTACATGTGTTTTCCTTTTGTTTGACCTAGCTGTAAGATTAATTGTGCAAACTGAGCCATCAGCCTCACAGGACAGCCAAGGCAGCATGCTTTCAAGAGAGGATACCCACTGTAGCTTCCCTTACTCCCAGTGCCAAAGCTCCTCATCCTGGGGGGCAAGGTCAACAAAAAGCCCCCTTGTGGCTGCCTGCAAGCAGGCTACAGCTGCATCTGCCTTCAAGTTATAGCTAGACAAAAAGCATCAAGTTTTCTATCAGGGTTAAGTGCAAGTCCAAACAAACACACAACTGATTTAGCCACATCTCACTCACCTAATGCCTCCAACAGCTCTCCAGGAGACACTGCCTGCCTGCTGTCTCCTTTTAAACCCTCTGGGCTGGTTTCCTATGAAGCTAATTGGGTCCAGCCATTTTAGGTGCCTCCCTATTAGCCCTCACCTTGCAGCATCAAAGCCCAAGGCTTGTTGATTTTTCTTGCAACCCCTAGATGGGGAACATGACCTTTCCCAGACAGACACTCAGGACTGTTGTCTTTAAAAGAAGACAATTATTACAAGCAATTCATGCTGGTGCCTGATCCAGTACAGCCCCATAGAGCCTTTGTAGCAGTGTACTGTTCAGTATATGTATCTGTACCACAGCAGGTTTGCATCTAATGCTCAAAAGCCTGTGTGTAACTACTTAACTGCATCATAAACTCATAATGGCTGTGCTCAGAGGAGGTTGTGGAGCTCTCCAAGTTGGACTGTCACAAGACACTGGCAGAACAACAGCTTTCACCTGCACAAATGCTGACCCTCCCCACAGGGAAAGGTTTGCTAACTGATCATTTCCCTGTGTGGGTCAGCACATTCCCACGCTGGCTGTGGTGCTTCCCGTTGCTTGAGCTACTCGCTGAATGACATGGGGCCCAGGCTGAGCATGAGCATTTCTCTGACTGGCAAGTTTGGAAAAGCAGGAGAGAGTTTTGCACCCTTTTGAGCAGCGTGCTTCTGCCAGCAAAGAGCTGTATCCTACCCACCCTCTGGCTTCTTCTTTAGGGCCCTCATGACAATTCATGTCTTTTGGCACCAGCCCTTAATTGTTCTCTTTTGCTTATCTGTGCATGCCAGGTGGCTTTGCTCTATCCATTTCCCCCTCTCTTTTTCTTTTGTGCATGGTTTAAACCAGCTCTTCAGGGCATGGAATAGGTTTCCTCATTCTTGCCTGCAAAAGGGCTATTCTCATCTGTTTCTCTTTAGAGTTAATGAATAACTTGACAGACTTGCGTTGGCAGTCCAGTGCCCCTCAGATCTTGCCCTGTCCCTGTGCGACTGATAGAGACATGTTGCTTTCTGTCTGTGTGGAAGCTATTTGGTTCCTAGATATTCACACATCAGTTTGTAATGCAGGTCCTGATCTTGCTGCTGCTGAAATGCTCCTTCATTTCTGCCCGTCATCATTTCCTTTTCCGACTTAATGAACTTGGCAGTGCAACAAGGCTCTTGGAGCAAATTGAACATACCAAGTACATCACCAGCACCAAAGAGGAAGGATCATACCCCTCAGGCTGAGTTGCTCTTTCACTCTCGACATGTGTTGCTTTCACTCTCAGGAAATCGGGCTACTTTTGGGAGGCCTTGCTGAGAAGTTTCTGCCTCTGGCACCAACTGCTGGGCCTGAGCTGCTCCTGACACTTCCCATCCTGAAGATGACAGCTAACCTGTTTCAGGAAATCCTGCTGAAGTGCCGGCACTGGGTAAGAACAGCTCCCTCCCCGGAGGGCTAAGGATAGACTAGGTTAGAGAATAATGGCAAATTAGGATTGAAGGGACCTCAGGAGGTCACGTCTAGTCCAAACCCCTGCTCAAAGCAGGACCATCCCCAGCTACATCGTTCCAGCCAGGGCTTTGTTCAGCCGGGCCTTAGAAACCTCCACAGATGGAGACTCGGCCACCTCCCCCGGTGACCCGTTCCACTGCTTCACACCCCCCTTGTGAGAATGTTTCTCGCAATATCCAGCCTAAACTTCCATCGCTGCAACTTGAGACCGTTGCTTCTCGTTCTGTTGTCTGCCACCACTGAGAACAGTGCAGCTCCATCCACTTTGGAACCGCCCTTCAGGTAGCTGAAGGCTGCTATTAAGTCCCCTCTCAGTCTTCTCTTTTGCAGACTAAATAAGCCCAGTTTCCTCAGCCTCTCTTCACAAGTCATGTCCCCCAGCCCGCTCACCATTTGTGTTGCCCTCCGCTGGGCTGTCTCCAATTTGTCCACATCCTTTCTGTAGCAGGGGGCCCGCAACTGGACGCAGTACGTCAGATGTGGCCTCACCAGCGCCAAGTAGAAGGGAAGAATCGCTTCCCTCGATCTGCTGGCAATGCTCCTACCCATGAACGGAGAGTGCCCCCGGCAGCTGGGGGGCCACAGCTGTGCTGGCGGCAGCAGGAGCCCTGCGGCAGTAAGCAGGGGAACTCCTACAGACACCGCCAGCACTGGCGGTGGGTGGGGCTGGGGGGAGATGGTGAGTGCCGACCAGGGGTTGGTGACCACCCCCAGGCGCCGCCAGCAGCGGTGACCAGCAGCAATTGCAGACCACCCACAGATGCTGCCAGCAGTGTCAGAGGTCGGGTGGCAAGCAGCAACCACCCAGAGGTGCGACCAATAGTGTCAGCGGCGACTTTTTGCAGGGGGTGCACCCCCTACGCATTGCCCCTGCTCCTACTAATGTAGCCCAGTATGCCGTTAGCCTTCTTAGAAACAAGGACGCACTGTTGACTCATATCCAGCTTATTGTCCACTGCAACTCCTAGGTCCTTTTCTGCAAAGCTGCTGTTTAGCCAGTCAGTCCCAAGCCTGTAGCAGTGCATGGAATTTTTCCATCTAAGTGCAGGTCATGAACACATACCCCATAAATGAAAGCCTTCAATAGCAAGCTACTCTGGAAGGGTTTTTACTACCTTGTCCCTACCAACCCTTGGCCAAGGCAAACGGGTGATGTCTCCCTTTGAGCAATAATTAAAACTGTGTACACTTCTGTCTTTTACCGCCCCACCTTCCTTTTGTCCAAGCAGCCAACCTGAATCTCTTTAATGGATATAGTTGATTACTTCAGCTAAGAGACAGCTATCAGGACTTCGTCAGTCATCCTCTGAGACATATTGCATTAAACCACTTCAGATGCACATAGTGTAGTTAGTCTCTACCTGACGACTCTTAGAAATTCTTTGAAAGGTCTGGTGTCCCTGAGATTAGGGGGTTACTGATGATTCCTCATTTGAGATAGCTGAATGGTTTAGTTGGCTTACCTGATCCCACGTGTTGGGAATTAGCTGCACCCACAGAGAGCTTTTCATTTCTCTGATGACCCTCCACTTCAGTGGGTCATCATACAAGCCAGCATGCTTGATTTAAGCTTGGAGCTGTGGCTCAGGGGGGCCTCCATCCCTTTACGTCTGGCTCTGACACCAACATCTGCTGTAACTTTGACTGTGTTTTTATATGCGTCTGCCTCTGTCTTCCCATCTGAAAATAAAATGTGTGCTTTCTGGGGCCCTTGGGAGGGTTGTTTCATTGCCAGTTGGAGCAACCTTTGCATGCAAAAGGTATTACAGGTGTTGTTCTGTCCTAGGGAGCTGTTGAAGGCTGCAGCATGGGATTCACCAAGTTCTGTGCAGCGTTGCTGAACCATCCTGATGCAGAGCTGCAAGCCATCCCAGGCACAATACTAGCACAGGTACCACAGCTATTTTCTGCTCTTGGGAATTCAGCCAAAGGATGCGACTGGTTCTGGACTCGTGTATTGGGTATAATTCTTACAATCCCCAAACCATCCAAATACTTCAGTCGTGATTAGGGCCTCTTGTCCCAGCACTGTTCAGACACAGAGGAAGGAACCATTAGAATAGTTGACATTTTAATCAATTTTAAGTTTATGTTAGAGTAGTATGGGTCTCAGGCCATACACCCCATGACCCATTTTAGAGAGGCATAAAGGGTGCACATTAAAGCATCAGAGACAACAGCTGTATTTCCCAAATCCCTTGCTTGGGCCTTGTGTACCCAGACAAAGTTCTGAGAATCCCTGGCACCTTTCTTGCTGCCTTTCCCCAACTCAGCCTCCAGACAGTGCCCAGAGACCTTGCCCTGCCCCCACCCTTCCTGGCCCTGTTGAGCCCAGGAGTTCTGCCCTGGTCATGGGGCAGACAGGCCACTAGCAAGTATCTGGTGCCCTTAAACACAGGGTTAGGAACTGGGAACTCCCAAACTTCACTCACATTCTGACCTCTTCATGTCACTCACTCTCTGAATCACACGCAATTTCTGGTGCTGACACCTGGCTTTGTTTCTCAGGGTTTGGATTTACTCAGTGGCCCCAGGAGCAGCTCCATTACTCGCCGAGCAGCTGGCTTCCCCATGCTCTTTCTATGCATCCTCACTGGGGAGGACTCCACCAGGTCACGGCCTCTGCTAGCTCACTGCATTCAGACTCTGCTGGTGCTGGCCAACACGCCTCTTCCCCAGAACTGGGACCAGACCCTGGACCTGTCTCAGGTGAAAAAGCTCACAGATTCAGCAGGAGAGCCCTGCTTCAGCTATGATAGCCAGCCTGGTGGCTTAGGTAACGATGCTGCTGATGAAGTAGGCATCTTGCTGACCTGTGATGAACTGTATGGGGATGGGGTCATTGTACTGCTTGTAGTATTCTTTTCAAAAGCAGAATACAGGCCTCTTGTGCACAGTAAGTGTCCCAATGCTTCTTACAAGAGTAGGGCTGTTGGCCACACTGAGACACCCGCCTCCCTTTCCCTTTTAGTTTAAACCAAAGGCTGCCTTCCTCTTGCTGCCCAAAAGTACCTTCTTGTCTTTGTTGCTTCACTGTCCTGGCCCACAACGGACCCATGCAGCTGTCTGTAGTATGCTGAGAACCTTTCCAGGGAAAGCTGCTTTGCAGCCCTGAGACGATGGCTCTTGTCTGCAGGTCTCTGCACTGCATGTGCTGCAAACCCTGGTGCGCGGCTCTGGCTTGGGAAACGCACTGCTGCAATACGTCACACCTATGATGAGTCTGTTCCTGAAGGCACTGGGCTCTCCTTGTTGGGCCATGAGAAATGCAGCCATCCAGCTCTTCAGTGAGTAACATGTTTGTAAACTATACACTGTGCGCCCGCATGCATCTCCTCATAATCAGTGAACCCCTGTGGCAGCCATACCTTGGCTCCTGTCTGCCCTTTAGGATCTTCTCAGAAACTAACTGGAGAGTGAGCAAGAAAAGCATGTGAGAAATTAGGGTGATGATAGGGTTGGGTGGGGGTGGGGATGAGTGTCACAGTTTGCCAAGTGCATAATCCAGAGCCAACCTTTGGGCGAGTTCTAAGCTTCATGACTTGTCTCAGTGTCCTAATACACACAGCGTCCTTCATATGCAGCCACGTCTGGGGTGGAGGGTGGCACAGCTGGAGAAGTGTGAGGTACTGGACAGGGACACAAGCCAACACATCAGAGGATCTTTACTGCTCAGCAGAATGGATGAAACCTTTTCAGAGTTTCTTTGCAGAGAGCCCCCAACACAGTTTCTGAGCCTCTTCTGCTCATTGTCTTTCAGGTGCCCTCACCACTCGAATGCTGGGTCAGAAGCGGAGTCGGGACGATAGCCGCCCCCAGGATGGGGTGAGCCCTCAGGCATTCTTCAGCCACTACCCCCAGCTGAAAGACATCTTGCTGGGGGAACTGCAGTCTGCTCTGGAGATGGAAAGAGAGCCCAAGGAAGGGAGGCTTCGCCTCTGCCCCTCTCTCCATGCTATCCTCACGCTCCTGGCAAAACTCCAGCCTGGTGCAGATGCCTTGGACAGGTAGAGAATATGGGGATAGGGCCACCTTTCCAGGGAGACAGGGGTCAGGCACATGTTTGGCAAACTGGGGTCACTGCTGTGTCCAGAGTGAAGTTAACATCTGGAGCTAGTGGCTTGGAGAGGCTTTCTTCAGCAACAGGGAAGGGTGCTGCCTTCTGTAGGCTTATGACATGGTGACACAGGATGAGAATCGTCAGCAAGTACAGCCACACGTCAGGGAGACACTGTCCTAACCCAGCCAATACAGAGGAGTAGAGCCCAGGAATAAAGAGATTCCTTTCCTAGTTCTTAATTTAAACTCCATCCAGTGGGGAAAATAACCAGCAGGGGCCTAATCTTGTGTCCTGCTATGCCTTTACTCTGCAGCATCTCTACCTGTTTTCTGGAGCCCCTGCTTCAGCTTGCGGGAAACCCTATCTATGCTGTGCGAGCCATGGCAGCCAAGGCTTTGGTTCCTGTTGTCCCTGCCTCTGAATACGGGAGCATCCTGCTGCGGTTGGCTGGTGACTTGAATAAGCCAGGAAGCATCTTATCTCACAATGCCCTCCATGGGCAGCTCCTCCAGATCAGGGCTGTGCTGGCTCAGGCTTTGGCCATGAACTGGTGAGTGAGTTTCCATTTGTCTTTCCTTTACAACCTCCAGTTCCCTTGGCTGTAGGATGAGCCTTGTGATGCTGACTCCAAAGCCAGGCTAATAGTGTGGAGGGCCTAGTATGGAGATGGCCAGTGTAACATTGAAATTCACATCAAAGCAGTACTTGCCAGCCAGGCAGACTTGCAGCTCAGCTGGTGACTCCCTTCCATTGCTTGTGGCAATCCAGCATTTTGGGAAACGGTGCACATGGATATTTATTTAAAGCAGATCACGTTTGAAGTGTGCTACAGAGTAGACAGTGCAGGAACCTGTATGCTGATGACATGTTCTAGCTGAGTGCAAGGGTAGGTAGAAGGTTTGTATCACATACCCAAGAAACAAGGGAAAAGAAACCATTAACAACATGCCTGACTCAGGCAAGACAGGCTGAATAGTTAAGGCAATGCCCTCCTCCCTCCCAAGAGGTTGTAAGGCATAGGTCTGCAGGGAGAGGCAAGCCAACACACCTACATCTTAGTCATTTAATTGTTGAACAGTAACCATTGTTGTTGGCATCTGCTAAGTTCTGCCACTTCCTTACAGTTTGTCAAGAGATGCCAGGCTTTCCATTGCTCAGCAGATAGAAGGTCACGTCTGGATGGTCACCCCTGCACAGCGGTGCCCCCTGATTCGCTCTGCCTACCTCCAAGTAATCTCCCTTCTGGTGGAAACCTGCACCCAGAGTTTTGTAGAGCATATCCAAAGGATTGTGACCAGTGAACTGGGCAGCCTCAGGCCTGGGCAGAAAGCAGGATCTTCTGATGTCCAGGTATTGTCTTTCCTGAGGATATACTTGTTGTGACTGAGTGGAAACACAGAAATATGTCAAGCATGAGAAATACACTATCATGTTCCAATTACAAACCAGCCCTGCATATAAGTTGACCCCACATTTTCAGGCTCCATTTTAGAAAAAGCAGCTCCCCACCCTTCAGATGTCAACATGTTCAAACGTTTCTGTGAGAGTGTCACAAATTAGGCGGATTATTTGAGACCTGCTAATAGGCTGACCCTGTGTTTAAGTAGAGTGCAATCTGTATTTGTTTTGGGGGAAAGACTTCAGCTTATCATCAGAATCATACAGTACAACAAGAATAAGTTCCTAGCACAGAGTCCAACTGTCAGGGGAATCATTGACCACTGGAAACTCTTTGTTGGGTGTGGATTAAAGCAGAGGAATGGGTTGTCATCATCACTCTCAAACTCAGGGGGTCAGAGCATGATCTGTTGGGAAAGAGAACTGTCCAGGAATCAGAGAGGATCATAGAAGATGAGGGTTGCAAGGGACCTTAAGAGGTCATCTAGTCCAACTCCCTGCTCAGAGGAGGACCATCCCCAACTAGATCATCCCAGCCAGCACTTTGGAGGATCTCCTGTGTTTTGTTCCCAGCTCTTTGTGCAAGTTTTCTCGGTCTCACTTTTCCTATCTGTACAATCAGAACAGTGCCTGTCCACCTTCCTGTGCTGTTTTGAGGCTTAACATATTGATGTTAGAAATGCTTTTAAATAAAAAGTTTGCACCAAGGTTACAGAAATGATGACTTGGTGCAGTTATTTCATTTAGTGCTTTTATTACCTGAGCAAGCACAGAGGTAGGATACTCAGAGCTAGTCAATACCAGTGGGATCCTCCCCCATTCTGGGGATCTGGGACCTTCATTCAGAGCATGTGAATGGCTGTTCTGCTTTTCTGCCAGATCGGCTCTGCTGTGTTCCATCAAGTTATCGCCTGCTTCCTCTGCAGCGAGGCAGCAAGACTGGCTGGCACTGAGAGAGTTGGCGCAGTCTGCTCACTCCTTCAAGAATCGGATGCTGATGTACAATTAGCCATCTTGACCTGGGTGGTTGAAAGGGAAGAAGAAAGGTGCAAGGAGTTGGAAAAGGCTCTCCGGCAAACATTACTGGTAAGTGAGGCGTTGCTTTAGGCCTTAAGTCAGAGCGGACCTACAAGCCCTGCTCAGTGTTAATGTAAATGGATCCTTACATTGAGGGACAGATTGGGCATCCTGAATTTTGACGTACTCGTCTAGTTAGAGGTTCCTAAAGCACCATCACCTGTGGTGCTTTCTAGTCTTACTTTGATGGGACTTTGATACCATGTCTCCAGAGCTGAGTGGCTAGAGCATTAATCCACTGCTCCTCCTAGGCTCCTGTTTAGCTGTTTATTTATTTTCGTTAAAAGAAAGAAAAATGTCTTCTCCCAACTCTTGAGTTTTACTGGCTTTTTCAGTGGGAAGGTCTGACCCCTTTTTTCTCTGGAGGTTAAGCCTGCACCTTCCTTCCCTTTCTTAATTAGGACAACTTATGGTCAGCACTGCAAAATACAAGGAACAGAGAGGTCCTGAAGTCATATCTGGAGGCTTTGATGCATCTTCACAGAAGTCCTACATCTCGGACCCAGGTTGTTTCCCATAAACTGTTGGGGTCTACATCAGCATGTGTTGGTGTCCTGTTGTCTATGGCGGAAGCAGGCTCTTCTGGGCCAGATCTCATCTTCCAGGCATTGTGCGTGGCTAGCTTGCTCTTTGTCCTGGGGTAAGTAGATTCTCAGGACTCTTATCAGCCTTTTCACTGAAGCAGCCCAATGGCCTGAAGGCAATAGAAGTTTTGCCACAGGGTTTAGGAGGGGCAGCACAGAGCCCTTATGGGAGCAAATACTTCTTGCTGTTTCCTTTATGCTTTTATCCTGGAGGTTATTGTACTGTTACCGGGTTTGCAGTTCTACTCTCTTGCTTGAGTTTTTTTGGCGATTTGAGCCATCCCAACTCTACCTGCTTGACTGGAACAAGCATTAGCATTCTGGGCTGCATGATGATGGGGCTGATACTAATTTACCATCTTCACCAAAACAGGAGGGTTAAAAACAGTGAAAACAAGGACATTGTTTCCATCCTCTTTGTTGTACTAAAGTTTTCCTCATCCTTCATTCTTTTATTCACTTTGGCAGTCTTTTGTTTTGCTCCAGTGCCAAGGGACTGACAACAGCTTCACTAGTACATAGCCAGAGGGAAAAGATGAGTTGGATAGAATAAATGACCTAAATCTGACCTTGAACCTTCCTTCTTTCTCTGTTCTGTGACAGTTCCAAACCCAAGGATGATTCCCTGCTGGAGCGATGGTGCCTAATACTTGAGCAATACAGTAAATCTGTTTCTTGTGAGGTGCTGAGACTGGGAGCAGCAAGATCTCTCAAGCTAGCAGGAGCTGATATGGTGCAGAATGCCCTGGAAGGCTTTTGCCCATCTCTTACATCAGTGGCTGTGCGGTATGTAGCCGATACCACTTATCCCACTGGCACGTACATCAGGCTTTCCTTGCCATCAGCCCCTTTCCTGGACTACTGTTAACACCCAAAAAACTCTAACTTCCTTTTCCCTCTGAGTACCCCACATTTCCTCTCTGCATTTCTCAGCTTGGGCAATGAAAATGTCCTACTCAGTTTCACATGAATGGCTTCCTGTGTTCTCTACCCTCACCATAGCCAGTTGTACACAGTGTAGGAAAGGTTAAATTCAAACAAAATTACCTGTTGGGATTTGAATAAAAATTTCTGAAACATTTCTGTTGATTTGTGTCACAAAACAAGACGCTAACAAACTCTTTCATGGCATCTGTATAGAAATACTCAAAATAATTTGTTGTGGGTGCTTTGGCCGGAGTGACAGTGGTGGCAAGGTTACAGGAATACAGCATGTCCTCAGATGAAAAGGCAAAGATAGCATCTTTATTAAACAATCTCCAGAGGTGGCCAGTTACCCCCCTGACCACTCTTGTATCTGCCTTTCCCTACTATGCAGCTGTTTCCTTTATTTCTTTTGAATATAAACTCTTGTAGACAGAGCCTGTGGCTTTTGTGTAGGTAAACACACAACGCACTGCAAGGCCTCCCAGAAGCAGGAAAAAAAAAAAGACCCTCTAAATGGTTCAGCAGGACTTTCCTGTTAATTCTTCACAGTGAAAAAAACAATTTATCCCCCAGCATTGTATTTATATGGCTTAAGAATGCATAGTCCCTGCACTGTGGAATGCCATTTGCTTTCTTTTTCCACTCAGGCTGATAGATGTGGGCATTTACCTGCTACAGGATGAGGTTCAGGAAGTAAGGCGGGAAGCTGCAGTCTTTGCCAGCTATGTTCAGCAGGTCTCAGGAACATCACCTCAAGAGAGTTGTGTCTTCATCCAGGGTAACAGAGGGCTCACGTGCCTGCTACAGCTTCTCCTGGAAAAGTTTGGGGGTCACCAAAAAACCTTTGATGTTTTGCTGTGCCATCTCCCCCAAGTAGATCTCAGCAGCATTTTGAAAGAGCTGGAGGCCAAGAAGTGAGTAGCTATGATCATAAAATTGTTGATAAGGTCAGATGCATGCATGTGCATAGGATCATGCACATGCACATGCAGTGCATCACACACACAGTCCATGTGCCTGAAGTTCTGTGTTCATAGAATCATAGAAGTGGGGTTGGAAGGACCTGGTAGATCTTCAAGTCCGGCCCCCTGCCTGGGCAGTAGAAAAACTGGGCTCAAATGACTCCAGCCAGGTAGGCATCAAGCTTCTTCTTAAAGACCCCCAGGGTAGGAGCCAGCACCACTTCCCTTGGAAGTTGGTTCCAGATGCTAGCCACCATGACAGTGAAGTCGTTTTTACAGATGCCTAATCTAAATCTTTACTCTCCAACAACTTGGGGCCGTTATTCCTTGTTATACCAGGGGGCACTCGGGGAAACAAGGCCTCTCCCAAACCCTTCTGGCCCCCCCCAGTGAGTTTAGAGATGGTCACCAGGGCCCCCCCCGGCCTTCTCTTGTGAAGGCTGAACAGGTTCAGCTCCCGCAGTCTCTCGTTATAGGGTCTGCCCTGTTGTCCCCAGATCATGCGAGTGGCCTCCTCTGGACCCTCTCCACGTTGTCCACATCCCTCCTGAAGTGGGGCGCCCAGAACTGGACCCAGTACTCCAGCTGCGGCCTGACCAGTGTTGCGTAGAGGGGGAGGATCACCTCCTTGCTTCTGCTCGAGATGCACCTGTGGATGCAGGACAAGGTCCGGTTAGCCCTGCCAACCGTGACCTCGCGTTGTCGGCCCATGTTCATCTTGGAGTCAATAACGACTCCAAGATCCCTTTCTGCCTCTGTGCTCTCAAGAAGGGCGTTTCCTATCTTATAAGTGTGCTGCTGGTTACTACTGCCCAAGAGCAGCACCCTGCACTTGTCACTATTGAAACACATCCTGTTTTTGTTAGCCCACCCCTGCAACCTATCCAGGTCTTGCTGCAGGCTTTCCCTCCCTACTGTTGTGGCCAAGAAGGATACAAAATAACTGAAAAGGAAATGCATCTTTGTGCTTCTCCTATCCTAGATTCACTTCACTCTGGTCCAAACTCTCAGTATATAACAGAGTAGCTGTTCCAACTTTCTCTGTCTTAATAGCTTCAAGGGGCTGATACAGACACTGGGGATTGCTATGGCAAAGGAAGCCTTGAGCATGCCTGATTTTTCCCAGCCATGTCCCCCCCATATTGGCTCTAGACATAAGAATGCTTCTATGATGGTTCGGTGCAACAGTAGTAAACCCATATGCTGGAGCAATCTGCCCATCATTAGCTATGCCAGCAGTGCATCACAAAGCAACTGTTACGTAGATAAGGACCAAGAAGCATGTGTCTCCAAGATGCAAGGAAAATCAGAAAAGCTTTATCAGAGAGACCAAATGACCAGTCTCTGATATCCAGCTTAAAAACATGATCACTAGTTCCCTGTGCACTAGCAATTCCAATATGGAGGTACTCAGTCTCCTCCCAGGAGCCATTGTCTCTGAAGAGAACAAATACAGTGTGGTTTTCTCTATCCCCAGGCGAAAAACCATTTCAGTTGGTATTTTAGAGGTTTCAAGGAAGAATTGCTTTGCTAAGAGCAGATGCAAAAATAGGCGCTGCAAAAAGACTGATCACCTTAGGTCAAGTCCTTGATAAAAATTTCCAAGTGGGATTTAGACCAAGCAAGAGAAGAGGGGCCAGGGCTAGGAGCCAAACCTGATTCCTCTTTTGCCACAGTTTGAATAAGCAATCCTCAGGCAAGTCGCTTTGACCATGATTCTCAAACGCAGATGCCAGAGGTCAGGCAGCCAAGGTCCATTTTTGAGCACCATGTCCAAAGTTTCTTTCAAGAGGCTGAATACCCAACTCCCAGGACTTCACTGCTGGCTGTGCTTCCTCAGCACCTTGCACCTACATTTGATCATCATGGCTTTGAACACAAGTCTCTCCCAAGGGAGCTGTTCTGAATCCCGACCTGATGATGGTATAGGGTTGTGACAACTTGCTCTACAAGTGCTCTGTGTTGTTAGCAGCATCTTCAAGCAGTAGGAGGGACTCATCCTCCTAAAAAGTAGGCCTCTAGTCTTTCAATGCCATAAGGAATTGAAGCAGCAGCAGGACTGGGAAATACAATAAATGCAAGAGGTCCACGGTCTTGTGGGGTTTAGTCATATATGTGAAAATCCCCACATAGTGTTTGTCTGGTTATACAGCCCCCACTGCCTCAGTATCACATCAACAGGTCATTGTGAAATTCAACAGTAGCTTCTGTGTGTATGGTGGAGAAAGGAACAGATGGATCAGACCCCACACAAGGTTCACCATGGGATCTGGCTTCTCTTTCAGAGTCATCAGTCTGTATAAGGAGGATGAACCAAATGTTTTTGCAGAGCCAGCTGTCTTATCCCGAATACTGCTCCCCTTCCTCCTCCAAATGCTAGACGGTGTGTCCACATGCACCCAGCTTTGGGAGTCTGTGTTACACTGGCTGAGAGCCACTGGTCCTGGTATCTTACACAATTTGCAGCAGTGCAAGCACTGGTGGAGCCAAGGTATGTAGCTACACTGGCAGAGCATCTAATTCCCTTTCCACAGTGGGCTGGCAGGTAGCCCACAGCACGTATGCAACATCCATTCAAAACATACAGGCTCCATTATACGCAGGGCATACATGATGCACCAGTCCTTTCAGTTCTCTAGTGGTGGAATTATAGCTCTAAAAGATGGAGTAAGCAGAACACAAACTGGTTTCTGACCAAGCTTTCCAGAGTTCAGCTGCATCTTGTTAACAGGCCATGAACAATGCTTTCAAGGATATATGGGCTTGGAGGCTTTGGTTACTTGGGAATTGCATCTCAAAATCCCCCTACTGTTACCTCCATAATCAGTTCTCTGCCATCAGCCAGGAAACATGCAGTAGAGTCTGAGTCCTAGAGCTATCTGGCTGCGCCCGATGTATCCCTGGGTACACAGAGGCAAACAGCCAGTGGAGCTGCCAGGCTCCATCTTATATACTGGAGAGTTTTGTAAATGAAGACACTAAACATACCAAGCAGTATAGGACAGGCTTAAGCACCAAATCACATCTGGGTGATGGTGGTTCTTTAAGAGTCACCTGTCCTTGAACAAAGCTAGTGGTCTATTGGGGGAATTTAGAGTTACTCCTTGTCCTGCTTTGTAGGTTTCTCATTGGTAGTTCAGCTTCTGATACAGCAGCTCTCTCTGCTTTCACTGTTGACGCATGAATTAGGTTTGTCAGTTAGCAGATTGCAGGAGAGAAACAGGGCTGTAGGATGGGGATGTTTGTCATCCCATTTGTCCTCACAAGTGACTGATGTGCACAGGTAACTGATTAATGTTGTGTTTTTTTCCTGCTCCCTGTGTTGTAGATGCCATTACACCACTGCACATGAAGGCACTGGCATGTGCCAAGGTGCATACTGCCACCACCGTGCTGCTGGTGAACGCAAGGCTGCTGGCTCGTGCTCTGGAGACTCTGGAACAGACCAACGCCAGCGCTTCCGAGATCAGCTGCTCTTCCCAGGAGCTAAGGCAGGAGCTTGTGCTGATAGAGCAACTCCTGGCTCAGCAGGGAATGGCTCCTACTTCCACCTTACTCCATGGGGCAACAGATGCCAGGGCTTTCTGATAGTCCTTTGTGACAGGACAGTGCTGTGCTGTGTCACCAAGAGCCTTAGCGGAAGTGCAGAGTGCTGTGTGGGTGCTGTACCGTGTGTCTGTTCTGAGACACTGCTGGATCTCTGCTCTGTCCTCTGCTGGTAGCCAGCCAGAGTGGTTAATTAACTGACATAACTCAGGTAACCCCAGTTCAACAGGCAGGAAAGGGTAGTGCTTTGAGGGCCTACTATCTGGAATAATTTTACCTTCTCCTTATCTTAAAGGTATCCCAGATCAGACTTCTTTTATCAGCCCCGTGTTCCTTGCATCAGACCAGGATGTGACAGTTTTCAGTTCTTCATTAGGAGCAACCTTATAAAGATCTCCCAACAGTACAAAATTTTAGTAAGGTGTCGGCCTGAGCCTGTATTCCTGCTCTTCATAAAGAGCTCCAAGTGCCTCCTCGGTGCTCCCCAAACTCCCACACAGGCTGCCTTCTGTTTTCATGAGAATAAAGCAAGGTACTCCCCAAGGGACACGGTCATTTCCAGCTCTGATCCATCTACTCAGCTGAACTTACTTTTTTTAAGTTTCTGAACTTACAGTTTTTAACCAGGAATTTGTCTCCTGTTATAAGGAGCCACTGAATAATGTAATAAACTCTAGCTGCCATGGATTTTATCATGCATAAAGAATCCCAGTCGGGCTCATATTTTCTTCACTATTATAAAGCGTTCTGTGGGCTTTCTGTTTTAAAAGGGTTTCAGTAAGTTAGCAAATGCCCTCTGATCTCCCAGGGTCCAGACACATTCTTAGTTTCAGCTTCCTTTACTCAGTTCTCATAGTCTAGTCCAAACTGCTGAAGCAATGACCTTCTGGTACCAGAGACTTCATCTTGTGCAGCATGTGCCTCCCCAGTACAGCCCCTTCTCCAGAGTTACATACACACAGGATAGTAGATATTTTACTACTTGTACTCAGCAAAGCCTCCAACAGCTTTCCTTTGCTTCCCACTTTGTGGAAAGCAAAGGAATCCTAGCTTCACCGACAGCTTTTATTGAAATACAGATACTACAGAAAAGTAAATACCTGCTGCAGAAGTTGACCCATCAGTGCTATTGTTTTATGCATTGATTTACATTTTAAGGCAACAGACATGGCAGATAAATGTTTTTCTCAAAGTCTTTTAAAAATAACATTTATTGAGCTTTGAAGTGTCAGAATTTCTAACTGAATGTAAATTTTAGGCTAATTTCCAGTGAGAACTGCAGGGCTCCAACACTTCTCACCTTTACAGTGAACTCATCTGATTGCTGTAAGTTTCATAGTTTTATACTTAGTAGGGTGGGAAGGGCCCTGAGCAGATCATCAAGTCCAACCCCTGCCGTGGCAGGAAAGAGTACTGGGGTCAAATGACCCCAGCAAGGTGATTGTCAAGCCTTATCTTAAAGACCCCAGGGTAGGAGCCAGCGCCACTTCTCTTGGAAGTTGGTTCCAGGTCCTAGCCGCCCTGACAGTGAAGTCGCACCTCCTGATGTCTAGCCTAAATCTACCCTCTGCCAGCTTGTGACCGTTATTTCTGG
>NW_017728921.1:15708784-15716869 GCF_001723895.1 Crocodylus porosus | reverse complement strand
ACTGATGAAGATGTTGAACAGTGCGGGCCCGAGGACCGAGCCCTGGGGGACCCCACTGCCCACGTCCCTCCAGGTCAAAAATGACCCGTCCACCACCACTCTGGGTGCGGCCCTCCAGCTAGTTGGTGACCCATCTGACTGTGCAGGTGTCAACACTGCAGTCCCCCAGTTTCTTAATGAGAACGGGGTGAGAGACAGTGTCGAAGGCCTTCCAAAAGTCCAGAAAGACTATGTCTACTGCTACCCCTGCATCTGAGGATTTGGTGACCTGGTTGTAGAAGGCCACCAGGTTGAAATCTAGGGCTGCTGCCTTGCTGCAGGCCTTTGCTACCTTGTGCTGGATGGTGAATCGCAGCAGTCGAGCACCCGCAGCCCCCTCACCAGGTCGTCTCCTGTGACCAGCACCAGGTCCAACAAGGCGTCTCCCCGGTGGGACTGTGCATCACCTGGGTTAGATGGAGGTCCTGCATTCGGGCTAGGAACCTACATGAGCGGTCAGACCTGGCTGACTGCTCTTCCCAGCAGATGTCCGGGAAGTTCAGGTCCCCCATGATGACCACATCCTTCGACCTAACTACCTCCGTGAGCTGACTTAAGAATTCCTGGTCTAGCTCTTCCCCTTGGTTGGGAGGTCTGTAGGGAGACCCCCACTGTTAAGTCTCTTTCCCCTCGACTGCCTTCTAGTCTAACCCAGAGCATTTCAGAGTGCCCCTCCTCTGACCCTGTGCTACCTGGTGAGGATGTGTATTCCTCCTTGATGTAGAGCGCCACACTCCTGCCTTTCCTCCCTGTCCTGTCCCTCCTGTACAGCCTATAGCCCTTGATATTCACCGCCCAGTCATGCGTTGGGTCCCACCACATTTCAGTGAGCCCCACTATGTCTGGGTTGGTGTCGGCTAGCAGGAGGGGAAGTTCCTCCTGCTTGTTTCCCATACTACAAGCGTTTGTGTAGAGGCATTTGAGGCCTCCTGTGGATGTGTGCACTGGCCCCCTACGTTTAGCATTACTCTGGTCCCTGTCACTTACCTGTGTATAAGGATGGATGGTAACTCCTCACCTGTCTGTTCTGCTTGCCTTTCCATGTTTGAGGGTTTTCTTCGGAGTTGTTTTAGTCTATGAACTCTCAAGTGAAGCCCTGTCTGCTTTGTTTTACAAAGAGCCATGTGCTTTATATAAAGCTATATTATGTATACGTATGGATATAAATATCAATGCACACAGATATATCTCACTAACATTTAAAGGAGGTTGTTGGTTGTTTAAAGGGAGTGTAAGTGATGTAGCAGCAATGGTCTAGAAATTGTGAGAGGCAAGGATTTCTTAGGGTGATCGCTTTTACTGGACCAACTATGTCACAGAGAAAAGCCCAGCACTGTAACTGGAGGTAGTCATAGCAGTGCAAACCCCTACGGGGGACGTGCTCTATCCATGTAAAGCCGGAGACGCCATTTGAACATGGGCCCAAGACTGCAGCACCGAGCCGGGTCAGAGCAGCCCTGGCTGTCAGGTGGAGTCGAGGGGAGGGGGTCAGCCTGCCAACCCGGGGCTGCTCCTGCCAGCTCAACATCCTGCAGAGGGGCTAGCTGGGACACAAGGGTGCTTCAGTGCAGAGCGAACCAGCAGGCAGTCCTCCCACTGAAGCACCCTTGGGGGCCAGCTGGCCATGTCAGCACCTATACATGTGCTGCTACAGAGCAAAAAAATCTGCAGCAGTGTAGTACTTGTATTTACAAGTACTATGCTGCTGCAGAGCAAATTAGTTTACTGCAGCCCAATAGGGGCACACGTGCAGTCAAATCTGCAGCAAACATCTTGTGTAGATGTACCCAATACGCCCAATTCTGTGATGAGCTAGGATGAGCACTGCATCAATTGGATGAACCAACATGGGAGATGGGAAGAGCACACCTGAGATGTCTTTGTTGGACAGCATCAGACCAGGTTCCCCCCTCAAAAATATTGGGACCTTAGAGGAGGGGGGAAAAAAATGTTTTGGCATCAGAGAGCCAGTCTGGTGACACCAGTCAGATTTCCACCTAGCTGCTCTCCCAGGGAGGCAAATATTTAGCAACATTCATAGAAAGTGAGGATTGGAAAGGGCCTCAGGAGGCCATCTAGTCCAACCTCCTGCTCCAAGCAGGACATCCCCAACTAGATCATCCCAGCCAAGCCTTGACCTAGCCAGGTCTTAAAAAAATCTCTGAAGATGGAGATACCACTCCCTCTCTGGGTAACCTGTTCCAGTGCATCACTACCCTTCTTGTGAGAAAGTTTTTCCTAATAACTAACTAAACTTCCCTTGCTGCAACTTGAGACCGTTGCTCCTTGTTCTGGCATTTACCGCCACCGAGGATGGTCTGGCTTCTCTTTATAAAGCTCCTCTTTATAACCCCCCCTTCAGGTACTTGAAGACTGCTATTAAATCCCCCCTCGGTCTTCTCCAAACTAAACAAGCCCAGTTCTCTCAACCTCTCCTCATAACTCGTGTCCCCCAGCCCCCACGGGGACAGGCTGGCCCATGTTTGGGGCTGTCCCCGTGGAGCAGGACATACCCGAAAAGGAGCCTAATGCTTCAGCCACTTAGCACCTCCTGCCCTAGGCAGAGCACCCACATTTTGCATGGTTTTGAACTGGTTGAATGGTTTTGAACTGGTTTTCTTCACGTGTTTACCACCTGGTTTACCAATTAAAATGAGAAGCCACCCAGAAAACAAAAAGGAAATGATTCACAAGGTGAAATTTTGCTCTTAAAATAAACAGCACCACGGCTGCCAGGCCTGTCGGCTCCCAGGGCTTCCAAGCCTTGTAACTAGGCCAAGTCTAACGTAACCTGGCTCCTGCCAGCCCTGCTGGGTGCTTTCCATCTCGCACATCACGACTGGATCGTGGCCCAGGGCTAGCAATGAAGCTGTATCACATTCTGAAGATTGAAATGCTGCAGTGGTCTTACTAAATTTGAAAATAATCGACTTATCACTGCCAGAGATGGGGTAGGCACTCCCTAGGGCTCAGAGCAGGGGGCTGGGAGGCAGATGTCAAGGGGGTGCTCCCAGCTCGTACGCTACTTCCCTGTGTCACCTTGGGCAAGTCACTCCAGTCTCCATTTCCCCAGTTGCAGGCGGGGGATACTAGTTATTTACTAGAGAAATGCATTCATTGAAAACTGCTCCCCTCTTGAGATGATAATACAGTCAGGCCTGGACAGAAGATCCCCTCCAATGGTGACACCCCCAAGGAAAAGGCCAGCTCTGCTGGGCAAGCGAAATGTTGTGGGGCCTAGTACAGGATTTTGTTGTTGTCTGTGTGAAGTTGCTCAAATGAGGTACCAAGGTCTTGTCCTCATCTGCCCCGCAGGGGGCATTACAACACAAGCCGATGCTCAGCTCCTTGGGTCTCTCCCAAGGCGGCGTGTGAAATGCTGAAGGAGGGGGAATGAGTAGAGGATCCAGTCTTCCCAGATGTGCTGGGTAGTGCGGATGCCTGGTTTGCAAGTATGGGTCAACTTGCCAGCACTGTTATCTGAACAAGACTCCCAGGCTCACGGCATTTGCCCGCGCCGCGGTGCAGAGAATGGCGCCGGTTCTTGTCCACCCAGGCACCGAGTGAGCTGCTTGAGGTGAATCCGTTTACAGACTAGACCAGGTGGCAGAGCTCTGTGGATTCAGAGATCAGGCACATCGGCTGCCATCCAGCTCTGCCCACGAGATGCCTGGCATTGCACCATTTATTTCTGATGCTCTTAAACAGAGGCTGGGGAGGCCCTTACACAGGAGGAAAAACAGGCCCTGCGTCACCTCCCAGGTCCCTACTCCATTACAGGTCTTCTCACATTAAAGCTCCAGTGCTACATGTGTTTCTTGGAAGGCACAGCCAGGTTAGCTGCAGAGCCGGGAATCCTGGTTCAACCCCGGGGTACCAGGCAATAGGAGCTGCCTAGTCCCTGGCACTCCTGTTTCGTAGAGTTTGAAAGTGCAAGCTAAACAGCTGGAAGTAGGGACTGATCAAACCTGGTGACATTGTCAAGTGGATCATTTTCGTGTTGTGATGGCCCTATACCACACCTGTGACCAGAATTGCCCATCTTGGAGATACTGTCAGAGTCTGCAAGTGCAAAGTGTGGTTTGCTGGTTCACCTCCATGGTCTCAGAGTCAGGATCAGGCCGAGTGTTTGTATCCAAAACCCAGTAATCAGCCTGTGAACTGGATCTACTTTCCCATCCCAGCATACACTCATTTTGTAGAGACAGACACAAGAGGAAGAACTCGGATCAGGGGCCAGCCTTCCCCAAAATGCAAGGGAGTTTGGATTAGCCCATCATACACAAGGAGGCCAGCCAGGACCCATGAGAGTAAATTCATTTGTCATCTTTTGACTCTTTCCAGGCCTTTTGGCTCAGACACACATCCTGTAATGTCTGTACTAAGTTATGGCTCGGTTCTCTGTCACTCCCACCTTGCATATCCCACCGTGATCTCATGAAAGACATTCCAGCAACCAAACATCTGCCTGGAGCAGCATCACAGCTGAGATGGATCATCCACCAGCTAAAACAGCTGGTACCAGGCAGACCTACTGCGCTGACCCTGGACCTGTGGGAGGTAAGCGAGCAGTCAAAGCCTCTGGCTCAACTGGCCTAATTAGTTCACAGCCTAATCCTGACACTAGTTATTTGCATCCACCAAACACTTCAGACTTCCTCGGACAAACAGCATGAATGAGTCAGGAGGACCAGAGAGACACAGTCTCACATCCAGCAGTCGGCATGAGCACGGTTTGAATTCCCCTTGATAGGAGACAGACAAAAACGAGCCTGCTGGATGGCTCTCTGTCAGCGTGCCAAAACAGAAATGACGCACTTACTTCCAGTCGGGTGGGAGGAGAGCGTGTGGTGCTCACAGCCTGCACCCTGCCCTCTCCGCAGCCAGCCAGCACCGAGGAGCCGGTGCATTAGAAGCACCCTGGCAGCAGTTGCATAGCTGGAGGGGGATTGCAGCACTGACCTGTAGCACAAGAGCCCTGGGGGCAGGAAAAGCCTTTAGGAAAAGTGAAAGGATCTCAGAGGAATCATTGGCAAGGAGCAGCCGGGCCCCTGAGAACATGTCCCCTCAGCAAGAAAACAAAGCAGAGGCAAAGAGACTCACCAGCTAGAGAAGAGAGAGGCAGCAACCTGTGTAAACTGCTTGGCTCTGCCGCATTTAAAGGGCTGGCCGTAAAAAGGCAGGCTGGGAAGAAGTTCCCCATAATGGGCAACTGTGGGGTGTGGAGGGCGAGCAGAGGCCAGCCTGTCACACGGAGAGGAGCTTGCGGTTTCTCTCTCACATCTGACAGCATCCGTGGTGGGATTTAAAAATGCCCCGTGCTCCCCCTTCGCAACCTAAAAGGGGTGTCCAGACTCTTGGTGGGAGGATGAGCTCTGTCCTCTGCCACTTCTGGGCTGTCATTTCCCTATGGACTCTGGCTCAGGCTGGGGTAGATGAAGGTACATGAGCTGTGATGGTGTTGTGCCTTAATTAGGTGTCTTAATACCATTAAGGAGCTGGGCTTAAAGCCACCTGGAGGCATCTGGACAAGGACCTTTTTTGGCAGCAGTTCCCTTTGGATTTAAAGCTTAAACATGGGCACCCGTGTTTGACAGTCTGAGCCTTGGCATTTTATAACTTTGGCCTTTGGGTAATGCCATTTTAATTAGGTGAGCCAGGCTCACAGGCCCACCTGGGTATCAAGGGTTTGGCTGGGGGGTCTGGGGTGTTCCTTTTGGTCTGGGAATAGGACATTGTCTACATGGCCTGCAACACCAGATTTGCAGGGGTTGGGTGGGGGTCTGGGCGTTCGCCTCTAGCCAGAAGTTGGAAGATGACTGTATGAGGCAGAGGAATACTGGAAATATTCAACCCCCTTTCCACTAGACTCTGTGAGCCATCTCCTTCATGCTCCCCCTTCAGAAGGGACCTTTATCAGTTGAGGGGCAATTATTTACTGCTGGAGACAGGAGCCAAAACCTGCCCCTGAGCCTTGCATCCTCAGTCCACACCTATATGGGCTGGCTCATCCCACAGGGCAAACTGCAGAAATGAGTGTGAGCCCACAGGCAGAACTAGCAGGACAACAGAAATCCTGTGCATTTTGGGACCAGTGGTGGGACTTCCTCAAAAGGTCTGAGACAGGGACTGGTTCTGTGTTGGGGCCATGCAAAGCCTGGTGTTCATGCCCTGCATAAGCATCAGTCTACTTTGTACCATCCCTTTGGACCTGTTTTGTTGGCATTCATAGTTTTCAGAGATATTAGGGTCAGAAGGGACCTCAGTAGATCAAGTCCAACCCCCTGCCCTGGGCAGGAAAGAGCGCTGGGGTCAGATGACCCCAGCCAGGTGCTTGTCCAGTCTCCTCTTGAAGACCCCCAGGGCAGGGGAGACCACCACCTCTCTTGGGAGCCCATTCCAGATTCTGGCAGCCCTCACCATGAAGAAGTTCTTCCTAATGTCTAGTCTAAATCTGCTCTCTGTTTGTGGCTGTTGTTTCTAGTTACTCCAAGGGGCGCCTTGGTGAACAGAGCATCTCCTATTCCTTGCTGCCCTCAACCCCCCCTGACAAATTTGTAGACAGCCACCAAATTCCCTCTCAGCTTTCTCTTACGGAGACTGAAGAGATCCAGGTCCCTCAACCTCTCCCCATAGGACCTTTCCTGTAGGCCCCCAACCATACAAGGGGCCCTCCTCTGGACCCTCACAAAGTTATCCACATCCCTCTTAAAGCACAGCACCCAAAACTGGATGCAGTAGTCCAGCTGCAGCCTTACCGGTGCCATATAGAAGGGAAGTATTATGTCCCTAGACCTTGGCATGATGCACCTGTTAATGCACGATCGCACTCAGTTAGCTCTATTGATCGTTTCATCACGCTGTCAACTCATGTGAATCTTTGAGTCAACTATGACTCCGAGATCCCTTGCTGCTGCTGTGCTGCTTAGAAAGGCATCCCCCAATCTGCATGTGTGTTGGTGATTCTTTCTCCCCAGGTGCAGCACTCTGTACTTATTAAATCCTTGTTAAACTGCATCCTATTTTGTTCTGCCCACTTTCCCAGCTTGTCCAAATCTGCCTGAATCCACTCCCTGCCCTCCAGTGTGTCTGCTTTGCCCCATAATTTGCTGTCATCCATGAATTTGGATGGTGTGCTCTTCACACCCTCATCCAAGTCACTGTTGAAGATGTTGAACAGCACTGACCCGAGGACCAAGCCCTGGGGGACCCCACTGCCCACATCCTTCCAGGTCGATACCAACCCATCCACCACCACTCTCTGGGTGCATCCTATTAGCCAATTTGCCACCCACCTGACTGTGTAATCATCTAGTCATTCACATGCGGGGACACTCCTCCTGAACCCTCCCTCCTTCTGTAGGGGTCTCCCTCCTCTCTGTGTCTATCTCCACAGTGGTCCATACTGCCATCTCCCCCCTCTGCCCTTCCCCGCTTCCTCAGAGCAGCCCAGGTGGCAGAGCCGTGCACGGCAGAGCTCTGGTGCATAACGAACAAACCCAGCTGTAACGACCCTGTCCCTCTGCTTCGTACAAGCCATGGGGGCAACTCTGTGACAATGGCCACGGGGGCTGCAATGTCCCCACCCCCTGTTCAGCGCTGCTAATCCCAGGAATCACTGCTGTCAGGGGCAATCAGGCACCGAGCCAAAGACAGTCAGGGCTGCCTTTTGCAAGCCCAAGCTGAGGCCGCGGTGGAGGTTAAGCCAGGTCCAGGGGACGTGGCTGACGCATCCTTTTCTCCCTTGTGCTGTTTCAGGACAACAAAGCAATGCACTGACTTGGCAAAAGCGGGCAGGTCCCACATCCCCTTGCCTGAATGGTTTGTAGGGTCCTGGGGGCACGGAGCTCCCAGTGGTTGCCATAGGCAGATCCTCGAATGCCGAAGGCTGCAAGCAGTGGAGGAACAGGAGGTAAAATCTTGATCATACCCTGTTCATTCTCCCTTTCAGCAGCCACCCTCTGCCCCTATGTAACACAGGAGACTGGGCAAGATGGACCCATGGTCTGACCCAGTAAATGGCATTCTTACGTCGTGTGTTTGGGC
>NW_017728921.1:15666962-15708684 GCF_001723895.1 Crocodylus porosus | reverse complement strand
GGTTCCTCACTGCTTGGCTTTCTGACTGCAACTATTCCTGAGGCCAGCACATCTGCTCTGGGCTATCACCATACAGGTGACCTTGCTCCTACCCCTTCATGCAGAAGGAATCACAGCACCCTGCTAAATAAAGATAAGGGCATCACAGAGGAACACACATCTCTTTCTCCACTGAATGCCCAATGCAGCTCCCTTTGCCCTGGAGAAGCCCCTGTGTTGGCAAAGGACTCCCCCACAATCCAGGGCACTGTGGGGGCTAAGGCCTACAGCCGAGCACCAGTGCCATGTGCGTCAGGCAGTTTTGCTTCTACGAAGGCAGCAGCTGGACTCTGAGATGCCAGGAATAGGGCTTTGCCCCTGGGATGGTGCCAGCTTTAAGCTGCAGCGAAGGCTGGGTCTCATTTGAGTTTCATGTCTTTTGTTCCCTCCACCAGGCTTGTCCCTCGCTTGGACAGGCCAGGTAGATGGGGCCAGGCCCATCACAACTAAGGGATGCTGTTCCCCGAGGCACCGATTGACTTCTGTTCCCCTCAGGTCACCTGTGGGATGATTCGGCTTCTGGTTCAACAACTAGGCCCTTCTGAGTCGCCAGCTGATGCAGGAGCACACACTGTACTTGGCACAGCTCCCCTTCCAGGCCAGCGTGCCAGGGCTCCAGCCAAGAGTTGGCTCATTAGTGATGGGAACAACTTAGCAGAGATAACACTCCAGAGCAGCACGGCGCAGCTGCCGGCACTGTGAGCCATGACGGACTGGGCAGCGCGCCAGCCTCCAGAGAGGCTGCAGAGGTGCTGGCACAGGGGAGACCACGGACAAAGAGGGGAAATTGCTGCCAGCTCCTCAGCAGTGGCACTCAGCAATGCAGGCAGCACAGGGACAATTGTCTGCGGGTCTTCTTGTAGACTGGCGTTAGCCCCACGGCTGCCAGGGAAGCACAGGACACTTTCCACAAGCAGGCTCAGAAGCTCTAAGGACCCGAGGTCAGTAACCGAAACGTCACAAGCAGGCAGCGAATGCCCCACTCAAGCCCGCCACTGATGGACATCCTGCCCAAGGGAGAAGAGGCCTCCCAGAGACGCTACCGCCTGTCAGTTATTTTATCTCAGACTGAAACTCAACTGAAGAAGGGCATGTCTATCTGAATGAAAACCTTTATAAGAGCTTGCAGAAATGCCTGCTCCTGGCAGACTCCTGGGGGTGAGGGCCAATGTTGGAAAGCTGCTTTTGTGGCAGGAGGCCCATTTGATGAGAATTAGGACTGAGTTGTGGGCTTTCCTGCTGGGCAGGGGTGGAAACCGGGGTGGCCCAGAATTACACCTGGGTAAGCGGAGTCGGGTAATTATTTTGTTTTAATGTTGTGGTGATTGGCTCTGCAGCCTGAGCTGCCCAGTCACAAGGAAGCAGAGCAGAGTTTTCAGAGTCTCTTAAAGTTTCATAACTTAAAGTACAAACTACCCATCTCGGTTTTTCCTAGTTCAGATTGCCTGAACAGCTGTGTCCAGCTGTTTGATCAATTCTTTCCTTGCTACTACATTTCCCAAACTTAGAAAATTACAACCATTTTGGGTGGTTTACTTGGTAAAGACAGACCTAAACCAGATTCTCAGCCTTCCCTAAACTGGGCTGGGATGCATTGGGAACTCCTCACTCCAGCCTGCAACGGTTCTGGTAGATGGCTGGGTCCAAAAAAAGAAAAGACCTATTTCAGATGGGACAAAAGTCTCTGGAGAACATGTCCTTAGGGATTGTCTCCCATCCAAGGTCAAAACAACAATGACATACAGGAGTAACTAAGTCAGATGGATCTCCCATGAGGAGAACTGGAAAATGTGTGGAGGCAAGAATACCCACAACATAAGCTGCAATTACAGTGTGTCAGTGGCAATCATGGCAGATAGCATTTCCTTTCTAACCCTCTATTTTCCTTTGTTTATTGTGTTAAAAGCTAACAAAGTGGTTTGGGCTGAAATATCTCCCACTTAGTTACAAAGCAGAAGTGGATTGCTTGGGAGAATCACACAAAAATTCCAGTTATCCAGCTCCGCAGCCCTTGTCCAGCAACATCAAGCCAACATGTATCTGCTTAACTTAGGACCTAGGGGCTGCAATGGGATTCATGCACGGGCTTAGCCTTGGAGCCTGGATGGAGGGATAAGGGATTTCCAGCTGTTTGTTTCGTTCTCCCATAGTTAAAAAAAAAAAACTTTTCTTCTAAAGTTTGAGACTTGGCACCAAGGCAACCCTGAGGAGGGAACCCAGTTGCTGACTAACGAAGCTGGTTTTAGAAACAATCATGTTAAGAGTGCATTGAAAATGCCAGTTTCCTCACTAAGCAAGCTACTTGCCTTCACACTTTTTCCTCTGTACTGAAGAGCAATACACTAGCTGGGGCAGGCACACCATTTCACCGCGAGGCAGCGGGTTATTCTAGCTAACTTTCCACATGATGGAAGAGCAGGAAGGGGTGGAGGGAACTGAACACCTCCCTGGTAATCCTTGGGGCCACGTTGAATGAGTAAGGACCAGTGAGATGCCCGGGTAAGCAGCGTTGAGTCCCCACTGGCCGGTGTGTCTGACCATTAGCATGCACCACTGGCTCTCAACATTGTTATACTCCAGGCACTCCTCGTTAGACTCAAGTGCCCTCTCCGAAAATCCCAGTTTTTAGCTTTCACTCGATTCTTTCGGCTACAGACAAACAACAGAAGAAATCTTCTGTTCCAAAGACCTCAGAAAGCCCACAGCAGGGCAGAGTCATTTTGTCACTCTGGAGTCCTATCTGAAAACTCTGGGTTTATCTTGTGACTCATGCGTAGGTGTTTGCACACCAAGCAGTGCTAATATTGTGCAGATTCCCATGGCACCCTTTAAAGGATCTCATGCTGGGTCACCCTGGCTGAGAATCACTGGCAGACACCAATCAGGCTTCACGGAAATGGGGGCGGCTCTGTGCACACCAGTAACCGTACTTGCAATTTGGATATCGCTTTCTTCCCCTCAAAAAATTGCCACTAGCAGCCCTATATTTATTCAAAGGTAATTTCAAGGCAAATTTCTCTCTTTCTGGCATCTCAGAGTCCCTTACATTGGCAACATGCTGGTCACAATGACAACAATGGCATTTGACAGATGATACCTTAGCGGACAACCCCAGGCATCCTAAAACAACTCTTTCCCTCCACTACCACAGACAATCTCACTCAAAGCAGCAGCTCCACAACCTCGCCACTCCCTGCTCCTCTCCACCGCTCCAAAACACACGGGAAAGATCTCAGGACTGTTCAGAGACGAGCCTGGTGCACCAAATGATGGTCTGACCCACCACCCACGGGTGTCCCTGGAAAGGCTCCTACTGGGGACCAATTCAAACCTTCAGCACAGACAGCTGAAGCACCTAAACAGTCATGAATAAAACCACACATGATCTCAGGATCAAAGCCATTCCACCACAGAGCTGCATTAGGAGCGACTAGATGCCACTCTGTGTAAAAAATGAGATTGGATTAGGAGAAAAGACTTGTCTGAAGAAGCTGTGGAGGGTCTGCACTGTAATTGGTTCCACATGCTTTGATCGTACCTCAGGGCAAATCTGTTTTTGGATGTGGTGATAAATAGATTAAATGTGTGTTTGAAAAACAGTATCCCCTAGTGACTCTAATTGTCTGATCCTAGATTTTCAGGAACTTGGCAATCCCAATGAACCATGCAGAAATGTCCTTTTAAGAACAGCAGCTGTTGCAAAGAGGATAATACTATGCAGAGAAAGCCAACAGGGAGCTTCAACGCCTTGGGATTGTTGCTGAGGCAAGCAAGCAGGCCAGTTTAGGACAAATGTTTGCGATGGGCTAGAGAGGGGCTATGCTCAGCCTTTCCGTATGCGTACCACTGGCATCACAGAAACATTTACTGACCTTGTGATAAGCAGCAATACTAATGGCAAGGCATCTGCGTTGCCAGTGTATAAACTGTGCCAGTCTACTCTGCCTTTCTTACCTCTTAAGGAGAAATTCTATCAAAGGGAGGTATTTAATAACTGTATATGGAAATAGGGGGGTGATTAAATTAGTGGAATCTTCCAAATAACAGACACTGGTAGACAGTCAGATCCAAAACTAGAAGTCAAATACTTCAGATGGACAGAAGTCTCTGGAGAACATGTCAAGAAGTTTCTACCACGGCAGGCAGTATGTCCCACTGATGACTAGGAGTGACGAAGTCAGATGGATCTTCCATGAGGAGTGCTGGAAAAGTTACAGGAGCAATTGCAGGAGGTTGTTTATAAAGTAACAAGAACATAACTTGTATGGATCCCCCTTCCTTCCAAAAGAAAGGCTGAAATCATCTCATAAAGTGACACAGGAGAAATGCCATGGGTAAACAAAAAGCTCTATTATAATTTGGTAAATCTAAAGGTTTAATGACATCAGATTAGGTTAATTAAACAACTTGGGAAAGCTCAGCTTAATTCAGGCAAAAACCACTGCTAGAGGCAATGTCTTGGAGCAGAGGAGACAACAATCTACACCTGTGCTCTTGCAGAACATGAAGTTGGTCTTTAGACTGGAATAAATTGTCACTGACTCGCTGGGATGCTTGTCTGAGGAACCAGGCAGAAACCTGGAAGGACCCAGATAAATGATTCATTTGGTAGCTTCAAAGGGGATGTCTATATCTTTTCTTGAGTGAGACCAGGCAAGCTACTCGGAGATAAGTCATGCCCACTTGTGTCTGCTCCCTGAACCCAGGCTCACAAAACTGCAGAACTGGTGTCTTGGGGCAGCGCCAAGCATATACCCTGGCAGCATATTCAGACTCTCCCAAGTCACAGAGCCCAAGCACAGTGCAGAGGGATGCTCTCAGGGATGAGCCAAGCCATCTAATCAGCATATTTGTGAGCTTCAGCATGCAGGGAGCATGCTGGCTTAATCCTCGGTGGTGTACCTGGTGCTGCTCAGGAGGTGATGCGGATATTCCTTAAGAAACCAGATCATGGAATAGCCTGATCACAAAAGTGAAATGGCATTTTCTTAACATCCAGCACTGAACCAGAATTCAGCATCCAGTGTTAACCACTTCTAGGATTTTCCTAGCTTGGGGTCTGAGCCATCTTCAGTCTTCCAATGCTTCTTCTAGAAAGAAATCAGGTTATAATAGCCAGGGGTACCTTTCATCCACTCCTGAAATGTCTCCAGCCAACACCCCCAGGTTTCCTAATGCCTTTATTCAATGCAATTCAAGCGGAGTCATTACATGATATCGTACAGTAACAGGCCTGTAGCATATGATGTGACTGTCAATGATACAGGAAGTAATAAACTTCAGGACAATTATTACAACATTAAAAACCAGGAAGAAGCCATTTGTGCTTTTACCAACCTTGCTTCTTGCTTCCTTCCAGAAATGTGTTTGTTTAACACACACAGAGGCGACAACCTGCCAGTTTCTGCAGCACACACAGAAATGTTAATGGCAAAAGCCAACCAAAGCATCTTGAGTCTGTTGGTTGACACTTCAAAATATAATGGCGTTGTGCAGAAACCACCTGTCAGACAACGCAAAACTGTCGATCAAAACTGTCCCTTCTGGCTTCAATATCTATGGCTGGGATTTTCAGAAGAGCCAAAGTAAGTTAAACGCCCAACTTCCACTGAAAGTCAATGGGAGACAGAAATTCCCGTAGGGCCCAATGAAAATGGAGAGCATCCATGAAGATGCATCTTCTGTCATGTTCTGATCATGCTGATTTCTTCTGGTACGGCACTCAGACTAAGACAGTTACTTGCAGCAATCACTGGGTAATGCTGTTCAGCAGTGAGACCATATACCCAGGCTCTCATCAAGAAGCAGCAGCAGAGAAGAAAGAGTCTGGGGCCAAGCTGGAAGCATGTATATTCATATTCTCCAAGTTTTTTCTTTACCTGAGGTTTGAACCTGACTTCCTGAGAACAGCTCTGACTAGCACATGCAACTGCATCACCAAGGAGAAAACAGCCCCTGAAAGGGACATGGATCATCTGTCGATAAAACAACGCAGGTGCCTTCAACTCGAGGAAATTTTGAAAAGATGATGTCAACAGACAAAGGGACCCATCTAAGAATGGTCTCACTACTATATTAATGGAGCTAGGCGATGCCAAGGCACGCCTTGCTATAGTAAGAGACGCTGATCCTTGAACAATGTTCCACTGAAACAGCTTTACTTCTGTTATAAACTCAGCCTAGTTTTGGCCATTTTAGTTGATGTGTATAACTGGTCCGGTGCAGGGTGACAGTAGACCACAGGCCTAATCTGAAACTCACTGAAGTCAACGGCAACCTTGGGGCCCAATCCTGTGACATTAATGGGAGCCCAGAATGCTCAGCACCAGGCAGCAGAGTGTGCTCGTCTGTCAAACTCAAAGCAGCTTATTTGCAGAGGCAGTAGCAGCTTTGGAAACACAGGGACTTTACAGATACAATTGCTGGGCAACTGGCCATTGGCTTCATGGACACGTTCTATCTGAACAAGGGAGAGGCGTCCAGCTTCTGACTGGGTGGCTTCCAAACCATCCGGTGGGGAAACATTTTGTTTTTACTGAATCACTTGTTACGTCTAGAAACCAAACCATCATTTGGCCCAGTTTTAAAAAAACAAGCACAAGCACAGCACAGCAGGGTGAGGAGAGAGGAGCCCCAGGGAGCCTGCAGAGTGCTGGAAGCCAGGACACAAGCAGCCCCGGGTAGCAAGAGGGAAAAGCATACTTGGGGCCAGTCTGATCTGGAAGCGAGACCCCAGCACACTATGCATCAGCAGAGGTGACCACATACAACCCGGGAGGAACATAACAAAATGCAGTATTGGTTTTGCAGATGCTTAGTCAAGCAGAGTTCTCAATGACGGGGATTTTAACATCCTGGGGTCTGAGCTACGAGGATCCATTGTCAAAACAACAGCACCTGAAGTCCTCTATTAACCATTTGCCTTGAGTTTTTGATGTTCTCAGAGGAGAGGGTAGCAACTCCAGAGGCTTTGGGGAAAGTGCATGTGAGTGTAACCTCATTCATTAAATAGAAAGCTTGAAAACCCTGTTCTGTGTGTTTGCCATGAACTGAAATAGGGGCCACAGGAAGGAATGGGAGTAAAATAGATTTACTGGGGGAAGAGATCATATGATATATTTTAAATATATCACATCAGTCCAAAAAGTGTTAAACATAACAAAAGATGACAACCTCTTATGTAACTTCACTAGGCTTTTCTCAAGGTAGAAGTCAATATTTTGATCACCTTTAGGTTGGGGTTGCAAAGAGGATATTGCAAGTAGTACCCCATCCCACTCAAATCATCTGAAGGGTCAAGAGAAAAGCAATGACCCTAACTTTAATACCTTGGAAGCAACTCTGAACAGGTACATGCAACAGCACAGGAGAAAAATAAAGTGACATTTCCTTAGGTTTTGGCTAACACTAAACATGCCTATTTTATTCCCACTTTCCTCCTGGGAAATCAGTTCAATGACTCATTTTTCAGAAATGACTCCACCGCTAACTATGACGCTATGTCCATGTTATCCCATGTAACCATGACATCACTTCCTCTCTCAGATTTAACCTCTTTCCCATGTATTTCATCATTACCTTTGGTGCAGTGGCACTAGCAATTTTCTTCTTCCTTGCATTTAAAAAAACAATCTTTTAAAAGAAGGATATTGCAATATTCTTCTCTCTCTTCTTTTATTACAAATCTGCAAAGTAGTGAGAAACACAGAAAAAGAGTTGCCTTCAATATCTGCAATGCTGGAGGTAGATAGCAAGGTTTCAGAGGTATAAAGTTTAAAAGAATGAGACATTCTTGTGCTTTGAAATAATACATAGCTTTGTGATGAAAAAAACAGTTTCACAGAAAGTGTGGGTTTATAAAGAAAGTGAAATGAGGTAAGAAGGGCAGCAAGAACTTCATTCAGAGGAGGCTTTTCCTTCATCCTCCGGCATGTCCTAGTGACAGAAAGCCGTAAACCGCCATGTTGCCAGCTTATATGTGTCACTCTCTCACTTCCTCTTTTAAGGTTCATGACCCAAGTTGTCAGACGGTTACACAAATAAGAGGGACAATGGAGGACACGTGCAGGTTTCTTGCAAAGACTCTTGGACCCATGAGCCTTGGCACCCAGCGATGGAGGCAGCAGTCCAGAATGTCCTGAAATGGGAAACATTGCCAATAGGTAAGACTCATTCATCTTCTGTCTCCCAGAATTCAACAGAGCTCCCTGAACAATGTTGGCATCTGACCATCAGGGGATGCTGAAAAAAATCATACAATTTGCCAAAATTTAATAAACGTGGGGGCCTTTTTAAGTACTCAACTGTTTTTTGAGCCTTTATTCTTCACAACTTGGCACTTTTCTCTACAAAAAATTAAGCTAAAATTGACTTTTTTACAATGAAAATTGCGAGTCAAGTGTAATCACCTGACTCCAAGGGATTAGGCTTTAAGAAAACCACCAAATGTCACAAGGCTCATGACTGATCCATCAGACGTCAGCCACGAGCTCCAGCACAGCATAATCCCAGCCAAAAGAACTGCTGGGCGCCCAGAAATGTCAACCCAGAGGCAGTGAGCTTTTGGGGAAAATCAGCATTAGCACAATGATCTGTAGGAAGGGAAGGGAAAAGCCAACGGCTCCTCTCCAAAGCAGTAAAGATGGGCACAATTGCAGAGTTTCTCTCTGTGTCTTCAAACTCGGCTCTCTTTTCTACCACCCCTGAAAGTCCCCTTCATGCACCCGGACTGCTGGGAGTCCCTGCAAGCTGCTGGGATGGTGTCATTCCTCCCTTTGAATGTCCCACTGGCTTCCCCTTGCTTTCCCCATGCAGCTTAGCCTCTCAGCCTCCAGGGCTCTGCATCCTTTGCTTTCCCCCCTCAGCTCTTCCCATGACTCCTGTCCCACCTCGCAGCCTGTGGAGCTGGGTTGGACTTGCCCTGAGACAAGCTGGAGCCTGCAGAGAGCACCTGTCAGGACAGGCAGACAAAACCCTCCAAGGCCAGAATCCCTCTTAGCATTTCACTCCCTTGGGCTGGGCTGGGCTGGGCTGGGCTGGCTCGGAGATGGGGCCAACAATCGCCCCTCACTGTCGAGGCTGCTTACCTAGCTCCCTGCAGCCCATCCCCTTCACATCGGCTCCGGCTGCCCACAGCATCCCCCTGGCACTCCACGCAGACTCGCCGCTCCCTCAGCAGACGGCTGCTCCAGAAGTGCAGCCGGCAGGCAGCTCCCACCTGCTTCAGGCGAAAATAGACACAGTAGCTGGAGAGAGAGGGAGACATAATGGATTAGGTGGGACATGCCAACACCCCTGTGAAGGGGGTTTCTGCTTCTGCAGGCCTACATGGAAAAGGAAGACCAGCATGGGGTGGGAAAATGCATTTGTCAAAGGGCACGGTTGATACTCTTGGACCTGTCACTGGCACCCAAGAGATCTACCAGCTTTGTACTTATGGCTCCAATACCCCTCAAGGACCCAGGGGCACAAATTACCAGAGGAAAGATATTCTCACAGAAAGCAAAGCTTTGATGCTGGTAGCAAGACAGTGCCAGTCTTGCCAGTGATGGAGGAGTCTCAGGGGACAGGTTGGTCACCTGAATCCCACTGCCCCTTCCGAACCCCACCACAGATCCCAGCCCAAGCAACCTGTTCCACCCTAGGGGACTCCCGTCCTCTCTCATTAATGGAGGTGGTCTGATCCCTGCTGCAAACCAGGCCTTTCCTGAGCATAAAACAGCAGATGTCCTGGAGGTGAAAGACAGTTCTGTCCTTGAATTGCATCTGCCGTGACCCCCTGCTACAACACACCACTCAGTCACACTGGTGACACCAAACTACCTTGAAGAACCGCCATCTCTCTTCTACTAAGGACAGGGTGATATTGCAGCCAGCCCAGGACAACACAGGTCATGTCTATGCTGCCATGGGCACAAGTAGCTAGCTCAGCCTTGGCGCTCAGTGCAGGTGAGCAGCCAGGGTAGTTACGCATTTTCAGGTGGGCTTCGCAACCTGCCTTGAGCACCCTGCTCCCACCCCACTAGCAGCGCCCAAGCTAGCTGGCATAAAGCAAGCTTGTATGTGCCAACCCAAGCAGAAATAACAGGAGCAGAGACATTACTGAGCAGAGCAGGCCCAGAGGAGCTGACTGTCTCCCCCAGGTCCTGTAAATCTGGTCCCTGAAACAGGGAAAAAGCTAATGCAGCATATATCCCCCAGCAGACAGCTTTTGTATGTGACATGGGTCTGCAGAGACGCTGGCTTGAACTATCCACTGCCCCTGTTTACAAGTAACAGTTTCAGCCAAGCTCCCGGCAGGGGAGGACGATGAGGAAAACAACTACGTAGAAATACAACTCTCCCCATGGGGATTCATTATCCCAGGCCTCTTATTTGGGTCCGGATCAGTTTTGTGGTTTTCCTTTTTGCATGACAATCCCAAGCAGAGCCCTCTGATGCTGAGCAGAGGCTGCCAAAGGCCTGACGCTCTTGGTGCACTGCCCGCCAGCACGCTCAGGAGAGGTGGCCTTGTTGGAGCAGAGGCCAGTGAGCCCGATCCCCCAGCCCAGACAAGGGCCCCAGCCACTATGCAATAGAGTCGCTACCTCCATTCTGGTGAATGTGTCATTGGTTGTGCAAAGTAAGAGCTGCAGCACGAGAGCTGGACAGAAACCTGCCCCCAAATACCCTAGAGTAGAAACCAGGCTTCAAGTCTCTGCTCCAAAGCAGGCAGGGGATGGGTATGGACAAACATCTCCCATGTCCCAGGCAAATGCCCCAACAGCTGGGTGTAAGAGGCAGCAGCACAATCCTCACCACCAGTCCTGAGACAAAGGGCTGAGCTGGGAAGGGAGCACAATGCCTGAGGAGGGGACATGGTTATGAATTCTGGCTGAGATCGGTGTCTTCCTTCAGCCTGAACATAGGCATCAAACTACCCTTGAGGGACTAGGCCTCAGTCACCCCACTTCTCAGCATTTCTTACTGACTAGCACAGGTGGCTCAGTGCATTGGTTTTTGTGATTCCCATTCTGAGGTGCCCCACTCCCCCCATGCAGAGTATGAGGAGTCCAGGCACATAACTTGGGGCTGTGAATCCCACCAGGCCACAGGGTGGATGAGCGTTGGGCATAGCAATGAATGCTGATCCCAAGTTCGGGTGATTCCAGCCCCCATGGCATCTCCACTTTGCCAGGCAGGAGCAATAGAGTCCCTGGGGTGCTGGGAGGATCAGTGAGTTAGTCTGCCTACTAACAAAGGTCATTTGAGGCTAGATGTCCAAAGATGCAGGGGTGCCAGATGCCTACTCTTAAGCATCCTAAAAACTGAGTATTGTTGTCCCCCAGCTTCATAGCAGGGGACCAGGCTTGATGACTGAGCAGGTCCTCCGCAGTCTGCATTCCTATTCCTGGTCCAAGGGGAGGTGTCTGCACATCTGCTGAAGGGCAAAGTCCATCCTTCAAGCCTCTGTCTCCTCCCTGAGGCTCTGGCACCAAGAGAAGAGCAAAGTCATGGGCCAGGAGCACTGCCAGCCCCTTCTCAGCACACAGCCCACTCTGAATTGTCATGCAAGCCTTTTTTTGCTGAGACGGCCCAGACAGGGGTAAAGCACAGACTAACACTGGGCTGGCCCTGACAGTACCTGCAGACTTACACCAGAGGGGAGTTTGGCCCATGATCCCAGTAAATGGGAACCATAGTACCTGAGTATAAAGTATCCATAGTGCAGCAAGGGGACAGAAGGAGATTCTGTTGAGAGGCTCCATGACAAACTGTCTGAGACATGGCCTCGTGGCATCCAAGCCGGGGTCATGCAGTGACACAGTAGAGTCCCTACTGTGCTTAGCAGGGTGCTGTCTGTTTTCATGCATATCAGGATCCCCTGGCACCTTTCCAAGGGCATCTCTGCCCTTATATCCTTGGTGGAAATTCCATACAACAACCTGCCAGGACTGGCCGGGGGGCTGCTGTCTTCCACCCCAACTGGGGCGGCATTTCGGTGGGTGCTGCATCCCCTTTCTGCAGCCATCAGGCTCCCCAGCTGCAGTGAAAGCCACACAGGCAGGACTCTGAGGATAATGATCTGGAAATCCCCCATTGCTGCATGTCTTTGGCCATCCTTCCTGCCGGGGAGGATGCTGAGGGTGACTCCGACATTTGGATCCTGTCATGGAAGGAGCCTGGCACTACCACGCCTGCTGGCACCTTGGTGCAGTCCTTCGTTCCCCTGAGAGAGGCTTGAACAGAGCAGCCTCCTAGCAGGGACAGCAGAAGTCCGGTTCAGAGAGGAATGAAAACATCTGTGAGCACAACAGGGCCTCAGGCACTTCCCCCTGGGCCTTCACACTCCTCCTCCACATTCAGCTGATTACATCTTTTCTCACTGCCTGCAGAGGCTGAGCCAGCTCGGGAAGAATGCATAGACCCTGGGGCATTCCCCGTGCCCTACAGAATAGACAGGACCTCAGCAACTGGCCTGGCCTACCCAAACATACACCGGCCACGCTAGATGGGGCAGGTGGAAAATGAAATGTACGGAGAGGATCGAGTGTTAGCAAAGCCCCTGAAATACCACCTGTCTCCACTGAGCTGAGGATCTGGGTGCCTGCATGTCAAAGCAGGGTTTCCTATGTGTGGGAGTGTGTCAGTTCAGCCCAGCAAAGTCCTGGCTTGCACCTGTTTCTTCTAGTTCCCTTGTTGCCCTGTGTTTAATACTCTTCCCCAAAATATCGACCACTTGCCACAAGTTTCTGGGCCTTTGGTCTACCTCAGGACAGCAGCTGTCAAGTTCTTATGTAAAATGCAGCCCTTCATGTCCTGGGAGGCCACTAACAGTCCGGGGGACTAATTAACTGGCTCACAAGGGGCTCAGCAGTTGCAAAGGGAGGTTTAGGACTAGCTATGATAGTCCCAAGCACAGCTCAGAGCCAGCAGAGAGGGAAGAAGCCCATGAAGGCAATCTGGCTTGTCTCCCTGCTAGCACTAGATAAACTCCCCCCAACCCCTGCAAAGAGCATTCAGAATAAAAAGAAGAGCTCGCATCAGGTTGCAGAGAGGGACTCAATCCTTATGCCTCTGGCCACAGCTGACCACTGTAAACCCACCCTCTGTGCCAGACTCTCAACTGGTGTAGATCAGCACTGATTAGGTACTGTCTACACCAGCTGGGGACCTAGCCCACAAAGCTCCTACTCCTGTGGGGATTAGAAGCTGGAGGTGGCCCCTCTCTAGCCTGCAGAGCAGCTGGTTTGAATGCAAGAAGGGGGGCGCTAGGGCCTGCCTCATCCTGGCTTTCCAGCAGTCATGTCTACAGAGCCCAGCCTGCCGTGCTCCCCAGCCCTGGAGCTGTTCCCCATGTGCCGTAGCACATTTGGAGCACTCTGAAGCCCGCATGGAAGTGGCCTGGCTTAGCTCACATCACATGTGCTTCCAGGCAGCCCTCCGAGTTGCCAGGCATTTCCTAATGAAGGGCAGATGCGATCTGAGGAACAACATGCGTAAGCACGAGGCTTCCGGGATGTGACTATTTGTTTGTGACTGAGCATCTCTCCCACGCTCCCAGGGAGCCTGGCATGGCCTTCAGACGACAGCACCTGTGCCATGAGGTGCTCGATGGCTGACTGTGTTTGCTGGCTGACAACACTGCTCAGCTGTATCAAAGAGTCTGGTTCACTAAATGGTTTTCCTTCCTTCATGTGCAGCCTCTGCACTGGGGAAAATTAAGGTAGGTCCCAAATGTCACCACCTCTTTTATGCAGGCAATCGAGGTATATCAGCCACTGGGCCAGCGTCTACACAGCTCTGCCTTGCATCTCATCCCAGCCAGGCCACATCCTTCCCAAGACAGCTCTTTTCTTCTCCCTGGCACAACACCCCATGCTAGACCTGATCTTTGCTATTCCTGGAATATTGCAAGGCAGATCTCTGTCTCCTGGAAGCTGTTCAACCTCTGCAGTTGCTTGGGTAAGGCTTGGGTGCCTTGATTTGCCTAAATGGATCACTTCTCAATCTCAAGGACACTGCACCAGCACCTCAATCAAAACACATCTTCACAGACCCACTTCCAGCTAGCTAGCCCACCCATCATGGCAAAGTGAAGGGGCAGCTGTTCACACCTCAGGGACTGCTGTTCTCTAGCATAAACCATGTTTCAGGCCCATCCATCCCTGTTGGGATCTGAGTGCTCCCAACCTTTCCAGAGATGGCCCTCACCCCTGGCCCTTCTCTCTGCTTCAGTCCAAACCCAATCCCTGATTACAAACACCCTGCAACACTTGGTGATCCAAACTCAGGTTGGACTCTAGTAGGGATCTAACCCAGCTGACTTCCTGCCCCTTGGGCAGGGGGCTGGACCCAATGATCTTGCGAGGTCCCTTCCAGCCCTAACATCTGAAATCTATGAACAGACAATTACAGCTTATGTTTGCAGTGTCTTCTTGGGCTGTCACAAAAGAACAGATTGCAGCAGGCAGGATCACTCCTGCCCTCTCCCTTCCGCTAAGAGACTTCCCCACCCCCACCCCCAGCCTCCCTCTTCCCATTCATCCATACCCCGCTATGAAAGACTTCCCAGTTCTTCTCAGCTTCCCCTTTGCTCTGCCCAGCTGCTGTCTCATCTAGCTACTGGACCAGGGCAAGAGAAACTACCCCCCAGGCATCCAGAGCTCAGAAGGCCTCGCAGCCCTGCAGCAAAGGGACCAACAAGACAGTAACAAGGTGTGACATGATTGCGGTGCAAGGAGGGTTCCCTCCCACTCGCTGTTCCCAGCACCAGGACAGTGCAATGGTCAGATGGACTGGCTCTTTTTGTTTGCTGTTATCAGTTTAAACAGGGTCCCTGGAATGGGTGACTGGTGCCTCCTGAGTCTGAAGGGGCAGCCGCAGGTGCCGCCGTTGGCGGTGGTAGTGGGAGCTTTCCAGCTCTGCCCCCACAGGTGCCACCATCAGCAGTGGCCCTGTCAGGGGGGGAGGAGGGGGGGAATGTGCACCTCCATGCCCCACTATGCGTCACCTATGCTTCCTTCTCCAGAGCTACAGGGGAGATACCAAGCCAGAGAGCAGGATCTTGGCAGGCTGCTATGTGCAGAGCTCTCTCTCAAGCTCAACACAGGTGCTGCTGGGTAAAGATTCAGTGCCCATGTCCAACGCCCACCAGAACCCAGCACCAGGATCTCTTACATGATACATCCAACTCTGGGACTACCCCTCTGGGTGGCCCACCTCTGCCTCAGTTTCCCCATCTCTGGAATGGGGATAATACCCAATACCCTGTCTCCCCTCCACAGAGCACAGTTAGCATTTGTGTGGCATTTTGTACATGCACCATATTACGAAAACCCCTAAGGATTATTATTAGTCTTTCTAATTTTTGTGAGTATTGAATTAATAAAGTCTCCTCACACTGCAGAGATGTGCCATCCCTTCACCACCCAAGACAGAGGGGAAACTATGGCATCAGGATGAAAAGAAACATTGCAGGGAGTCAGGGGCAGAGACTGGGGCAGACTCTGAGAGTCCTGTCTCCCAGTCTGCTGCTCTAGCCACTAACCAAGCTGTTCCTCGGTTCTGCTCTGATGATAAGTCCCCATGGCATGGAGGCAAACTAGAGACCACGCAGGAGGGCAGAGCATGACAAGCAGCTCCTGAGCCTCCTACGTACTACCTTCCTCCAGCAGAATGGAAATCTCCTCCCCTCATCCTCCAGCACTTTCATCTACCCAGGTTGTGATCTGGAATTGATGGATCCCTGCATAAGTGCCCCGTGGGCTTCTCCTTGTGCCGCCAATCTTCAGTCTGCTTTAGAAGGCCCCTTGGCAACAGTGTGCAAAAGGATTGTGCTGTCTGGGTGAGCACAGCCTCTCCTCTGGGCCAGCCACGTGGCCCAAACCCTGATGCAAACTGCAAGCAACAAGTGACTCAGTCAATGTGTCACTCTGCAAGGGGAGCTGCCAGGGCAGTAGAGTTATGCTTTAGCTCCCAGCCAGTGGACACTGCTTGGATCCAGCCAGCCATCGAGATCAGTAATGGCTGTGGGGGAGAAGAAAGTAATTCTTCTCTTCCACCCACTGAAGATTGCTTGGCAATATAATCTTTCCCTAATGATCCTACTTAACATTCCTGGCTCCACTGGCTGAAGCCAGCGGTTAAGGAGAGAGTTGTCAGGGTGGCAGGGAAGAAAGCCAAGATGAAAGGGTTCAGTGAGCAGCCCCCAAGCGGTCTAAGACCCCCTCTCACTGGGAAAGCGATATACCATGCTAAGAGCAGTTAATTAAAGAGGGGTGATGTGATGAAGGTGGGAAAGGGGAATACAAGACTTAAACCCGACTAATTAGATTACATCACTGCCACTGATGCCCACCAGCTTTCTAGTGCTACAGACCCTTCTGCTTCAGTAACAAGGAGAAATGCAAAGAGATCGGAAGAGCGTCGTGACTCAAGCAGCGAGGATGCAAAGGGCATCGTGAGACCTTGATACTGCAGCCCAGGAAGACATCTGAAGTGACCTGGAAGGGGCTGCCGAGAGCTCTGATGGAAAGAAGGAAGAAAGGATCTGGAAGCATGCACATACGGTCTGTTCTACCCCACGGTGGGGTAGCCACAGCATAGATGGCCTAGTCCAGCCTCTATCAGTTTGTCCATCAACTGTGGGCAGCTCGAGTTAGGCACAGCCACAATCAGTGGCTTGGTCTGAGCCTACCCAAAACACCCTCTGCTCTCACTAACTTTATTAAAGGCTGTGGGTTGTTCAGCACTTCAGAAAACCACACGAGGACCCTGGTCTAACAAAGCACTTGAGCATCTGCCTAAATCTGAGGCAGTGACTAGTCTAATCAAAATCAACAGGAATTAGGCCCTTTTAGGGTAGCTTCTCATATTTTATGCTTTCAAGTTGCACCTGTTTACAGAGTGGTAAATCATAGCATTGTTTAAAGTTTTCTTTATATTCAGCCTAAAGTTCTGTATAGCCTCATTGTTACCTGAACTTTTCATTTTGTTGGTGTTTGCAATATCAGCTGGCTTTGTTTCTTGCAAGCAGCTTATGGCCTTGAGTTTGCTCGCATGATGTTTCTTTTTTCTTTCACTGTGAGAAGTTTTTCTAGCACAACATAATAATAGGTTTGTTACTAGCTCAAATTAACTGAACTTGGCACTAATCAGCTGAATCAGAAGGATGAAATGATTGGATATGTTAATGAAAGGTGATAAAGGAGACCAGTGGACAATGCTTAAAGTAAAACACTGGAAAAGGGCAAAATTACGAGGTGCGCTTGTAATGGGGATGTTGAACAAAGGAATATGCTGATAGGATAAAATATGAACAATAAGCTAACTGCAGATAGACCAATCCAAAAGCAAGGAGTCATCAAAGGAGTCAAGTTAAAGAAAAGCCTAAAAGGGGGAAGCAAAAAAGTTCAGTGTTGTCATCATCATCATCATCATCATTTACATCATGAATCCAGCTTTCAACACCTGTCTGGATCATCCCAGCTAACGACACACCCTTTGCTTCAGGAACTGTGAGACAAAGTAACATCTGGGATTGGGTGGGATCCTTGTACTAAGTGTTTTTCTCTCTCTCTGAATACAGAAACTGCTGAGATAATACTTAACTAATAAAGTAAGACTTTGATTTTAGGACACTGAGTTGTCGGTGTTCAAATTCCATGTTCCATTTAAGAGTAAATTGTGCTTTAACAATCCCTAAGCACTATCTGCTGGTCAGCTGTGTGAACAGCCCCTGCGGAAGCACTTTGCTTGGTATAAGTCCTCAACTGCCTCCCTGTGCCTCTCTAAGGACACACAAGGGGCACAAAGTGTAAACTCCCTTGTCTCCACTGTGCAATACAGATTACTTCTGAGACCATCCCTAAGCAGAGAGACTTTTAGTTTAACATCTGGAGGATTCACTCCGGCGCATTTTTCCCACCCTGTCCCTCACAGGAGGGAGAGGGGGAGCTGCTAACACCTTCCCCATGGTGTGAGAGAGCCCCTATTTCACGCAGCTGAGAGCAGTTCGGTCCATTGTGCTGTCCTAGGACCAAGGCAGGAGGGACACCTGTTACACACTTGTTAGCAGATTGCCCAGGCAGCTTGTTACATGTCTGAGAGAAGCACAAGATTCAGATATTTCTCCCTGGCGGGGAATGTCTCGGGAGGGTTTCCGTGGCCCTCATTGTTTTATCTTCTCTGTGCAGGAGGTCAAGCTTTTTGTGGCTGCAACGAGATCCTTCCCCCAGCTGGCTGGGGTCTATAAGGGACCCTGCACTCAGAGGCTCACCGGAGCCTGCAGCACGCGACGGGGAGAATAGCCTGGACAAGAGGGACCGAGCGCGAGCTGTGAGCACTTCAGTCGCTCACGAATCTCGCCTACCTTGGCTGCTTCTCCTTCAACAGCATGTGAGGTCTTCTCCAGGGGTCCTTGAAGTCCCTTTTGTAGGAATCAGGCAAAATCTTAGCCACCTCTGCCAGAAAAAACAGCAAAGGCAAGAAATTAAGAAATTCAACAGCAGGGAAGGTCACTCACCTGGAGACACAGAAAGGAGCTGATTTGAGCAGGGGGTGCCTGTGAACCAAAGGTCCCACCAAGGCTGGGGGACAGTGAGGGACACAGACCAGAAGGGAAAGCTAACACACCTGTGGCTGGACTAGAAAAAATAATGGTGACACTGAGCCTGATCCAGAGCCCAGAGATCCCAGTGGGAGCTTTTTCCATGACCTGAGTTTGGATCTGGCCCCTTTTCATTATTAATAATACCACTCGGCATAAGAACAAGCTGCTATTTGCAGCCAAGAATTGCAGAACATTGCACAAGGCGGGATGTCGGGAAACGGAGGAGAGGAAAGAACGAGCAACTGGCCTAGTGTCACACAACCAATCGGTGGCAGGGCCCAGACTTACATCCAGCGCTTGCAACTCCAACTCCTGTTCTGACAATTAATGACTATTTCTCAGCCAACCAGTCGGAAGAGACTGATCTCAACAGTGGTCGTTCCCAAGACAGTAGCCTGCTGCTCAAACACGAGTCCATTAACCTCAGTGTAAATAGGGTAACAGTGCTTCCATGTATTTATACAACACTGAAACAAAGACTGGGTTGACTTCAGCAGAACCCACTTTCCCCATATTCCTGATGGGGCTGATCACAGTCATTCCTATGGCAATGTCCAGCAGGATAGGAGATAAACAGGACTGTAACGGGTTCAGGTAAAACTCTGAACCACATGCACTTGTATGCACAGCTGAAAGGGGTGGGACGTGTTTGTGAAGATGAGTGTGGACTTTGGCCAGATTGGGACTAATTTAGTTTATCGTTGCAATCTTTAACTGTAGCCCACAAATTCTTTAAAGGTGTTTAAGCAGAAAAAAAGATAAAGTGCAGGCTTTGATAAAACCTACAGGAGTGTAGGTTGTAACTATGTTGGTCTAAGGACATAGGCAGACAAGGTTCTTTGGGTGAATCTGATATCTTTTCTTAGACCAACTTAAATAGTTGGGGAAAAAAACATTTTTAGCAAACTTTTGGGTTTAAAAAGCTGTCATCTGGTTGAGCTTCTTTACAATTCATTCCATCCAGGAAGAGCACACACCAAGTGCAGAGACTTCCTCAGCTTGACAAAGGGTTTTTAAATCTGAAAGCTTGCTAAAAAAATGTTTTCCAACTATTTAAGTTGGTCTAATAAAAGATGTCAGATTCACCCAAAGAACCTTGTCTGCCTTGATAAAACCTAGGTTTTTTGCTAAAAATCCAGTCATCTTTAGCTTTATAATGCATGATGCAGGAAAAGTAACAGCACATTGCAAGGTGTCAATGATCTCACAGGTCCTTCGACATCATAGGAACCACTGGACCATTGAATCAGCTCCCTGCTGTTGCAGGCTCATCTCTCTCATGAGCATGTCTAGATTCATCTTAAAAGCAGTTCAACCTTTCACTCCTGACTCCCTCAGAGCCTGTTGAGGCTGTATGTGGCTCAGCACCTCAGAGCTACCCATCCACACCACAGTTACAGTTCAGGTGGGGATCCTAGTTATGACATGATTTCAATTTGCAGTGTAGACAAGACCAAAAGTAGATGGAGCTCTCTGTGAGGCAGTGAGGCCTCATTTACTGCTAGTTTATCTGTCTCTGTGGACAAACAACTAGGCTGTAACTAAATAGACCTGGTTCTAGTCCCAGCTCTACCCCTGGTCTGCTGGGTGACAGTAAGCCAGTCACTTCCCCACTTCGTGTTCCCCATCTGACCTACCAGGGAAAAAGTATTATATAACAGCAAGGCACCAACCACATGGCCTCTTGGGTCAAATTGCATTCATTAGCACCTTCATAACCAGGGTAAAAGAGCTCGTTTTCTGCGTAGTAAGTGCCTTGACTCATCTGTCACTGGCAGGCCACATGCTACCATTCTCCAGCTCTGTTTTAAAATGGTTTTGCTTCCCACCATGGCCAGGCAAGCTGTGCTCAACCCCTGTGCCAACAGAGACCATTTCTTGCCCCACAATAAAAGCAGTCTCCACTCTCTGCTGCAGCCCCAGTGGGCAGATGGGGCCTTTGCCGTGTCTCCAGTACAAACTGAGGGCTGGGATCACTCAGCAGATGGAGAAAGCATCCTAACAAGGTCTTTGCTATGGAAAGAATTGTGTCAGGTACCCTCCATGTGTAGTGTTTACTGGTGGGCGTAGAAGAGCTTGGGACCAGTTCTTCCCAGGCCTGGAGGACCGCTTTTGACAGCTTGCCTGAGCCACAGCTAAGATTTCCAACAAGACCAAAAGCAAGTCAGGCAGCCATATCCTTGGGGGCAGGGGAACATCCCCCAAGTGTTCTGCTTTACCTTTAGCTGTATCACACACAGGGCTATCTCCAAAGCACCCTCGCCGCTGCTTCAGGTCTGGACAGGGGGTCCCTCCATTTCGAGGTGGCACTGTGACTTGCCGCGTTCGGTCTTTGCTGCCAACCCCGCACAGGGAGCTGCATTTACTCCAGGGACCCCAGGAACCCACCATGCAGTCGACAGCTGCTGAAAAATGAGATAATGTTGGGATGTGGGGAGAGGAAACAGGAAATGGAGGGGGGAAGGAAAAAGTCAGATGGAGGGAAAGAAGGTGAGAGACGAGGAACAGATCAAATAGGTTTTGGGGGAAGAGAGGAAAACAGCTTAAAGAAGAAGGTGTTATGCATGTAGGAATGAGAGAATAGCGAGAGAAAGGGAGATGTGAAAGGAGGGAGAAAAAGAAAAAGGAAGGAAGGAAGGCAGGCAGATCAGTATGGCAGCAAAAACTAACACAACATTTCCCTCCATCTCTCTAACTGAGTGTAAGGGGCTGCCTTCCTCTCCACACACTCGATTAGCAGCTTGTTTCTGAATCAGACAGCGTTGTCCGGAGAGATAGCAGCTAAAACCCAGAGGATTTAGAGGAGGCCAAACAGCCCAGAAAACCCAGTCAATTAATAAAGCCTCCTGTCTCCACTGGCAAAACATTCCAGCTTTCCTTCCTTCTGACTCACTGCATCCCTCCCTCTCCCCAGGTCTCTCCCGCGCTCTCGGACAGTTCCCACTGCACTCAGGCCTCCTGCCCAGAATTCCCATCGCGGTCGGCACGGGGAGTAGCCTTTGCCAGCGGAGACCCCCTCCTCTGCTGCAGTGCACTGTGAAGTGGAAATCCAGGGAACATCTCCCCCCCAACCACAGTGTGCAGTGCGTCACAGCAGCAGGGCTTGTTGAATAGCCCTGGTCAGCTGGAGGGGAGGGGAGGGGAAGGGGCATATGGCCTATCATATGTCATAGACCTGTCAGCAGTGCCCATGGCAGCAGGAAGACAGCAGAACTGGGTGTCCAGAGGGAGCTGCAAACAATGCTGCAAAGGCCATGTACCAGTCAACAACAAGTACGCCGGCTGTTTCTATAGGAAAATGAATGTGCTCTCCAGTAGCTGAACCCTCTGAATGCGGATGATTTATGGGAAAGGGGGAGGTTTTTAAAAGGGTCTTGCCAACACATGCACTTTACCATCAATCTCATGTGACTCTGCATTTTTATTAAAGCCCCAGCTCCTGTAGTCATGTGATTGCACCAAGATCTCAGTTCATGTGGGTTTTTTTCTTTAAAAGAAAAGAAAAGACAGAAAAAAAGGAGCAGGGCCCTGGTCCTTATAAGTGCAAGGGAAAGCTTGAAAACAGGCACCCTACAAGATACAACACTAGAAGACAAGTAAAGAGAAATGATTTTTTGAAACCCCTGGTTTTTTTAAGTTCATTTAACATCATTTGGGATAATTGGCAATACTAATTTTTAGGAAGAGAGATAATAGGCCAAATGCAAAGTTGCTTTACTCCAATTTTTCCTATAGAGGCAGCTAAATTATACTGGTATCAAACTGTGGTGGTAATATTTTAAATGACTGTTGTTGTTGTTAAATAACTGTTGTTTTATAACTATTAGTTTATTAAATACTCCCAAGCTGATTCTCTACTGGTGTCACTGCATGCAGCTCCCCTGACTTCAGTTGAGCCAAGCCCACTGACAGCAGATGAGAATTTCTCTCTAAATATGCAATGAAACGTAAATTAACCAACAGCAGGTCATTTAGATAGTCCATAGACGCTGCAGGATGATGTTGGCATGGGGCAGGTAAAGAGAAATAAAGAGGTTCATCTTGTGCTGACAACAAGCTGACTGTCGGAGACTCATGATTGTACTTAGTCCAACAGCAAAGGACAGCCACCCCATCTCAAACAGTAGCAAGGATATTGTACCAAGCAATCAGCAAGTCAAAGTGCTGGCTGCAATGTCCAATACTGAAGATGGGATGAAATAATTGGGGTGGATCTCAGAGGACTCTGTGAACCCCATCAGTTTCCCTTTCTCTAAAAGAGTAACCAGGCACCTATAGGATTGCACAAAGTATTTGGGGTGGATGTATAAATATAACCAACAGGTAAATGGACCAGATTATCTGATTTTAATAGGATGCAGGGAAATCAGAACATAATATTCCTGATCCTGTATTACAAAATCAGATTAACTAAAATCCCATATGTGCATCCAGTCATGCCAATACAGGATAACGACAACTGCCTAAAGACCATAATGAGATATCAGAAGATTAGCCATAGGAAAGAGCTAGAATTCACTGGCTCTCTTCCAGCATCCCTCTCTTTCCACTGGCATGTAAAACCTGTTTGCTAAAGCCTTACACTAGAATTTGGAAACACGAACTCACCTCAGAGTCAGCCCACTGTTCAACAGCTGGCCAAGCTGATTCAAAGTCATGAAAAGCTCTTGGCATGTTTACCTACAAAACTCTTGGACTTTACCTTCAGTATGAAAGTTTCAAAATACGACTTTTCTACCTGCTCATACAGCTCTAAAGCTCAGTTCAAAGTACCCTGGAATTAGCTGCATGGACTTAATTTTACATAAATGAGGGTGAGCCCTTTTGGATATACGGCCACTGTGAAGTGTGTTCCTCAAGAAACACAGGGAATTAAACCCCATTTGGGTTGCATGTCAGGCTATCACGAGGGTATCAAGACTGATGATACTGCCTCAGACCCTGGTAGTCACACTACATGCTATGTTAGAGATGATATATTTCTACTATGAATGAGCTGATAAGGCACAGGCAAAAGATTGCCTTGCTGCCATCTGCACACAGCCAGATGGCATACACATTCACAATAATTGCACACCCTCGTTAAGTGCAACATCAGATGCATGTTTCCCTTTTTGGACATGGCTTATTCATTCTCTCTGGGCACTGAAGCTGACCCCCTTATTTCCTACACAAAACTAAATGACTCTTTCAATGATGGTTTTCTTCAAATTAAAAAAAAAAAAAAGAGGCTCAGGTGGCTGGGGTAATGTGGGCACTAAGGTGCACAGTTGACAGCTCAGGTGATGGCAAACTCAAGGCCATAGAAAAAGCGCTCACAGTATGGCCTGCCAAATTCCAGGAAAATACGCAAATTGGGCTAAATACTTCATCACAAGGACATGAAAAAGGAAGGAAAAAAAGAAGCTCGAGGGTGGAGAGGCCCAGTGACTGATAGCAGGTATCCTGGCTTCTATTCATGACTCAGCTGCTGCTGCGGCATGCAACGTTGTGTAGGCTGTCAGGCCACTGGGGATAAAATTAAATGAAACCCGTATCTAAAATAGACCAGCTACTCGATGCTGGAAGAGCAAATGTGATGCTGAAGTGATATCAAGTCAGCAGATTGGATCCTTAGGTCGCGTAAGTATGTGTACCACCATTATAGCCAATTTAGGCTGGCTGAGGAACTAGCCCATAATAATTTGAGGTGTTAGCCTAGCTGTAAAACCTTCTTGCAAAGAGCTTATGGCTGAACAAGCAGTCCTGAAGAAACAGGCCATGAAGACAACACACTTCTTGCCTGTGGGAGATGAAGCCCATCCCAGGACAGGCCAGTGCAGCTGTGGGCAGACCTGTCAGTAGGGCAGCCATTTGTCCGGTTTTATAGAGGGCAGTCCGGTTTTCTGGCCCTCTGTCCTTTATTGATATGAAACTGGACACCTTTATGTCCGCTATTTTTCACCGCCTGGCACCCCCCACCACTGACACCGCTGCAGCCGCCTGTGGGAGCTCCCCGCTCACCGCCACCATGCCCCCGCCGCCATCGCCTGTGGGAGCTCACCATGCCCCCCAGCCTCGGGAGGCACGTGACATTCATGGTGGTGGGGACAGCTGTACTAAATGCAACTCTTCTCTATTCTTGAGGTACCTTGATGGCCACCCTACCTGTTACCTCAGTAAATTCGGCTGCCTGCCAGACGCTGAGGGTAAGGAGCTCTGTGCAACACAAAGGCCAGTCCCCGACAGACGTAAAGGGGGCTCCTGTCCCCAGCACGCTCGGAGCTTTCTGACACTTGCCCATTTGCTTCTTGAACACCATGTAATGGGATTTGCCTGTTTCAGAGCGTGCACAGACCTTCCCACCCATTTCCATGTCAAGGGCAGAGGCAGGGGGATGCTGGGGGAGGAGGGGATGTTTCTCGGAGACAGAGGGTCCCATGAGAACAGGAAGCCCCACACAAAGGGCACGCATCTGCTGGGGAGAGAGCTGGGAAGGGGGGGGGACACACACACACAAGTGCCGGGGTGTTTCACCCATGACAGTGGGTCAGATCCTTGTCCTCATGGGTAATGTCCTCACCCACTTCACTGGGAAAACTTATGGGAGTAAGCATTTCTCATGGGAGCAAATGCAGTGGGATCAATCCTTTGTTGTGTACCTAACCCTGAACATTTGCTTAGTCAAGAGCTGGTCAGGAATTACACACACGAACTATCCCTACAGATAGAGTCTGCAGGCAGTCACAGACAGACCACAGCAGCGGGAGAGGTCTCTACCCCCATGGAGTAACACCATCATATTTATGACTGTAGGGAATTCCCTTTGAAAAGAAAACTCCGCTGGTTTCCAGAAGCTCAGCCCCACGTTGGCTGGAAAGAGGCATGGAGGCTCCCTAAAGCCTGATGTATCTTGTGTGGGTCTTATTTATGTCGGAAACTGGACCTGCCCTGGGCCTTATCACCCTGCTACCCAATAACAGCGCCAAGGTAAAAAAATCTCAGCTCCTTTTCCAGGCGGGGACATCTGGCCTTGCAAGGCACTGAAGAAACTGGCATTGGGACAGTCGGGTGTAGAGGGAGACGCTTCCCTCGTGCAGGAAGTGAATTTGTCCTGCCGCGCGCACCGCGTCTCCATGCTTTGTGACTGCTCGGCCGCCCCCGGCTCGGTCCCGCACTTCTGCTCGCACGCAGCGTATCCGAGTCTGTTGCGCTGTCTCTCGCAGCGCCCTGTCTAATGGCTTAGGCACGCTTCATCTCCCGTTACAGCTTATTTGCTTTGGTCTGAAATCCACTTCTCCCAACATCACACTATGTTGGGTCTGCTCACAATGAGCCCCACACCCAGAGGGCTCAGAAGGGTAACACTGGGGGAAGTCCATCTATTTTCATACCACAGTGCAGCCCCCAGGAGCAATGTCATGTTGGAAGGACAAACACGAGGCAAGTCGCCCGGCTTCCCAGTTTCCGGGAGACTAATACACACCCTCCTTACAAACGCAGCGCTGGGGCCTGGAGCCAATAACTGCCCTGATTATGTTGTTTAGAGGGGCAATTGGAGATAGTCTGCAGCTAGTTAAAAAAAGAAGACTGTCCATCTCCAGTCATGGGAGGTGAAATGCCTCGTCCCTACTCCCTGACTGCTTGTCCTTCAACAGGTAGGATCTGTGGGGCAGGCCCTGAAGAGCCCTGGGACAAACCTGAAGTTTGACCATTGGTGCAATAGGGCCAGAATCTCACCTAAAAGGGATAAAGAGCTGTGGGGAGACCAGAGTGACACTGAGTGCTGTGTCCTAGCAGGGGTGAGAGCATGGCAGAGGGCGGGGGCACCGGCAGAGCATTCTGCCCCACCAGAGCGGGTCTAGGCAGCATCACTCCAGACTCAGGACCGAGTGCACTGAAGGAAACAGGGGACGATAAACCCAGCTGGGCCTGGACAGATTGACATTAAGGCAGTAGGTGCCCACTCAGCAAGAGAAGGGGTAGCATCAGTCCAGAGAGCCGACTCCTGCCGCCCATAATGAGAAGAACAATTACTACCCAAGCAAATACTGCATTCCTGCCATGGCCAACCCAGGCCAACAGGTGCCCAAGGAACCAGTACAGCCCTGTGCCTCTATCAGTGGCCTGGCACCTGCTTCCCAGAAAGCTGGTTTGGAGGCCAAGGGAGACTTGTTTCTTGAGCAGGAGCGAGGCTGCAGGGCTGAAATGGGTGGAACCAGCGAGTGCATTCAACTCGTCCCAAACCCTTGTGTGGCTGTGTTCCCCCTCCTCCTCTTTTGCTCTTTTGTCTCCCACCCATTGTCCATCAGTCCCTCCATGCAGTCACTTTGAGAAACTCCCTTTCTTCATGGCCTGGTAGTGACTTTTTGCTCAAAGACTAGGGGATATGTGTCTGGAAGCTGCCCAGTGGCAGCCACATTGACAACGTAGGGCACCAATAACATTCGTGAGTCACATCGTGCCATGTCCACGCTAGCTGCCCAGAGAAAGCCTGCTCTCAGAGTATACAGCCTGCCAAACGCTGCGTCACATCCTCTGCAGAGCGGTGCAGATACTGAACCACATAACCCCGCCAGCCATAACCCACCAGAGGCTGCTCTCCGGGGTCAGGTCTGGGTAACAACTTTTCCTGCAGGGATGAGGACAGCTCCTGAGCTGTGATAGCAGTACTCTAGGATGGGGATGATGCTGCTGGGTGAAACACAAACTGCTTTTTGAGAGAGCTGAGGTGTTAGCCCCTTCAGCCCTTGCTTGAGCTGTTTCAGGCTGCCTACTTAAAAACTGACCGTGGAGTTTGAAATGGACAGTATTGCGCTAGCCCCTAGAAACCACGGCCAAATCCAGCATCCCCTTCTGCTGGGCAACATGCACATCTTCAGTAAGAGACCATCCCTGCCCCACAAATTCACTGTCCAAACAGACAAGGCAAAGAGTGGCAGAGGAAAGAGGCACTAGCGATATTCCCTGGTAGAGACACCAAGCTAGTCATACACACCGAGCTCTGCGCTTCTCCAGGGCAGGCAGTCTCAGAACAGCAGAAACCCCGGCCTAGCCAGCACGCTGCATCTTCAGCGACCAAGAAGCTCTCCCAGCTGGCAGCTCTCCCATGCCACAGCTCAAAGGCCATTGGAAAGCTCAGAAATGCAACCCTTTCCTCACACCTTGCAGCTCCATAGTGCTTCATCCCTCAGTGCTGCTGGGTGAGCCAAACTCCATCCAGTGACTCACCATTGATAAAAGCAACAGCTCAGGACCCCATTAAGAGCACAAGTGCTTGTTTCTTAGAGCCAAAGGCAGACAGGAACAGCAAGTCCCAGACAAAAAGAGCACTGCAAGGGAGAGAAGCAGGAGAAGTGACAGATTACAGACCAAGAGGAACACTAAGAGAGAATGACGGGGTCCAGCCCGATCGCAGGAACAAGGAAGCGGACGTAGTTACTTTGGTACCACATCACTTGCTAGGGAGCTAAATCCATCCTATGCGTTTGTTTTGGACATGGTTTCCATTTTCCATACAGCTGGGAGGATCCAACATCTGCCATGCCAGAGACCTTGTTTATCCCGTCAGGATATTTCTGGCATTATTGCCAGAAACAATACAATTAATTAAGAATAACTCACAGCAGGCAGGACTCAATTTTCCGCAGGCTGCTCCAGACACTCGGAGCTGGAATTCCAGGGCGGATGGGATATTTGCCAGGCTATTGGCTTCATCAGTTTCTGTCAGGGTTTCAGGGCACTTTGCGTAGGTGAGAACATTGACCATCTCCTGAGGAGAGCTAAAGATCAGCCAGGTCATGTTACGTTTATCAGGGAATAAAGCTCCTCTCCCAAAGATGCATCTATGCTGGACTACCACAAGCAAAATTCCCTTTCAGAATATCAAAGAGATGACAAAGAGTGTCATTGCACGCTTCGGTCACGGTCTTACAGTGGAAATCTCTAGGTAAGGGGCCTTCACAGTGCCTGGGACTCTGCACAAGCAGAAAGATCCCTTTTGGGCCATCTGATTGAAGACCAGGGCCTTTGTCTCAGCAGCCCTGCCAATGCCACTCAAGATCAAAGCACCAAGCTGGCAGACCTTGCCTCCCACACCCCCACCAGCTACTGCAGATTCTCCCAGCAGGATTTAGCTGGCTATTTTGCTGGTCCCAGAAGTAAAATGCCACCAATATCACCTTGCCATTCACCTCTCCTTCTGCGCAGCATGCTCAGCAGTCTCCACTGATCATCACACTGATATTGCTTTCCCAGTGGCCACTTGAAAGGGACCGAGTACCCCATAACAAAGTCCAGCACACAACTTTGGACACACTGACAGCATAATTATCGGGAAGCAACGACACTGGCAATGTAGCGGGGGCAGTTCTTTCATTTTCCGGAGGGCGAGATGATCAAGCTGGAAAAGATTCTCCTTGACGATGGGATGTACTCATGTCCCCAGTGGCCCAGCATTATCACAACAGCATTTTTCTTAAAATCTCCCAGAAGTGCAGCTCCCCAGCTGAGGCTCCAGTGGGGCCATCAGTAGTAGAGAGGCGAGCCATTTCTACCCCCTGTACTGGCTTTGTCCTGGCTGGTTTTACCCCAGCCTCTCACCACGGTGATTCCACGGCGCCCCAACAGCGATAGAGCGCTCTCTCCGCTCCAGGGGAGGTTGGTTCCAGCCAAAATGAAATGATGCCAAGCGCAGCCTTTCACAGCTGAACTCTTCCAACCTCTTGACAGCGAATCCATTTCTAAACCAACAAGGTGCTGTTACATTGTTTACAGCTTCCTGAGTCTTTTGTTTTTGGGCAGATGCCCTGGCTCTGTAATCGAGCTGAGTTGTGACTGGGCTAATCTCCGTGGAGATTAGGGAGAGTTTATGGGCTCTTCCCTCCTCCCCCTGCGAGCCCAGCATGGGCACTTTCTCCACCCCTCCAGCAGAGCTGCATGCATGTGTGAGGACTCCCTGTTTTGCAGCTGGCACAGGCTGTGGGAAAGGCAGTGAGGACATGGTGGTGAAGAGGATCCGTACATCACCAGGGGCACAGGCAGAAGTGATCACTTTTGCTTGATCTGGCCTCAGAAAGATCTCTACATCTGTGACCAAACAGAAATGTGTGGCTGCAGACCACTTTAAAAGGGCCCGATGCCATGAACCTTCATTGCATGGGGGTTTAGATGAACACGGTCCAAAATGGAGCACGTTCTGTAACTTGTGTCTGCCAAGCTCCCAGCCTGTCACTATTTTCAGAATGGGAGGAGGGGAAAGGAACAGAGGGAGTATGGTCTGGGGTTTTTTGGCCAGCACTGGAGGGTGGGGTGGGTGGATTGGAGCTCCCACCCCCTCCTGCGGTGGCGGGGGAGGGCTCCAATCCAGTGACCCTACCATCCAGTGCCGAAAACAACATCCAGGCTAGGAGCGGGGAGTGGCCTTGCTATGGACACCAGGTTTCAGCTGGAATCCCCAACTCCTGGACCCAAAGAGCAAATTTCTGTTTGTTTGGGGGGATCACTGGCAACTCACAGTGCTTTCTGCAAAGCGCTAGGAGTTGCAACGGGGAGCTGCTCTTCTGTCTGCACCCCAGGAAATGCTGTCCTAGCCTTTCCCCTCTGCTGAAATGCAGCTGAGGTCACAGATGACTGGATAAAGCCTAGCAACACAGTTAGATTCCCTTCCCAAGGCCCGACACTGCTCAGCAGATGGATACCATTGGAACAGAAGAAGGGCTGCTTCACCAGCAGGGCTGCCAGCCGTCATGCTTGCCTCATCTTGTTCACCATTCCCTCTTGTCCAGGCCTGGGTCCCGAGCAGCAACGCTGGAACAGGTTCTCTGGAAAATGCCCACAAGTCACTGTTGTTCTTTCCACTCTGGCTCTGCAGCTCCCGAGTTGCTCAGAAAATCTTGGGCAATGTTTGTTGGTGGCTCTAAGGGAATGGGCCAATGGCAGCAGATCTTTACTACCCACCTGAAGATGAATGAAACTGCCCTCAGTTTCTATGGTTCTCTGGCCAGCTAATCACCATCCCCAGGAACGGCCAGGATAGTCCCCGTGGTTCATAATACAGGTGGCATATGGATGGACATGTTTAAAACTAGCCTGATGCATCTTGAATGAGAAGTATGTGTTGCTAAAGCCTAGAGGATGTAATTCCCTTCCACATCTAGTGAATGTTTTCCTTTTCTCCTATTGTTCCTCACATTCATTTTATCTGGGAAGGGCATGCTGTGTGTGTTTGCCCAGGCTGTCACTGCTGCCACTTATGCACTTGACAATGACCTCCGACTCAGTGTCAATGTGGGAAGCCATGTGTGAGAACCGAGATGCCATCCCATTCAGTCCCATTCACAAGCTCTGCGCAGACCACTGATTGGCTGGCAAGGAGATGAGTGGACAGGAAGGAGGATTTGGGAAAAGAGGATGGGTTGTTGGGGCTGAGGCATTCAAACAATGCCCAGACAAATCCAGCAGTGGAGCTGGGCAGGGCAGAACTATACAGCTGTAGCAGAGGAGCCCACAGGCAGAGCCAGTATTGGTGGGAGATGCTTCATACCTCCTTGCCAAGCTCATCCTGTGAGCCCTCCATCTCTCTGGGTGCTCATGCGCACCACGCACTCCATCAAAGAAAGATTTCTTGGAGTGCCTCCTAAACATGGTGTCAGGTTTGTGCATCCTTGCTGCCACATACCCATCCATCACAGTACCGCACATACTGCTTTGGAGGTGAACTTCATACATTGCCTGCCCATTGTACATGGCTTATAGCCCAGGGTCTGGCAGTCATTTATGGTTTCAACACTGTAAAAAAAACCCACAACTGATTCCTCCTCCAGAAATAACGATTCCCTCCTCAATCCCTCAACCGTCCTGAAAAGGAAGCAAGAACTTGTACAGTTTGCTGCAGCCCTGTCCATTGTAATCCTGGCCACTGAAACAATAAAGCTCATTGATTATGCAGCACCCAATTAATATCCTTGCTGAATTTGGACACTGCACTCAGGGGCTTCTAGTGTTCAGGCCTATTTTTGCCTACTGAACACTGAAATCTCCCTAATCCTTTTGTTATTCTTTTATTTAACTTAACCTCCAAATTTACTGTATCACTGTAGAACGGCTGCCTTCCCCCACAAGATCACCCAGGGCCAAGCAATCCTGTCATTCCCCCAAAGCAAGGCAGAAAGTCTAGGGAAGAAGTTGGAATTCAAACACTGCCAAGAAGGCTACTTGGATGTGTTGGGGGGCTGGGTTTTTAACACTGTATTCTGAAAAATGTGAGCATCAGCTGTAGATCCCAGATCGGAGCGGGCAGCCTCCTGGTCATCCTGCGAGATCAGAAAACCTAATGAACATCTCATCTGTAGACTTGGGAGAAAGGAAAGAGCAGGGATGGGAAGGTCTTCCTGTATTCCTTTAGGAGCTCATCATCCCTTGATAATGGAGTTTTCACCCCTCAAAAATTAACATAATTGTTCCTGTCAGTCTCAGCTCAAAGCACATCCAGGATACAACTGCCAGTGGCATCACAGGCTATGGTTGGGCTGCTTCTTGGGAGCACTGTGAAAGGAATGTGTTCCTCAGCATTGTCCATGCTCTTGCTGCTTCTTAGTGGTATCTAGTGCTTCACATAAAACCAGCACAAAAGCCCATTTTCTGCCCACACCACGATAGATAACCAGGCTCACTTCCTTATTCCATCTCTACTTCGTTAGGACTCCGATCCATGTATTGCAGTAAAATAGAATCTGGGGTTGGGATTAAGTGGTGCTGGTCAAATGCATTTTGACAGAACAGTTGCACTAAAAAAGGACGTTTCACCAGGACTGAAACATTTTACAAAAATCATCTATTTTGATAAGACTTTGTTTATCAGAAACTTATTTTTCCATTTTGGTAGTGTGGCTTAAATTAATTTTGTTCCAATTTTGGCATGTTAAAATGTGGATTTTATTAAATGATGTGCACCAGATTATATTTAATAGTTGAATGCAAATGTGTCGATGAACGGGCTAAAAATGATCGTGTCCAAATGAAACATTGCAATTGCCCCAAATCAATATTTCTTCAGTATTTTCAATTTGGATAATAATTTGAAAATGAGGCTTTTCATCTCAATCTGGAACTACTTTTTTTAAAAAAAAGCAGATTTTCCTACAGAATAGAAATCCCAGATCCCAGCCAGCTCTAGGTCTACCCCACCTGTCAGTGTCTATCCAAGTCATAGGTTTTCCACTGGAACTGAAATGGAGATTTGACCCATCTCCTTGCAGGGAGGTCTGATTTTTGACCCTAGCCACTTCTTTTGCCATCTGCAAAATTACAAATAATAGGAATCTGGTTGGGACCATGAAGGCCGGGGGACAACTAACAGAAGGGACAACAGGACAAAGTCCCTAAACGCTTAGGATAAATATTAATAAGCAATGTTTAATCAAACCTCATCTGAGATCTGGGACACAGGCAGAGTCCAGCCCAAGTGGGAGGAATTGAATTATGCTTCAGGCTGTTCCTCCGTTTATACCAAGCAATGAAACCCTCTCTTGCCCTCTCTCTTTCTGATACCACTTGGTATCTTAAACATTTCTAAAAGCCTTTGGAATGGGTATTTGTACCACTTAATCCAACAGACCATGAACACATATTTATCCACAGGCAACGTATGGGGGGGGCATGTGCCCCCCCAGATTTCTGTGCCAGCGGTGGGGTAGGAGAATGCAGTCCGACTAGAACTAGCTCCTGGCAGCAGCAGGGGTGGCAGCAGCAGCAGTGGTGCAGAGTTGTGCCCCCCCCACCGTCAACACTTTGTGTGGTCTATGCATGTCTCATAAGACTAACTGTCCTGATGGCCTCTAGCAGCTGAAATAGCCTACTTGACATCTGAGCAGCAAACCACAAGCACTTGGCTGAGGTTGTGAACATAAGCCCCCAGTTTCTATACTCTTTGTGAACATTGTTGTACCATTAATCACAGTCCCTGAGACAGCCACGTGTATTGTGGCAACATTAGCTGTAGTCTCCAGGATCTCTGTGATGTATACACAGATTAGTAATAATCCCAAGAAGCAAATTAAAAATTGTATGTGGGAAGAAATGCTTCTTAGTCATTAGAAACACAAGCCTGGAGCTTTGAGCTATCATCCCTGCTAGGCAGTGATTAAGAACCGACCTAGCAGGGCAGAGGCAAACAGGTAAAGACAAGGTCCCAGTTAATTAATTTCTAGATTACAGTTCCCTACAGTGGCAAGAAAGGGGTCCTCTCTGCAAACTCCAGACTCCTAGGAGAGCTCTGAAGAGAAACATCTGCATATGGTTGCAGCCAAACCCACATGGACATCTGGACTCTAGACTCATGCCAATAATATGCTGCTGTTTAGGAAAAGGTAAATAAAAGACCAAAGAGCACGCGTTCCAAGAGCTGGAAGGCCTTGGCCTTAGTTTAGCAAATAAATATTTCTGGCTACCAGCAGGACTCTCTTACCCAATCAAGCAGGGAATTACTAGAAACAAGGAATAAAGGGCAATAAGTTACCTTGGAGGCCCCTTCTCAGAGTAGGAAAGCAAGACTCATGGAGCAAGTACTATCCAAGACTACACAATGTCACTGAGTCCACGAGGGACAAGACACGCAACTCTTCAGCAGTTCACAAGTGTAGAGGCCTTGCTAGCTATTTGTTAACACCAACCAGTTATCCAGCTGCACCCCAGACGACATAAAGACCCAGCCACAATGGATGAACCTCCTGGATATGTCATCCCTCCCCTGACAGGCTTCTCTAGCACCTCCCTCTGATGCAGCAGGTGCTGGCCACTGTCAGGCAGCAGGACACTGTGTGGGATGGATCTGTGGTGCAATGCACTTTGGCAAGCCCCATGTCCTCAGCAGTTTAATTCAAGAAGACGCCTGGAAGTCTAGAGGTTTCTCCTACACTTTTCAGTTTTTCAGCACCCAAAATGTCCTGAAAAAAGGCTCTTTCAAGGTCTCTAGACCTTCAGGGTTCTGGTCAAGTGTTTCAGAACTAATCTGACCAGAAGCTGGAAAGAGGAGAGGAAACAAAAAATAAAAACCAGAGAAGAGACATTCCTGAACTCTAGTGTTTCTGGGAAACCGTGCACATTGGCAGCACCCTGGGCATCTGCATTTCACCTGAATGGTGCTGGTGACTGTCCTCGAGAGAAGAGAGCAGCACCCCATGGTCCAGTGAAGATTTCATAGATTTCATAGATGTTAGGGCTGGAAGGGACCTCTCAGGATCATCGAGTCCAGTCCTCCGCCCGAAGGGCAGGAGGTCAGCTGGGGTCATAGATAAAGACAGACGGCATCTCCTGCCGGGCCAAGACGAAGCCTGTTGGAGCCCTTTTAAAGGCAGTGCCTTCTCTGCTGCCTTTCTTCACGTGACGACAGCAGTCTCAGCTAAGCACCTTAGCTCACTGGCTCAGTGCTCTGCAGTCTTAGGTCTGAGAGCCGTTTTCCTGCTGTCTGGGACACGAGGCAGGCAGCCCGCATCTTTGCGGCTCAGCCTCCTGGACAGGAGACATTATTACCTTGCTTTTCTGGAGTAACCCTGCTTGGGAGATGCTAAGGGCACAAACACTAGAAAAAGCGAGAGGCCAACTGATCTTCAAAGTATCAGGGAAATAAGAGTCTAGGTGGATTCAGCCTTCTTAGCCCATGCCAAGAAAACGCTTCCCACGCTGACACCGCTTCATTTCTGCCTTTTGTAGGCTGCTCGCTACAAAATGGAGACGGCAGCATTCCCCTGGGGCTGAGAGGTAAGGTGGGGGGTAAAGACATTACGTGCTGTCTTTGCATGACTACAGCAGAGAGCCTTTGGTAGGTCTGAGCCGGTGAACAGGCTTATTATAGTTCTGTTGCACACAGGTGCTTCTAGGCAGTAATAGGAACACTGCACCAAAGGCGGTAGCGGGGTGGGTCACATTATCCTCCCCCACCGCTGTACGCCCATTTCCTGGTTCTAAAAAGGTCTCCCCTGACCTTGGGCTTCAAAAAAAAAAAAAAAAAGAAGAAGAAAGATGTTGGCTAAAACCATTTGGAAAGTAAAGGAGAAAATAAAACTATTGTTGGCCAGTCCCTGAAAAGAGAAAAACGGATACTCTCGTTAGGTCTTTTCAAAGCCTCTCAATAGCCTTGCCCCGTGGTTCAGTTTAAGATCCCACTGTGCTTCATTCAGCCAAAGCACCAAGTTCCCACACCCCATTCACTCACTCGCTCATTCATTCATTCCCTCTCCGTCCCCTCCTCCCCCCACCCCACTTTCTCTCTTACCCAGACCCATTGATTGAGAGTCTGATCTCATGCTGATGTCATGCCCTGGGCTTCAGGGGAGAATTACTCTTGATTTACATCCATGAGAGAGAAGTAGTTAAGGACAGACCTGCTGCCTGCACTGCCAGCTCCCAGAGGTGGGTCTCATTGCCCATGCTCCCCTGACAGAGCAGCAGGCCAAGACCCTGGCTTTGCTAGATGGACTCAAACATGCTTTGGGATACAACTCTCACCTGTGAGTGTGGGACCAAGGCTTTATATCACTCGGCTAGGATCTTTACAGAGGTGTCCAAATAAATTTATTCCCAATTTTCTCCCTTCACCCAAACCTGGGGGACACCGAACACCATTGTTGTCCATGCTCAGAGTCGGTCTTCCTCCCAAGCGAAAGACCATGTACGATGCTACGAGACACTGTCAGAAACTGCAAGGAGCCCCCTCACATAGCGCCCTTAGGGAGCTCCTTGCAGTTTCTGACTGTGTCTCAAGCATCGCACATGGTCTTTTGCCTGGAAGACGGACTGAGCATGGAAAACAACGGTGCTCAGTGTCCCCCAGGTTTGGGGGAAAATCGGGAATAAATTGACTTGGGCACCTCTATAAAGATCCTCAGAGAGAAGGCAAAGCAGCACAGCCGGGATTAGAAGCTAGTACACACTACTACCCCTGTGTGTTAACCATTAGCCCACGCTTGCTCTGAGCAGGCCTTCCCTTCATAGTCTCCAGAGGTATTTCTTGTCTCCTCACACTCAGCCTGTCTTACTCATCACTGACCCTGACCCTGCTCCACAGAGGCAGCCCAACACGAGCCCCAGCACACAATTAGAACAATACTGGAGCTTAGAATCAATCGAATCATTGAAAATGGGGGCTGGACGGGACCTTAGAAGTCACTTAGTCCAACCCCCTGATCAAAGCAGGGCCATCCTTAACTAGATCATCCCAGCCAAGGCTTTGTCTACCTGGGTCTTAAAAACCTCCAAGGATGGAGATACCACAACCCCTCTGGGTAACCTGTTCCAGTGCTTTACTACCCTCCTCGTGAGAGAGTTTTTTTCCTAATATCTAACCTAAACTTCTCTTGCTGCAGCTTGTGCCCATTGCTCCTTGCTCTGTCATCTACCACCGCAGAGAACAGGCCAGCTCCATCGTCTTTGTAATCACCCTTCAGTCTCTTCTGTCTCTGAGTTTATGATCAGACGACTGCAATCTACGGTGAAGCCCAGTTAACACCATGGTTACACCTTGATTTACAGTCACGCTAGTTAATGAAACTAAGGCAGGAGGTTTTGAGTGGCACCTCATTTCATGGGCTTTATGGTAAATTGCTCATGGCAAGTACCATATTTTCTGACATACAACACACACACCCTTTTCCCCACAAAAATCAACTGCTGGGAACTGGGGTGAGCATTTATAAGCAAAGAAATATGTTGCCAGCAATTTCTGCCACTTAAGCCTCTGTGGAAGGAAAGCAAAAGTAATTCTGTATGCATTACCCAGAGAGTAGCACAATGAGCATGGTGCACTCCCTATCTCCTGCTACTCCGTTCCTTACTGCTACTTACCAGTATTTTCAAGGAAAGATTTTTTTTTTCATCCTGCCTTTCAAAACCAAGATGTGTATCTTAGTCCTGGGCATGTTGTATGTGAGAAAATAGGGTATTTTTTTTTAAGATTTACTAGAGGAGTACAAAAATAATACACCAGTTAATAGTCTCTCTAGATGCAACTTCTTGTGCTAGACAGTAGTTAGCACAATTATGCTAGACAATTTATCACTGTTGTCACTTTGCAGATAAGTTAATGAACTGCTCTAATTTATCCCACACAGGATACCCTGAAAGCAATGTGCTGTGCCCCAGAAGGACATGCAAATCAATCAGTAAATAGAACCACTGGAGCATCTCTCTCTGTTCTAAAACACTTGCTGAAATGGGTTAGCTGAGTGTTCAGTTGAATGGGAAGAGACAGCTCAGTCTGTATGGAGAAATAGACCTGAATACCTACTGCCCAGTAGTTTTGCTGCAACGGCTCCCCCTGTAGACTCCCTTCTGGACCATAGGCTTGTCTACACTGCACCCAGGAGTTGTGACGGCAGCATGGCTCAGACCTTGGGCAATATGCAGTCCCCAATGCCAGAAGCAAGCAGGCTGCAGCAACCTATGCCAAATCTTGTGTCATCAGGTTCTCCTGCTGTCCTTACCCAGACGAGCTAGACTGAGACTATCTTGGCAGTCACGCCTCTGAAGAGCAGCGCAGACACAGCTGAAACGTGCCTTGTTCCCAATTAGCTTGATCCACTTTGGAAGGGGATCAGGCTAAACCAATGGTTTTCAACCTGTGATTTGTTCACCCCTGGAGGTCTGAAGACATATCTAAGGTGTCCGTGAAATATGACTATGACCCATCAGAAGTATGTGAATACCCACACTTATAATTCAAAGGGGTCTGCACCTCCATTTGAAATTTTGTAGGGGTCCACAAATGAAAAAAGGCTGAAAACCACTGGACTAAACTACCAAAAAGGAGCTCTAATTGCAAAACCACAGAGACTAAAGGGGAAGCAACTCTGGACTGCTGCAGTGTCTGTTCACACCAGAGCTCTTCTGGAATAACCCTGGTGGGTAGACAAGCCCTCACCGAGAGGTGCTCACCTTGCTAAAGAAAGTATGAAACGAACAAAAACAGTCACGTGCAGAGAAAAAAGGCCCCAATTCTGACTCCACCTCCCCCTGCTTGTTATCTTTACATATAACACATATCAAGCATTCTGTAATACATAGGACCTTGCTCCTGAAATCAGCAGGCCCATCAGCAAATGAAGGAGGTCCTTTACAAAGTGAGTAAATGGATGAGCAGCTAGCTGTAAGTGCAACAAAATGAATTCTTTTAATACCAAAAAAAAAAAAAAAAGGAGCTTGGACAGGCTAGTTCTGGTCTGATGCTGTCTATCGGGAGTAGGTCAACAAAAGGGTCCAATTTCCTGCCTCCAGTAGCCAGTATCAGATGTTTCATTGGGAAAAAAAAAAACACTTCATGGGTGCTGAGGGAATAAGTCACGCTCTCCGTGTGCAGCAGTATTCAAGTGACCTCCTACCAAAATGAAACGAGAATCAATGAAGTTTTCCCCACTGGGACAGCCCTGCTGGTGGTGCCACAGGTGTTTCTCCTAACTGGTCAGCCTTCTAGACGACTCACGGGCAGCTCCTCCTTTCCCTTCCCCAAGGCTCAGACTCCTCACCTTTTAAAATCCACTTACTGTTCTCCTCCCCCACTGCAGATGCCCTTATAACACAGCTGGGGCACAACTGCATTCAGCACCTTGTTACGATGGTGCTCACTTCTGAAAGCCGCCCAGGCTCATACATACAGTCCAGCCTTCCACCTTTCTTCCGTCAGCACAGCCTGAAAGGCATTGCTTGAATCCTTTCCCAGGTAGGGTCAGCAAAAGCCCTGGCAAAGTGCAGCTCACAAAGCCACAGACAGGAAAGCCTAGGGCAGCGATAGGGAGAGACCCCAACCCAAGTGAAGTCGTTGAGAGCTTTGCACTGACTCCCACTGGCAGCAGCATCAGGGCCACTGCAAGCAAAACCACATACAACCCAGCTGGCAAAAACGAGCCCATGAAAAAGCAGCTTCCTCGAGGCTCTCAGCAAAGCCTCCAAATGCACAGAGGAGATGGGTGTGAAGGAGACAGAACACCAAACTTGGGTTAACGGACCCTTAAGGAACCACTCACACCTCCTGCCACCCCCCAAAAACCAAAAATTGATGGGCCCTATCCACTCCTCTACCAGCTCCGTGCCAGTGTTACCCCATTAGCTTTCATGGAGTTACTTTGATCCACACCAGAGTCACTGAGAGAAGAAGCAGTCCCTGCAGGCTCCTTGGATGAACCCAGGTTGATCTGTACCTGCGTGAGACAAGCAGGCAGGAAAGGGGGTGGGTGTGAAACCATGCTTCTCCCCAGCCTGGCTACTCACCCGATCTCTGACACACGGCTTGGTAGTCTTCACAGCAGTCTCCTGTCTTCTCACAGTAAGTGTCACAGTAGCAGGCAGTCCTCCAGCTCGTGAGATCCGAGCACGCATTATTCCTCCCAGGGCAGCACTGATGGCTCCCCCGGTTGCTGCATCCTGCCTCTGTGCCCCTCAGCTGCCCGCTCACCAGAAGCCAGCCACAACAGATCAGAAAATACCCTACATTAGTGCCTCGGGCTCTCATGGTCTCAGCAGCTCTCCCTGCGTCCCAGCAAAAGCCTAGCTCAGGTTCCCCTCTTCCTCTCCCTCCACTGCCAAACCTTGCTCAGAGCCAAAGCCTCCGAAGGGAGCCGGCTGCACTCCCAAGCCAAGCAACTTTCACAGTAGAAAAAAAACTACAAAAGCCACATGCTGTCCCAGCACATAGACAAGCCAAGGGAAGCCCAGCCTGGCTCATCCAGCTGACAGCTCCCAGCCAAAAATGCCTCTTGCATCCAAAGGGCCCAGGTCTGGCAGGCAGTTCTCAGCAGGGATGCACTGGCCTGGCGTTCAGTGGAGAGGACCTGGTGGGTCACACACACACAGCCGATTTGCCCTTTCATATGTACCAAATTGCACTGACAAGCCAGCTCCTAATGAACTATCTTTTATACAAGCAATTAGATCCACTGGTCACAGACATAAGATGCCAGGGCTGCACAAGCCTATTGGCTGGACCTTAAAAAAACCCTCTATTCCTCTCTGTTCCACCTACTTTCTCCCCCTCCCCTCCATAGTCCCAGTGCAAAGGCTCCTCCTGGGTCTTAGAGCCAATACACAGCACAGCACGCAGTTGCTTTAGCAAAGCAAGGAAGCATGAAGGAGGGTTTCACCTCAAGCCAGTGGATGATCCCCAGCATGGACTTTCACCTTCTAAACTAAAAAACAAGCAGCGGAATAATCAAATGGAGGAAACGTTCAGTGGCTGAAAATAAGTCAGTCTCCCCATCATTTTGTCCTGAGCCCACCGCCCAAAAGTGACATGTCTGCGACTCGCATCGACTCCAGCAGGGCTTCTGTGTGCTCAGCATCCTAGAAAGTCAGGCCACACTCACAGAAGTGCTTTCATGTGGATTTTGGAGCCATCATTAGGCACTCAAACCTGACTATTCTGGGTTTGAAGTGTTCATGCAGCATTGTGAAATACAGCAATTTGGCAACCAAATCTGAGCTCCATCTCACGCCGCAGGGTTCAGGTTGTGTTGATACAGGTAACCGAGGAGCTCTAACATGCTTAGGCTTCTGTACAGCATCTGATGTAAACTTTGGACACTGGCAGAAAAGTAAGTGCCATGTAATATCCACAGAGCAGGGGCCAAATGGATGAAGAACTAGTTGACAGGCCTAACAGCAGGGATTCCTTGCTGAGTGGGGGGCAGCTTTGAGTAGGGGGTTACCAGGGTCAGTGCTACATCAGGCACAGCTCAGCCATCTGGAAGCAAAGAGAAAAATCAATGCTGAAGTCACAGAGAGAAGGGTGACAACCACGCAGAAAAGGACAGCTCAGGAGACTCATGTGTCTTCCTCCGAGTGCTTTCTCTAGCCTCTTCACTGGCCACATCACCTTTCTGTTCCCCTTTCCATCTCCTCCCCTATGCCCTCCCCTCTCGTGCCATCTGCAATGATTTCATTGATTTCATAGACATCAGGGCTGGAAGGGACCTCAGAAGATCATGGAGTCCAGCCCCCCCGCCCAAAGGGCAGGAAGTCAGCTGGGGTCGTAGGATTGCAGCAAGATAAGCATCCAATTTACTCTTGAAGGTGTTCAATGTAGGTGCTTGAACCACCTCCGATGGCAGGCTGTTCCAGACCTTGGGG
>NW_017728921.1:15661613-15666862 GCF_001723895.1 Crocodylus porosus | reverse complement strand
CTGGTGGTCACCCCTGATAAACTTACAGGGGGCCATCAGATCACCCCTGAGCCTGCAGTTTTCCAGGCTGAAGAGCCCCATGGCTCTCAGCCTCTCATCATAAGGCCTGTTTTCCTGACCTCTGATCATGCGCGTGGCTCTCCTCTGGACTCTCTCAAGCTTCTCCACATCCTTTTTGAATTGTGGAGCCCAAAACTGGGCACAGTACTCCAGCTGCAGCCTCACCAAGGTCGAGTACAAGGGGAGAATGACGTCCTGGGATTTGCTTGAGAAGCGTCTATGGATGCAAGCCAGCGTTTTGGTCGCTTTACTAGCTGCAGCATTGCATTGCAGGCTCATGTTCATCTTGTAATCAATGATGACCCCCAAGTCTCTTTCTTCCATAGTGCTAGCCAGCATAGCACTGCCAAGCTTATAAGGATGCTGCAGGTTTTTCCTCTTAAGGTGGAGAACCTTGAATTTTTCAATGTTAAACACCATCAGGTTCTCATCTGCCCGTTTGCCAAGCCTGTGCAGGTCAGCCTGGATCACCCACCTGTCTTCTGGTGTGGATGTTTTGCCCCAAAGTTTGGTGTCATCGGCGAACTTGGCCAGTCCACTCCTGACTCCGATGTCCACATTGTTAATGAAGATGTTGAACAATGTGAGTCCAAGGACAGAGCCTTGAGGGACCCCACTGGTCACAGCACATCACGATGATTGACTTCCATCAACCACCACCTTCTGGGTCCAACCATGGAGCCAATTTCCCAGCGGATCGTGGTGGACCCAAGGCCACAATTGTCCAGTTTCGCCAAGAGGTGATCATGGGATACCAGATCAAAGGCTTTTTTGACTCTTGCTTCCACTTGCAGTCCTACTGCCTCTGCCCCTTGAGATTTCTGGAAAAGGTCTTGGTGGCTATCAAGCTCTCCGCAGCTGGAGCACCATGTTGCTTGGAAGTAGCTGCTTGCTTTGGTGAAAAGTCCTTGGCTTCAGAGAGGGGATGGCAGCTTGGACCTTTCTACAGAATCACTGTTGATTGGGATGGATGCCACCACATCATTCACCTGGGACCAACCAGATGGGGTTTGTTCATATTATACCATCAGATTGGTCTCCATATAGCCCCATAGGGAAACACAGAGATATTGACCATACATAATTGTGAAACTCCACTCAAAAGTCCAATGCTCATTAAGAGTCAGGAATTTGGCCCCTATATGCCCAATGGATGGCTCCCTTCATAGAAATAACACTGCAAGGAGCTCACAAGGAAACTCGGTAGGCAGGAGCCTCTGGGGCATAATCCCTGATTCTTGGATGATAGTTTTTAACATGAGACTGCATGCAACGTGGAAATTGCTGTGTACACTCCTTTATCAGGGTCACACTCCCTTCCTTTTCATAAGTCTCTGAGGATGCCCATGCTCAGGAGAGCGAGCGTCTTGAAGATCCTGTGCTGCACAAGTTTCCTCCCTGATGCACCCGTGGCAGAAATCATTCACATCAAGCCTGCTACAGGGGTGATAGATGAGAAGCACTGGCCCAAGTCACCCTTGTGCCATTTCACTGTGAAATGCTAAAGGCGACCGGTCCAGGCATTTCGAGAGCCCTTCGAGGGCACTTGTCTGAGCCTGAGCTACAGCCCACATCGGACACCAAGAAAAGCATCTAGCCCAGCATCTGCAAGGGTGCTGACAATCCCCTAACCCAGGTTATAGCAGAGCCCCGCTCTTAAGCCTAGTACGAAGGCTTGGCTAGGCTGCGGGCCGTCAGCCGAAAAGAGCCTCTGCTGTTCCCTCTGCCCTGGCATAGCTGTGCCAACACAGCCCCCTTGTGGAGATGCCGAATACGCTGTCAGCAGCTCTCTGACTGTCCGCCCTACCACGCCCCATGGGCATGAGCGAAGACGGTGGCGCTCGACCTTCCTAGACTCATGGCACCCTCAGAAAATGCCAGCTCTTAGCTTTCACTCATTTTTTTGACTTACGAAAAAACCAGCAGAGCAATTCTTCTGTTGCTCAGAAAACTCAGACCAGGGCAGGATGTTTTTAACACTATGGATTCCTATGTGAAATCTCTGGGTTTATTCTTGAGAATCCTGCACAGGTGCTGACGACACACCTCACAGTGGTAATACCGCAAAAGACTCCCGTGGGACCCAGGGCGCCGTTAGCTTGGTTGAATGTCATGGAGCTGAGCTAACATGCCAAAAAGGGCGCCCTTGCTGGCATAGCTGCATCTCCAGCAGCGGTTCTGGTAACAAGGCCTAGTTCAGACAAGGTCCATCAGTCCAAAGTTAATGCAGCTGCAGGCTACATGCAGGTGAAGACAGCGCTCTGTATTAACAGAGCTGTCAGAGCCCATTCGTAGGATGGCTGTGGGGACAGGAGATGCCGCAAGTCACTGGCAGTGTTGAGGGAGGGGACCCTGAGCTTTAGCTCTCATGCTACGAGCATCTTCTGAACCATGATGAAATGAGGGGAAACTCCCAGTAAAGGGCTTTGTTTAAAGCCTTCATCCCTGATCCTTGCCACCATCACTGCCCTCAGTTCCAGGAGTAAAATACCCACCTACACCAAGGAACCTTTAATAGAAACCAAAACACCTTTATGCAGAGCGGAGGTGATGGAAGGCTCTGGCAGTGCATGAAAGAACAGCAGCATCCACTCCTCGTCGCTAGGCTCCTGCCCTTCAGCTCCCAGGAGGACCAAGCCACCCCAGCAAGCGATGCCCCTCATCATAGCACACAGGCCTGATGCAGCCCCTGCTACCAAAGGGAGCGCTGGCTTCGGGGAGGGAAGAGGAAAACATCTATCCAGCAGCACCAGAAGCTGCTTGCTCCCCAGAGAAATGAGGGGGTCTTTTCTGGCACCAGCTCCCACCCCCTTTTCAGCACTGAAGCAAGTAATTAAACAACTCGACCTCACCTGTACAAGCTCCTTCTGCTTTCTCCTAGAGACCCCATGGTCTCCATCGCTGACCTCTTGTTCCTGGGCATTGTACTGTGGGAGGTTTTGTGGCCCAAGAGACTGAGCAGCAGGGGGCCAAGGATTCCCTGCTTCCATTCGTGATATGCTGCCTGGCGCTGAACCAGTTGCATTATTGCTGAATGGCAGCTTCCATTCAAGGGCCCAGCTCCCAGCATGCGGGGCCTAGTTTTCTGAGGGTTTGAAAATGGAAATAGCATCAACACCTTAGTATCTCCCTCTGCAGCTTACAGGGGCTCTAGAAATGAGCCTGCAACCTCTCATACTGGAATCGAAACCCTTGGGCAGCCTTCCTTTCATTCTCCACGACCTTTGCTGCTCTTCACTTCTTGGGCTTTGCACTCCGGTTTACAGCAGAGCAAGCATGATCAGGATCATGGGAGCTCATATTTGACTGCTGAAGGCTGCCATTGGCATAACACGTTTAGAGCTGGGTAAGCCCCTCCTAGCTGCACCAAAGGAAAAAAACACATTAACAGGTCTGGGCTTTTCCACCCAATAAAAGGGGACCTGCTGAAACTGGAGGAAAAGATTCTGCACAAGCCTTCTTAGCCTTGGTCTTTACTCATAGTCTGCAAAGGCAGCATCTGGGAACAACTGGCAGCCCACAGCCTATAGTTCCTCTCCTAGTATAAAGCAGAAGTGATCCTCATAGTAAGTAGCGCCCAAAGGCTGAGAGCAGAGTGACTTTTGACAGGTCAGAAGCAGCACTCAAAAGGCATTGTCTGCAGTAGTTTGGGGCCTATGGTATGTTAGGGCATCACTGGATTTAGCACTAGGCCACCAGAGCCAGCTCTTTTGTACAAGCATGTGCACAGGGGCACAGGAGCATCATAGCCAGCCCATGGTCTGCCTCATCTTGGGGTCTTCCCTAGTACCAAGCTCTTCAGAGCACTGCAAGAAGTTGCATGAGGCAGAGGTGGGATGATGCAAAGCCCAAGGCTTCACCCTAAATGGTCTGGACTGGGCTTAAACCAACATGTGAGGATTCCTCCCCCGTCCGCCCTGTTCACCTCCTCAGAACATGCTGCCATTCCCAATTCTGTGGTAGATCATCCTTCCCTCTTTTCCAGCTGGGGGCTGCTGAAGTGCTGACAGCCTCCTATTCTAGCCCCGTCCTGGAGACGGTTCACATCTCTGGGAAGCACAGGAAAGCCAGGAGCAACCCCCCTGCTATCCTTTGCTCCCTGTTCCAACTACGGAAGGCATTACCCTTTGGCCCAGTTACCCAAAGTTAGCAAGCCTCCTAGTTCTCAAAGCGATTCCTGAAATACAAGGGAGGATAACTGCCCAGCAAGGGGCCCTGGTATGTGGGGCTGACCCCGCAGAGGACACATCTCCATCCCCAACAGGGCCTGGTCTTGCGAAGAGGATCCTGCTGCATTCTGAATTGTGACCCGACACAAGCCCCCATTTAATCTACCAGCACTGCGCTCCTGTGCGATTAGAGAGTATCCAGGATACAAAGCAGACCAACCAACCAACCAGAGGACATGCTCAGCTTCCTCCCTAGCGGTGCTGCTCACTCCCACATCAGCCTGCATCCCCACACTGACTTAGTCACAGGCCGAAGGACAGAGAAGCTGATACTGTCCTTACAGGGAGCACCCTGGCCATGTCAAAGGAGGCAGCTCCCTTTGGGGACTGATGTCAGTAAATAAGAAATAATATATGAACATACTGGGCCCAGAGGATTGGACCTTAATTAGTCCCCCATGGGAAAAGCCCTCCCTAGATGTCTCCCCATCCCTCCCCCACTCAGCAGCCCTTCCCCCCACCATTTTTCCTGCATTAGTTTTCGATTAGGGCACAGATCTCACTCCCAACACTGAACTCCGCAGGTACGAAGAACCAACCCAGACTTGCTTTCGAGGCCATGGCAGCCACCAGTCAAGGAAACCGACTGCTCCCCAGGTCAGGCCTTTGGGCATTTCTATGGAGCCTAAGGAAGGGTGTGCTGCGTGGCAGGAAGCCACCTTTGTTTCTCCCCCAAAAATCTCTGCTCTGTGACAAATTGAGGATGGGCCCAGCAGAGACATCCCTTTACCCTCTCTCTTTAGGTAACCTGAGCTGGCTACATTCCTGAGGGAGGGGGACACCTGCTCCCTCAGCCTACTGACTTGTATCAGCTACCTGGGTGAGGGGCTTCTACCTGGTAGGCTAGAGTCTGCCCGGCAACTAGTGATGTATTTCAAATTGGTTGGCCGACAGCCAACAGGTGCTGGCCTCCATTGGACCAGGTGAATGAGATCACAGGGGCTATATAAGTTAAGACTG
>NW_017728921.1:15640641-15661483 GCF_001723895.1 Crocodylus porosus | reverse complement strand
CTGTAATCAATAAAGTTCTCCTTTGTGACCGGTGTAGGAGACTTATTGAGGGGTGGGTCTAAATTATGCCTAAGAGGCCCCTTAGGTCTGTGGACTAAGGGAGACTTTCCTTTTTGGCCCCGATTTGGGGAAGTGCCTCAAGTGCCTGTATTGGGTCAAGTACCCACAGGACTATTAGGCCTGTGTTTCCCCAAGGACACAGGGCCGAGACAGTCCCTTCTCAGGGTGGTGGCAGCACACGTTATCCCAGGGCTAGTGAGTGTGCTCCAGGAAAGGGGGCAGCCAGACATGAGGCGCCCCTAGGGAGGCACTTGGAGCTTGGAAGGTGGTTGGGCACAGGGAGGTGGGTGGCTCAACACAGGAGCGCCCCTACTGGTCCACCACATGCTGTAGTGATTAGTCCCTTCAGGACCTCACCCTGTGGCACATACCGAGCGTCAGGCCCCAGATCTCACTGCCCAGCCAGGAGAGGAGTGGACTGGGTGGGAACTCCTGACCTCTTTGCCATCACATGGGGTGTCAAGGCAGCAACAGGGCAAATACCCTGCAACCGAAGGGGAAGCACGTGGCTATTTGTGTACTGTAAGCCAAACTGCATCACACGAGGGCTAAAACAGCCTCAGCAAGTGACCTGAAAGCAACAGAGTGGGGCAGTTTCTATGTACTCAACCACATCAGTGACACGGGCTTGCGGGGACTGGGCCCTGAGACCCAGGACTTCACTCCAGATGGCTTTGCTCGCCTGAAAGGCAGGAGAGGGGGAGTTTACATCCAGTGAGCAAAGTCTTCACACAGAGGCAGGATGCCACTGGCCCATACACAGCAACCAAGAGAGACTTGTTAAACAGGAAACTTTGGTTTATTGTGGATGCTCTCACCAAAGAGCACCAGTTTGGCCTTGACAATGGCAAGAGAAAGACTTGCTCTACCATTCAACCTCAAGTGCAATACTAACACCCTCCACCCCAACAAGCTTCAAAAGGAACCCTTGGGTTCTACAATAGTAGCAAGAGAGGAACAAAGCACCTGACCAGGCGTCCTGTATAGCACTCCCCCGAGAGCCAGCGTGCACCCTGGCCAGCCAGACCACTGCAAACAACCGTGCTGCGGGCAGCTGCCAGTGACTGTCGGCAGATGCATGGCACACCAGAGGCTGCCAATGCTGCAGTAATGTACGTGGCTGGAGCTGCAAGGTCCGGGACCAATACTGTGGAATAGCGTAGTCAACTACTGAACACACACTCAAGTGCACTTGCACCCTGGTAGGGATGTGTGCTGGCTTTTCATGCTCAGGCTTCGTTCAGAAGAGCTTTCGATTTTATTCAAGTTGCTAACACAAAATGTAATAGAAAAAAAAAAAGTCTCCATGGCTTTGAAGCAGAGAGTGACACTCTCCTAACTCCTCTGGTATGGTAGTATTAAGGCTGTATTTGTTACCAACAGAACATTGAACAGAGAGACCCCCACATCTCCATCATAGACAAGACACACAATTTGGCACAAACAGACTGGAATCATTATGAGCACTTGGCACTGGGCAGAGACCTACAGTTCTCTTCAGATACAGTGCAGGTGTTTACTAGGTCCACATTGAGCTCATTTAGTCTCTAGGTACTTATATGGCCCTCATCACTGGAACAGAGAAGCAGAAAGGGGGCAGGAGGCAGGAATGCACAAGAAGGAATGCCCTAATGAGGGAAAGGGCCTCCTCGCGAGTGGTACAAAGGCCAAGCGTAAGGCAAGAGGGTGTCACCTGTGCTCTTGCCCCACCCTCACACCTTCAAATTGTAAACAGAGGGGCTTCAGCAGAGGTGCTGCAGGTTCTGGTTGTTCTGAGGATGTTTCCTCAGCAATGAAAACCAAAACTTCACTGAGACCCAGTGGCATGGGTGCCTTCGGTCCATACCAGAATGTTACACGTCTGGGCTGGAGAGTCAGGGATGTGCCAGGCCTGCAACAGCTCTGCCAGATGCCAACGGTGAGAGGGGAGGACAGGACAGGGCATGCTGTCTGCCCTCAACTACAAGGAGAGGCGGTGCAGAATGGATTCTCCACTCTCCTCCAAGGGATGCTGCTGGCCTGGCAGAGCTGACAGGAGGGCGGGCATGCTCAGAACAGATTTAAGGCCACGGGTCATACTGGATCTGGCTCAGAGGGGAAGGACAAACCAACACTGGCTGCCCTGTGACACCCCCCAGCTTCCAGAGGCAAAACAGCCGATATAGGCCACACAGCATTAAGTTGCCCCTTCCAATGGGAAATGCTGCACTTGAGGCAAGGATGAGGTCTGCTAGAGCAGGCTGGGGTTCCCCATCACTGATGGAGATAGGCTGAGATCCAAACCATCCCCTCTAGCAATTCCTGCATCTAGAAGCTGGCACTGGAGTAGCTGGGAGCTCCCCTACAGCCAGGGCCCTCACAGCAAGGCAGGGGATGCAACAAGCCCCCCAGCCTCCCTCAGTGCAGTGCAGCCTGCTAGGATAGACATGGCATAACAGTGCCTGTCAGTGGAAAGCTACTTGCTGCCTAATTTGGTCCAAAGGCAAAAGGAAACTGGCTGAATTCTGAGCTGAAGAACCGTGGCGCCTTTCTCACTCATGGGCACCGAGCTCCTAGCTCCTCCCACCCCTCCAAGCAGCCACAGCTGGCCACTGTGAAGCTTGAAGATAAGATTTCCCCCTCCCCCCCATCATGACATTGCACAATCCATAATTTAAACCTATCCACAGTTCATTCCTATAAATAAAGGACACTGGGTTTGTTAAAAGAAGGGATGGGGAGGGGGACATGGGGTGGCTTCCCCTGCCTGCACACACATGGGAGACTTGAGCCCCCAGCACCGCCTCTGGTGAAGTGTCCCTCTGGTTCCTCTGGGGTTGGTCATCCTTCTCCAGCTGTGGCCTGGCAGAGGTGAAGGCGGTGCCGCTGCCCGGAGCCATGGGCTCAGTCCGTCTTCCACACCTTGTTGAGGAGCTTGACCACTTCATCATAGATGACAAAGACAATCGCCACGTCCAGACAGACCCGACCCAGGCGCGGGACGGTGCCCTTGTAGAACCTGTCAGCAGGGGAGAGGCAAGGGGTGAGCAGGGAGCCTGGCAGACTGGAGTGAGGTAGTACCTGGGCTTCCTCTGGTGGAGCAGGAAAGGCCAGGACTATGACACCTCACCCTGCTCTCCAGCTCAACCCCTCCACCATAAGTTGTGAGCTGCATGTGTCCTGGTCCCTGCTGGCAGCAAGGTGTTATGGAGGAGCTCCCTCCAGGCCAGGGAACTCCAAAAGGAATTTCAAAATCAGCAATGACAAACTTTCAAGTACCCTGACCAGGGGCTTCTACTAACAGCTGTGAAGCAGGATCTCTTCTACCCAGCTGGCTCAGCTTCTCTGGAGGTTCTGGACCAGTTCCTCAGCTGGTGCAAGCCAGAAAATTTCATCGTAGCCCACAGGCTGGCGTCACTTGCACAAAAGCTAATAAAATCCTTACTTGCTCCCCACTCCCTTCCCTATCCTTCCAGCCTTCTACATCTCTGCTGAGCAGCTCACACCCAGACCACACCTACTCCCTGCCCCTTCTATTCACCCTTTTGTCTTTTCTAGACTGCCCCTTACAACCAGGGACAAGCCTGCCATACACACAGGCCCAGAGGCTTCTCAGCCTCCAAATCCCAGAAGCAGATGCCTGTTAACCAGGAACCCCAAGCTGACACCTGTTCCTCTGTTCAGCTGCTTTGCCAGTGGCACTGGATTGTGGTGGAGGGATTGTTCTCAACACCACCCTCCTCCCCCTCTTTCAGAGCCCCAAGCACCCGTGCTGCCCTCACACCAAAAGGAGACAAGACACAGGACTCACGCCAGGGGCCCTTCGTATTTCATGATCTTGTAGGCACAGTCCCAGGTGCTCTTGTATTTGTGCGCTTCCAGCCCCTAAAGGAAGTAAGAGAGAAGGGTCAAACACTGACATCACAGCCCTGGGGTAGGTTAATAGAAAAAACTCATTCCTAGGCAAGGGAACCTGGGGCCTACACCAGTCGTGTTCACCATCCTGTGGTTTCCCTGGCATAGAACTCATGTCCACACAAATTATACACAATGGGCCAAAGGTACGGCCACCGCTATTCAGGGCAACCTGAACCACAGCTTGGCAAATTTCCCGTGAACCTCTCCTTCAAGGAGCAGCACAAAAAGGTACCCAGAGGGCAGTGTCACTTACAGCTAGGGCTATCAGACGAAACTACACTAGCCCTAAATCCAAAACAGTTCAGCTAGTATGGACATGACCACCCAAAGGCACCAGTGTTGAAGGACTGTCATGGGGAATGCTCTTGGCCCCTGCTCTTCTTTTGTACAGCAGTTCCCTGTGCTGCCATTTCTACACTTGGCCAATGGGCCCTGAACAGGTATACATCACTGTGGGTAGGGAGGCCAACAGCAGGCTCTCAGTAAGTGCCAAGGAGTTGTGACTACACACTGTACCTGCATCCTGGTTTTCACCACATCCAGCGGGGTGTTGCCAAAGACGCTTGCAGCTCCAGCAGTGGCCCCAAACACACCAGTGATAAAGGGGTTAATGACCTTATTTGGATCATCCCCTGGGAAGAGGAAGGGGCCAGGTGTTGAGGGGACAGCAAGAGAAGGTGGGTGGGAGAAGGTTGAACAGAAGAGAAACATAGGACAAAGATGGTTAGAAACCAAGCAAGGGAAGGGACATCACCAAATCTTTCTGCACATAATGGCTGTGCAGGCTCTGAAAGGCTTGGGTGGCAACCCAGAGCAGTACTAGTTTGGGCCCCAACAAGCAGGAGTCATGATGCCTCTGGGGACACAACAGGGCTGCAGGGACCAGAGACAAGCTTTCTGCAGACACCAGCAACAGGCAGGAGCTGGTGCAGCCATTTGAGGCCGACTGGCATTTACAGAGACTTGAAAGCTCACAGAGCCCCTAAGATCCTACTGGACTCGGGGCCTGGAGAGCAGGAGGCCCTGGCACACTGGTCTGGAGTGCAGGGGTGAGAAAGTAACTCCTGGTGGCTCAGTTCTGTGTAGATCCAAGTGTCCACAGGAACCCTGGAAATATGATGAGGGAGCCCTGGAAGTACGATGAGGGAGCCTGAATGATGCAGCAAGCAGATGTGAGAAGGCAGAGCACAGCATGGGAGGGGGGCCTGTTCCACTGCTCCTGCTGGCTTACGTTTTGAAGTCCCTGGGCTCCTCTTCTCCCCACCTCTGCACTGTCCCTTTCTCCATCCAGTAGAAGCAAAGCTGCAGAGACGGAGAGGGGGGCATTCTTGTTTGAGGGAAGGACTGAAGCTCAGGGGAGGCTGGAAGAAGCCTAAAAACTCCTTTTGATGCAGGAAATCTTAGACAGTCTTGGCCAATGGTAGCCAGAGCTCCCGGAGCTGTGCAGAGGCAGGGGTTGGCCTAGCTGGGAGTCAGCAGCTGTACTGGGAAGAGCAGAGTCCCCATACCTTTGTACCAGTTCTTAAGAGAGGTCATGACAAAGAAGCGAATGGCCTGGTTGGATCCCTGCTTGAGGACAGTGGCTGTCAGCCCCTGGTAGGTGCCCTTCAGACCTGCAGCAAAATGGAGACAACATTAGGGGAAGGACACAGCAGCAAGAACAGCTCATCCAAAACCACCACAACACCCTGCCTCTCAGCCCTCAGCCCCACAATACAGCCCTTCCCTCTCCACATGCACACCAGGCACAAACAGCCACCATCTTCCCCTGGGGTCCCACCTGCTTGGTTCACACATATATTTAGCTTGGACAGGATGGTACAAAGTGTCGATTTGTGCAGGATGTGATGTTCAAGTTCACACTGGCTGCAGGGGTGAAGTCTGCATGGCTTTGGCGAGCTGCCAGAAAGCTACAGCCACCTGTCATTTGGTCTCCCCTTCCTTGCTACCCTGCTCCAGAGACCTCACTCACCTTGCTCACGGACAATCTCCCGCACACCATGGAAGAAACCATGGTACTTGGGCTTGGGGGAGCATTGGTCATGGATAAACTTCACCTGCGGGGGGGGCGTGGAAAAAAAAAATTAGAGCTTGCCATGAAGCCCCACCAGGATGTAGAGAGGCCCCCCCCCCCATGGGTATCCCAGAACTACAGGAGTCTCAGCACCCCCACCCAGATGTCCAGCAGCTGTGCTTTGCTTGGGAATTCAGCAGTGCAGGGCTAAAACTCTGTATCTACCCATGTGCAAGCACTAATGGAGGCCAGTCGGGAAGAGCGCCCTGCAGTCTAGACACTTGCCTTACCCAGAATGATTTCAGCTGAGGAATACCCAAAATGTACAAAGGTAGCAACCTGTTGAAGAGAATCTGGAAGTCCAGGGACGGACAGGAGGGTGGGTATTACTAACTCATGTCACCAGATCACAACTGAACCTACTGATCACCTGTGAGGTCTTAAATACATTAGTAACAATTGCTTCCCACATGGGAGAGCTGAGGCAGAGGGGTGAAGTGATTCACCTAATAAATATTGGTCTAATAAATGGTATCATTTTGGAACCAAGATTTCTAGTTTTTCTGCATGCAATTCACTTAAGTCATTCAGCAAGGTCAGTGGCAGAGCCAAGAACAGCCTCCAGGGTCCCAAATCATCCCAGTGACAGCACACTGTGTTCTCAACCTCCTCTCAGGGAGAGGCAGGAGGTGGTCATGATTCCTCTAGCCAATTGTCCAGCCTGGGTTTCAGACATAATATCACACACTACAGGATGCCTTTGTGCCCAGTTACCATTTACAGGGACATATTTTGCAGTTAAATTCCTGTTTGCAGCCCATGCTTCACAGGAGATGTTGGATCTGGGTGTCAAAGTGAGGAAGGAAAACTGAGCCCAGCACATGGGGAAAGAGTTGAGAGAGAAATAGCTTCAGAGCGTGGGGCACCTTGCCACTGATTGAGGTACTTGGCCATGCTTTTTGCATTATTGCTGTTCACGTTAGTATGTTGAGTGTCAGGTTCTGGGGTCAAGCCCCTAAACAAAGTCTGCCAGCACGGGAGAGGTAGGCCAAGAAAGTCAAATCCAGTCTGAGTTCTAGTGAATACAGGCAACCCTCACTTAACGAGGTTTCGTTATCGTGCTCATTTAATATACCTATCTAGTTTCACTCAGCACTGAGCGCTTCGTTATAACGCTCAGCATGGGGGTGGGAGAAGCAGTGGCCATGGTGGTGAGGGAAGTGGCAAGTGGCAGCCGGTGGGAGCCCAGGGAGGGGTGGTAGAAGCCTGGGGTCTGCTCCGGCATGTGGTGCTGGAGTGGGCAGGGAGGAGTGGTAGCAGTGAGAAGAGGAGGGTGAGGGGCCAGGCGGCGTGAGCTTGGAGCCCAGGCGTGCAGGGTCCGCTCTGGCACGTGGCGCTGGAGCGGCAGCGAGAAGCGGTGGGTGGGGCGCATTAGCACAGGGGCTGAGCCAGCAGGAGCACGGGGCCCAAGACCAGGGCTGGCAGCAGTGCAGAGCCTGAGCCAGTGCAAGCCAAGCCCACAGAGCTCTCCCACCCCCGGGCTGCAGCCCATGCCGTTTTGCTTCAGGTCACACACCCGTGGGGCACAGAAGCCGTCTCGAGCCTGCAGCAAATTTGGTGGTGGCGGCTCATCCCAGTGGTGGTGGGCCTGGAGGGAACCCCCAGTGGGCAAAGCAGGGCATGGACAGGTAGGTGGCCCTACTGCTTACTCTGCGCCCCATGGATGGGTGGCTGGGGGCATGCACAGGTGCTCTGGCAGCCGGTAGGTGTGGGCCAGCAGGGGCCATCACAGCAGGGGAACAATGAGGCCAGGAAGAGCTGATGCCTTCCCTGGTACAGCCCACGTGGTGTCTTGCTGGGAGCAACCTGGCCAGGGCTGGCAGGTGGTGCGAAACCAATTATCTTTATTTACACTAAATCCTATGGGGAAATGGGTTTTGCTTAACGCTGTTTCACTTAGCGCTTGGTTTCTCCAGAACCAGTTAAGAGCGCTAAAGAGGGGTTGCCTGCACCGTCCATCCACAAGGAAGTCCCTCTAGGGAAAGCCTGCTCTTGAAAATCCCACTTCTCACCACTAGGGCTCATCAGAAGGCCGTAGTCATTTCATCTTCAGCAAAGCAGAACTCCATTCTTGGCCACAGCAGAAAAGCTGAGTTTGGCCAATGCACTGCTCCCAGTGTTTGGAAGTGGTTTACTAGCTTGAGCTCTAGGTCATGCAGCAGGTATCAGGGCAAAAGCTTCCTCCAAACATGCAAGTCTTCCCAGCCTCTTCCCTCCTGCTCCGACTCATTCCCAGAACATCCCAGGGGCAGCAAAGAGCTCCCCTCTGTGTAGGCCCCTATGTAGGCTTGCAGGTCTCTGCTGTACCTTAATGGTCTCCATGGGACACACCACCATGACTGCCTCTGCCACCCCAGCTCCCAACCCACAGAAGAGGCTGCGCGTGCTGTCCAGCTTCCCCTGCTCATCTCTCATCTGGTTGCTGAGGAACTCGAACATGCCGAACCTGGCAGGGGAGAAAGGCCACAGATGCGAAACTTGCTGGACCCTGCAGAGAGCTAGATGGTGGGCACAGAGCTGGGGGCAGCTGGGGCCCTTCAAATGGGATTCACTCCCAATTCCTGCTCAGTATCGAGGTGGAGAGAGGCCATAAGAAGGGCTTCCCTGGCCTGGCCCCTCCCTAATGCCATGCCACTGCCTGGCCTCCCCTGCATCCATCATATGCAGACCCTCAGGCCCTTCTCCTTTGCCAGCTGCACCTGTTTCTAAACAGTCCCCCGGGAAAGCCAGGTGCAAATCTCCCAACAAGCCAAGGGGATGGGGCCAGGCACCAGGCTGGGACTACTGACGGCTATCAGTGACAAGTAGAAACAAAGACGCAGCAGCCTCTGCCAGGGCCAGTCTTGCCAGCCCCAGCATCTCATCCAGCCTCCTTCCCTCCTGATTCACGACCTCATGTTGCCACACCAGGAGAACTGGCCAATTGCAAACATACTGCTTTACATCACTGGAGAAAAAGTCACCTCATGGAGGTGGCACAGAGAAGGGGTGAAGAACAAGCTACTCAAACCGCTCTTTGAGCCAGCACCTCTGGCATGGCTCTCTGCCGCAGCTCTGGATTGTTTTCTCAGGCTGGCCCAAAAGGTGAAGGGCACATAGGGCCACAACCTTGCTGTCTTCTGGGGGATTGAAGCACTGTACAGGAACAGCTCACCGAGAGCGAGCCGCCCTAGTGACGTGCCCCGTCACCCCTCTGTTCCCTCACCATTTGTCCCGACAACACTGCACACATTGTTATTATGGAGAGAACCACATGCCCGAGAAGCTCCTCTGCTCTCAGAGTTGCTCAGGGCTCTAGGGACAGACCCTACTCTGCAGCTCCTTCAGGGGATGTACATCCACAGCCAGCCAGGAGAGGTGCCTGGAAGGCAGGAGGCCTTGGGTGCTAGGACAGCACAGACCCGGCTTTGCATTTCTTCCTTCTGCAGTGCTAACCCTGGCCAGGGCAACAGCCCCAAAGTGCCACAAGGCAAGGAGGACAATTTTCCCACGGAGATTCCAAGGGATCTCTTTGGGGGTTTGCTCCACTTGGTCTGGGAGACTCGTGGGAGTAAGGGAGACCATAAGGACCTCCACAGTGGTGTCCAAGTCAGCTGGGGACACCCAGCTCACACACAGGGGTGATGTTGATCCACTGGGCCTCAAATACATACTGCTGCAGCCAGCCTAACTGGCTGGACATCATCCAGAGCCATCTCAACACCCCAGCCCCCACCCACCAAGAGAAAACCATCCCTGGAGCTCCTTACCTCACAGCAGCTTTGGGTATGGAGCCATACACCAGCGAGCTGAGACCTCGGTACAGCCCCTTCACTCCATGGTCACGCACAGTCTGCTTCACACAGTCCGCTAGGGAAAATGGCATGGACCAAAAGGTTTGGTCACCTCTTCAAGCTGACATGGCAGCACCCCCACCAGGCCAGGCACTGCCCTCACCATCCCCAGTGCTATGGATGTTCATAGGAGCAAGAAAGAAGAGCTGGGGGTAATGTGAAAAGCCGGCTGCAAATGCTCCATCAGAGACCTTTAGACACCGGCCAGTGAACGTGCTCACATCAGCTAATACCTACAGCCAGTGAGCTGAGGAACCAACCTTGCCTGCAGTTAACGGATGTGGGCCACATGGCAGAGCACGGAAGTCGTGGCCTCTACAGGTGAAGTTAAAAGTCACATGCAGCAAGGTCTCTGGCATATGGCTGACTGCTCATGACTCCCAGCACACGGGCTCTGGTGGGACGCACATGCAGCAGGACATTGCCTGCAACTGCAGAGACGTGCTGGACAAAGGAGCACCTGCAACAGCAGGTGGAAGCACTGGGTTGCAGAGCTACTTTTCAGCTGGACTTGGAGCGAGTCATGGGCTGACATCTCCACAGGTCCTTGGGAGCACAGCTCCAATCCAAACACAGAACCAGCAGCTTTGGAACCACATACTCTGCCCTGACCTCAGCCTGCCTTGCCAGCCACTGCCTGGCTGGCTGTCTAAATCTCAGCTGGGAGAAGGGTCAGAGGGCCAGCAGCAGTGCCCAGTACTGACACCATGCAGCAAGTGGCCTGGACACCAGCAGGAAGTTTTGGTTCTGCTAGTCAAGGACTCCTGCAGCTCTATCTGGCCTGGAAAAGAAGCCATCATGCCTGGGACTCCTCCAGCTCCTTTGTTCTGATGCAGCCTGCACTTGCCTAATGCACACACTGGCTTGGAGCCTTGCCTAATGCATACACTGGCTCCCAGGTGCCTTGCATGACATGTGATGCGATGCACTGGGGGAAGATCTCATCTAACCGAGAGGCCTCTAAGGTTGGTTACTGGTGGACATTTAAGCTTGAGAGACTGCAGGGATCTGTTCTAGACATACCACAACAATGGAAGGGTTTCTTGGTGGCAGGGGAATACTAGGGCCCCTTCCAGCTCAGAGGCAGATACGGACTGCAGTCCCCATGAAGCCAGCATGAAGCTACAGAGGAAGAGGAGCACCCACCCGACTGCAGTGGCTCCATGGGCTCACGATCCAGGCAGACTCCCCCATCCCATGGCCAGGCAACTCCAAACCTGCAGACTCACCAATGCCAGCATACCGTGGTGGATGCGCCTTCTCATCTAGCTGGAGCTGTGTCTTCACGTACTCAGTGGGGAATGTAATGCAGATTTCAATGCCACCAGCAATGCCACCTGGAGATAGAAAAGAGAGGGAGCTGTAGCAGGGGACTAAATTATTATTCCAACACTGAGCATTCCCCTGGCATGACCCATCTACACACTTTCTGACTGCCCAGCCCCATCTCACAGCACTTGGAGATGGATGAGTGCCCACTTTCCTCCCATTCCAGCACCAAAGCAAGGAACAGGTTTTCGGAACCTCCTCCATAACTTACAAGCTCTTCAGCAAACCTGCTTTTATCCTGGTGTCTAAACAAGGAGCAGCTCTCGAGATGAGCAACTCCAGCCACTGGGTCTCAGCTGAACGCCTGGCCCACAGTGGTGTCTGCTTACTCTGTTGAAGAAGATGCTCTCTGCTCCCCCTACACGTTGGGCGCGTTCAGACAAGCACACATGTGCCTGTTGCCGCGCCTCAAACCCCTTTGAGGGAAGGCAACAGGCACATGCAAGAATGAAAATACGTTCCCCGTGCTGCAAACTTGCAGCACGGGGAGAAAATAGACCCATGGATATCCAGGGGTCTAAAAAACACACTCCACAATAGAGCAGAGCAAGGCACGGTTCAAGACTGTGCCCAGAGCCAGTCCTCCAAAAGAGACACTCTGGTTTTGGCCAGAGCATCTCTTTGTATTCCTGCTTCCCCCAGCACTGTCCGAGGTAAGGGGGGGGGAGGGGGAGGACCTGGCCTAGATCCCTGGAGGCTTGCTAGTTTGGCTTTGCACTGGAGCGGGTCACAGGGCTCCGGGAGGCACGGCTCCTGTGCATGCTTCCCAGAGCCGTGCTACCCGCTCCAGTGCAAAGCAAGACTAGCGAGCCTCAGGGATCTGGGCCCAGCCCGGCTGGGCTGCAGAGGGGCCCCAGAACCCAGCTGGGCCTGGCACATGGTCCCCGCATCCTACGCCAGGTCCTGCTGCCAAAAGACCAGGCTGGCTAAGCAACAAGAGCAGTCCCAGGGACGGCAAAACCAAGCTGGGCTTGGCACATGATCCCCCCGCTGCTGCTGTTAAAGGTTAGTTATGGGCCCTGGGCAGGGGCCCTGTGAGGGTAGGGGCTGTGGCCCTCCAGGGTGGAGCTGTGACCCTGGGCGGGGGGGGGCTGCACCTTGAGGAGGCCAGGGGACCCACCCTTCCTGAGCAGCCCCCACACAAGGTCCCCCACACCCACAGCGCCCCCAGCAATTGCCCCACTCCTACCCACAGACCAACCCACATCCCTCCAAATCCACCCACCTGCCTTCCCCCACACCCCTTATCACCCCCTTTCTACAAACACCACATCCCCCCATGACACACCCATCATGTATGAAGATAACCAATAGCACAGATCAACACATATAGGTATTCAGAATTTACTTTTTCATGATGATAAAGAAACTGGTAGGCTTCCACAGCTTTAACATCGTAAATATACCAATAAAGCATTACCCAGCTTATCACCGTCTGTCTCTCTAGGTGTGTGTAGAGTGGTTTTTTGTTTTCAATGTGGAAGAACACGGATTTTGGAGTATTTAAAACAATGGATTTGGGATGCTGCTGCAGCAGTCCAGCTGGCACAAGGGCTGGCACAATGACCCCAGGTATCAGTTGGCTGGGCCCCAGAAGCTCCAGAGAGTGAGTAGCCCCAGGCTGCTTGCCAGGGTAACTTTTTATATGGATGGGACCAGGACAAGGCAGCTTTTTATACTGCTGAGGACAGCACAGGTGCTGGTCCTGGGCTCTAGCTCCCCCCTGGCTACAGATCCAGGAGGAGCCAGGCAAGGTTATTTTGCCCCAAGTGGCACAATTTGCTTCACACCAAAGTGCGTGTCCGAGTACGTGCGCCGAGGGAAAAAGCCCCGGCTCAAATTTGCACCGTTTCTATTTGCACGTGCCATGACCTTTTCAGGACAAGGTTCATCTTCTGTTGAGCATACAAAGAGCACCTTGCACCATGGGTCTCCGACCATCATGGAGCTTCCAGGTGCCCCGTCCCATAATCATCAGGGGGTTCTGCTGCCAGAAAAGCGTTTAGTGCCATTACGCTATAGCACCAGTGGAGCATATCATCTGAGTCAGGGGGCACAGGGCAGACCACACATTGTACAGGCCAAGGACACACAAATTTTGATCCTAGCTCTGGCCCCAGGTACAGTCAGTGCCACAGGCAAGTCCTCCGTCTCATAGGGGCTTGTTCCACCTACTTGTGTCAAGTAAGGATGCTGCTCACAAGACACAGAAAATGAACCCAGCTACTTTACAGGTTCAGAGAGATGGTTCTCCAGACACTCCTGCCAAGACTTGCTTCAACTTCCCTCCCTCCTCCACTCCTAGCTCCTTTCACCACACCCAACTTAAGAACTACCTCTCACTTCCCACTACCAGCTCCCTGGGCTCCCTGACAAGTTGGTCTGCACATGCACATACTGAGCTGCAAAAGATGTGACCTGCTGCATAGAGTTGCTTGCATTTGCCTGGTAAACTCTGCCTTTGCTCACCTCCCACATGGCACCGTGTGGCAGGGCTGGCACTGGACTCCCTGCTATAGAGGCTCTGCACAGACCTGGAGGCATGTGCAGCAGCCTCAGCAAACTCTGGTTCTCATTGGATCCTGGGAAGAGGGCCATCCTGGTGAAGCTGGGCAAGCAGACTGGCCCGTTTCCAGGGCAGCTATGCAAGGCTCAGCCCCAGGTTCATCTTTGGGGTTACGCACTAGATGAGCAACAATGAAGACTGCTTAGGATTTTACCCTCCATGACTGCCTTTATGGTAGCCTGAAGCAACAGGGACAGCTTCAAGTCTCCAGCCCCCAGCCCAGCAGCTCCTCCTGGGTGTCCCACCCTGCGAGGAATGCCAACCTGGCCATGCAGCTCCCTGCTGCCCCTGAAGGGCCCTCCACCCCTTTCCCCTCACTGGAGGGGCAGGCGCCTCGCCTCCCCTCCCCTGCTGCTGCAGCCCCAGCACTGGCAGGCACCTGCCCCCCTCATATAGCCATCCCACTCCACACCCCACTCATACCCCAAACAGTCCCCCAACCCACCCCTTCATGCAGTTACCAGGGCTGCATGCCAGCCATGTGCATGTGCGTGTGCAGAGCCATACGATGCCCCTGACTCTAAGTGCCCTCCCCCATTCCCCCAGCCCCAAGCAGCTCCTAAGGCAAGCCAGGAAGTGCCAGGATAAACACCAGTGCTGAGCAGAGCAAAATGCTGGACATTTGTTCATATTTTAGAAGACTGCCCAGAAGAAAATGGTAGGACCCACTACACAAACTCCCAGGGAGAAGCCAGCCCTACCCCTTAAAAGCTGTCTAAACAGGCATGAGGGACCAAGTGCAGCTGGGGAAGCAGAAGCACAAAGAGGTGAAGTGTCTTATCCTAGGTCACGCAGCAGGTCAGGCTCCCAACTCTGTCTGGTGCCCTATGTACTAAGGCACACTGCCTCTCCCATGTAATCCCATCCCTTCCATGACTCAGTTTCCCCATCTGTAGAAAGGTGGCATCTTGCAGGCACTGAGACTAAGTTACTGGCTGCTTTGCTAGAGCATGAAGAATAATTGCTGCTAACTGCCCCAGAGATACAGATGGACCAATAAGACAGGAGCAGAAGTAATAACCCAGAGGAAACTATGCAGGACTGGCACTTCTCTGAACGTGACTGCAAAGTGCACCAAGATCTGTCTGACTCTCTACTCCCATGTGTCCAGGGGAGATGGCCCATCGGAGCTGGAGAGAGGCCAGGCTGCCCAGCTCAGCATCCTGAGGAAGGGGGATGCTCATGTGACAGTGGCATCTTCACAGCAGTCCTACCCTGGGCTGGGAGAGGGCAGTTCTCTGTTCTCCCCTCAGGGCTGTGCCAATCCACCCGACAGCTCGCACAGCATGTTGTCACCATACAGACAAACCACAGCACAGCTTCATTCCTCTCGCCCAGCAAGTGCAGTGCCAGCAGGGAGGCCAGCAAGAGAGCTGGAACAGCACATAGACAGATGGTGGGAGACAGAGCAAGGAAGGGGACAAAGAAGGTGCGTCAGACAGCACGGAGGTGCCAGGAGCAAGGCGCCGGCGCAGCACAGCAGGACAGTCCATCTGTTACGATGACCTGCCCCTCTGTTTCAGGCAAGACGGCCCTAATTTGTCCCAAGGGGCCTTTTCTGGCATTCATCCTGTTCAACCCACCAGCCTGTGATGGGTTAGCTCAGCTACCTTTTTTCTTTTTTTTTTTTTTTAATTTTGATCTCTCAGCCAGCCTGCCCTACCCCAGTTCCTAGATTGCAGAGGACCCCCTTCTACCCAGGGCAAACTAATCAACCCTGGGGTGCCTTGCAGGGCTTTAAATAAATCTACCTCAACACCCCATGCCTCTAGGCTAAATGCTGCCCTAAGGAATATGCAAAGGCAGCTCTCTCTGGAGTCAGGAGCAGCTGCCTGCATGTACGAATCTGAACCCACAGCAGGGTCCAAGGAAAATGTAGCTCCCTGATGTTTTGTGAGCATGAGATCAGCAACAGGAACCTCACTTTCAGCCAAGTGCTGCAGAAGCCAATTTGCAGATATGCAGACCCAGCAGGGCTGTGTTATTATAATTACGCCTGCACAGGTATTCCAGGGCTGACTCCGACCCAGGGCAGGGGGAGGCTGGTGTGTGTTAAGAGCTATTCGAGAACGATGTTCCCATGCAATAAATAAAAATAAAAATAACAGCTTTCAGCAGTTAGCAGTGTTGGGGTGGCTGGTGATGGAAGTGTTTGGGGCTCTCACCAAGCTCTAAGCTTTCCAAGACCATCTCCAGCTCCCATGCTATGGGCTCTAGGGTAGGCACTAGCTGATACCAGCACAGCAAGGTGTTCTGGTTCAAGAGGAAGGATCAGTTCAACCCTGAATTCACAGGATGTCAATTCTGGGTGTCAGGACAGGATGAGTATTAAACTCACTATAAAATGCCTCAGAAAGCCTGCAGAGAAGAGCGAGGAGCCATGGAGAACCCTTATAGACAGCGGCTTAAGTATAAAAAATAATTGAAGTATTTTCGCCCTGCAGCAGCGGTTCCCCAGCAGAAAGGGCCTTACAAATATGCCTAACCCTAGGCACAGGGATTTCTGAAGCAGATTTACCACCACGTGCTTCTTGTACAGACTCTGTGGTTTTTAATTCGTGTGGATTAAAAGGCACCAGGGAAAGCCTGCACAGAACCCAACCCAGACCCACGGTCACACTCCCTCCCTGCCACCTTTTAAATTTAGTTCTTTTCAACACAAGACCTATTATTTGACTCCGACTCCATTACTACTAAATTAGGGCCTTCCTTATTCATGGTACAGCCATGAAACAAATGTAGCCAGCCCAAGCAGCTCTCAGGAGGCAATGCCAGACAGAAAAACTGGCCTTAATTAAATCAGAAGGACAGAGCAGACCCCTGGGCGGTTGTGCCAGCCTCTCTGACTCAGTTCTCCTGCCTGCAGGCCTGTGTTTCTGCTGGAACCTCAAATAAGTTGGGTTAAGTCCCTAGCCTGGGCGGGGCTAATTATTTTGCACCCTGAAGTGACACCTCAGAAGTCCGTCAGGGCTCAGACAGGCTGAAGCTGAGGAAGCGAGACACAGCATGCCAGCTTTCCAGCCTAGGTGGAAGCAAACTGGTGCTGAGATCAATAGAAAGTCTTCTCTCTCAAAATACTGAAGTCAAAGGAGCCACCAGATATCTTAAGCTCTGCCTGCCCAGCCTGGATTTGAGCTCTCCCAATGTTTGCAGGGATGCAGCACTGTTTGGGTCCAACGTTTGGGTTTGATTCATTACGAGGAACTAGGCCAGTTCCTGATCAGAACTGCCTTAGTGCTACGGGCATTTGGGTTTGGGCATTTTCATCAGAACTGCTCTCTTCTGGTCTGTCCTACCCACTGAAATCGGCAGCCAGCATGCTTGAGCTGTAGGACCTCCAGTTCAGATCAAACCAAGGAGCTACAGGTTTAAACATAGCAATGAAGGGGAGGATAAAAAAAAGAGGGTGCAGCTTGAAATCCCCACCATTCACACATGTTGCTGCCCCTTTGGGAAATAAGAGCATGCATAATGCCATGCTGAAACCACACACACACTTCATAACCCATCCTTTTTTCTAGGCAGCACTGGAGGCACAAGCTGACAGTACTTCTCCGCATCCCGAACTCCATCACTGGCTTCCATTCTGCTCACAAATCCAGCTCCCCATACCTGCCCGCCTGCCCTCTCCTCAGCTCCCCCCTGCATCAATTTGCTAATGCTACTGATGCCAACACACCAGGCCAGACAATTTAATTGCTCTATTTGCCTCCTCATTCCACCTACTTAGCACTTTCTCCTGCACCAGCCTGCTCAGCGATTGCCTAGCCTGGCCACGTCCTGCTGCCCTGCAGTAACACGGGTCAGATCAGCGCAGTGGGAGGACTCTTGCCTATTACAAAAGGAAAACTATGCTAAACATTCAGAGCCTACAGACTTCTGGATCTGCGGGGACCAATGGTCTGGGGGAGGGCTTGTTAAAACCTGATTCCCCGTGTCCTGTAGCCCAGCCAGCCTCACGCATCCTTTTCCATGAGAGTCAGCTCCAGTAGCCAAATCTAAGGGCCCAAATTCATATATATAGGCATTCTCCGTTTCAGATGCAGGGGTGATGCCTGCACGAGCAGAGAAGGGTAGGACGGAGTTCCTCATCGGTTTCATCTCTGCCTCTCCTTCCCATCCGACTGATGCCACCTAGCCCCCGCTCCGCCAAAGTCCTCCTCCCTACTCTGCCCCAGGCCTGTCTCCACCTCCTTTTTTCTTTTCTTTCAACAGCAAACAGCCATGACCCTGACTCAGCAGAGCCGTGGCACACCCCTACCACTGGCAGGCGAGCCAAACACCCAGACAACATGTATTACAGGAACAGGATCTGCCCTGGCCGGGTTGCCAGGGAGCTGGCAGGGATTGGGAATTGTTCATGATGACAGTTGTGAACAGGAGCAGAGCAGGAGTTTTTCCCCATATAAAACGGAAAGGTCCAAGGGTTTATTCTGCAGCAAGGACAAGGAGTTTGAGATTCTGGGTCCGGGCTGCTGCGGCTGAGCTAGGAGAGCGGGCAAAGAGAGAGCAGGCACCCTGTGCCAGAGGACACATCACAGGATTCATTCGATGTGCACCCCTGCCCGTAATAGAGCAGCAGCTTGGTCAGGGCTGCTGTACCAGAGCATGCCCTGCAATTCAAGGTGGATGTGCAAGGTCTAGCACATATAGCCTCACTTACAATGCACTGCATACTAGAGCATCCTGGAGCATCACCAGATAATAAAGCATATTAAAAGGAGGCCAGGTGCAACACCCCCATTCTACAGATGGGCAAACTGAGGCAGAGGGGTGGAAGCGACTCAACCAAGGCTACCCATTCAGTCAATAGCAGAGTTAGGAAGAGACACCACTGTTAGCCACCTCAATATCACAACATCCTCTTGCCCCTGTCCCTGCCCCCCCCCCCCCCCACAGATCACAGAATTTGAGGCCACTCTTGAAAATCTGTTCTTTTCCCTCCTCAGTACTTCTGTTATTCCTTTAGAAAAACAGATTGTAGAATTCAGCCACCTCACTGACAGGATTAAGCTGGTCACATGGCCAGCTCATGGAGGTACTAAAACCTGAAATCAGGAGTTGGTGGGGGGGTTTCTTGGTTTTCTTTTTTTTGTTTTGTTTTTAAAGCTCAACTCCTGGAAATTGCACGGTTCCAAGACAGTGACTTTGAGAAACTTGGGGAGGCGGAGGAGATCTCAACGTAGGTATCTAGGCCTCCATAAAATACACGTAAGCCACAATCCGTCGAGACGCACAAGCCAGAGAGAACAAGAGTCCAATTCATTTGGAATCAATCTCCTGGCTCCGAAGCCTGGGCACTTCGGCTCGGCAGCACGGCCAATTCATGCTTGCACAGCGCCCCGCGCTCCTCAGAAGGCACTTGCTCAATGAAGGCAAAACTATTTTTTAGCCCAGGGTCATTCCCAGACAGGCAGAAACCCCCACAGTGGGGTGAGGATGGTCTTCTCAGACATGTCCTTCTAAAGCCAAAGGGAACTGACCTCACTTTGTCTTCAGCACAAGTCATGACTTGTCTCAAGGGAAAGCATCAGCTAGGAAGGCGGGTTTGTGCATCACACTTGGCTTGACATTTCATCCTCCCCTGCACAACCCACAGTACACTTCGCTGGGCCTTTCCCTAGGGGATCCCTCCCCGAGCACTGCCCACATCACTGCTGTCATCCCTGTCCAGGGCAAGTGCCCTGTTAGTCCTGGAGAAACTGGCAGGGCTGCCCCCAGCCCCTCACATCCTCAACTTGATGGAGCTCTTCCAACCTATAAGCAACACAGCTAAGTTCAGGCATTCACATGGGATGAGCCCTGACAGAAAACCACACAAGAACAGCTTACAAAGCAGGAACGTTTAAAAAGCTGGATTTGGGATGTCTCATCTTCTTAACTGCATGTCTAGGAGTCACCGTCCAACGCCCTTGGCTACTCTGAGGGCTAGAAACTCACAGCCAGACTCCCTGCACACGTGCCTCCAGGCGCCAGGGCTTCCAATAATACAAGCCTCAAGATAGAGCTGTGAGAGTTTACAACACTGACAAGCCTCAGGCACGCAGCAGACCTCAGGTCCCTCTTCTGCCGTGCTGTCCCCACACCTTGGCTGCTTACAGGGCACGCTTAAAGCAGGTAACCTTATCTTGTGTTTCTGCTAACTGCAAGGGGTCTCTTGTGGGGAGTCATGCTGCCTTGCACACTCGGGTTTACCGCCTCCTCCACATTTGCTGGAGAAACCAGTTTCACACACACACCCTTGAAGCTCCCCTCCCTCCTCCAGCAGTTAAGTGGATCTTTTTCTACAACAAGCAACCATCCTCCTAACAAAGGAGAGGTGCTCAACATTTTCCCCTGGAGACCCTCTTGCTCCAGGTGTCTTCCCTCAGCCATGCAGAACCTGTGCTAGGAGATGCAGCTGCTCCCTAACATGCAAACATCAGGTGAAACCTGGAAAAGGATCCTGACAAGGGGAAAATAGAGACTGGTTTGATTTTACATGGGCTACGGCAGACTGACCTTGCCCTCACTGTTGCAAGCAGGCTGCTGGCATCACTCAGGATGAACACAGAGCTGCCTGAGCTCTCAGCTCCAAGTAAACAGGGGTCAGGGAAGTGGTTATTCATACACCCATATAGCCCGCTGTTTTGCACTCCCACCAGACAGCAGAGCAGTGCAAGCAGGAATGCCTCCCTACTTACAACCACTTCTTGACCACTTTACCACGATAATGTAACATGCCATGCCATTTGTGTCACTACCAAGTTTGGAGCCTGGCATTTCTTTTTTAATTAGGAAACCCAGGAGCTATGTGGCCTAGACAGCACAGAGGTGGGTTTGCCCAGATTCAGACCCAGATAAAGTCATTCTGGCATCACTCTGCTGACCCCAAGATAGTTAGTGGAGCACTGAATCTGATCCAGTGGGCACAGGCAGTGAGACACGTCCTGGCACTGGCCTGCAGCCTGTAATCCCAGGGCATTCCACTTCACGCTGCTTTGTCCACAAGTCTCCGATTGCTGGCACTGCCAGTAATTTAAGTAACGTAACCGATGCTGGCCTGCCAGGCCGATACACAGAGCCCTTATTCATCCCCGCAGA
>NW_017728921.1:15624112-15640541 GCF_001723895.1 Crocodylus porosus | reverse complement strand
ATCCCCACCCCCCTTTACAGTCAGCATGGGAAAGCTGACAAGTACCCTGCATATTGCAAGATGAGAATCCCCTGCTTCCTCCCATCTGCTAGAGCTGCTTCATCCAATGGGGCTTTGCACTAAAGTGAACACACCTTCCTAGTGAGGGATAGATACCCGAGCTCTGATGGGCCTCTACATTCAGAGCATTCAAGCCGCAAACATTCCCACTTTACAGACAAGACAGAAAGAGGATGCAAGTCACCCAGGGTCACACAGCAAGTCAACAGCATGGCCACAAATAGGACCAAGGTCTCTGAAACACCCACCCCACTTCCTTCTCCCTCTGCCCCCCTTCAAAAAAACACCATCAATTTCCCCTTTCCATCAGTCTAGTGTGAGGATGCAAATGCTCATCCTGGACCCCAGGAGGATAAGCTCATTTTTCACTCTAACAGAGCCTAGAGCTTCAGTAGCTTTGGTTAAGACCCAACTTTCAGCATAATACAGAGAACAACAGTCCTGCTGGCACTGATTAGCTCAGCAGTCAATAAATAAGCAGAGTAGCTAATGGAGCTCCGCGGTGCCAGAGAGCTGCTAGGAGCCACAGGCTCGCTGCACTTCAATGGCATCCACTACACCCACAGACAAGGCAGACTGCATGGTCAAGGTCACCTTTTCAGCCTCTCCTACAATGCAATGCTTTTTTATCTCGTACATTTTAAGAGTTGTGAATCATCTGTTCCCAGACAGTCAGGGCCACTAGCTGATGCCTTCTGAATTGCAAGAATGACATTAAAAGGCCAACCATGGGAAGGGAAGAGCTGCAGCCGGACAGAGCTGGCAAGATGAGCAGGCTTTTTTGAGACCTGTAGGACATCTGCTTTTAACTAGCTCCTTGCTGCCGCACCTTCTACATTCCCAGCCTGGCCTGGGTGCTTCAGGGGAATGTCACTTTTAAGAGCATCTGCCACAGCATTTAAAACACGGGCCAGATTCTGGCCCAATTACAAGAGTGCAGGTCACCTGTGGATTTGTACTAGTGTTACTAAGCAGAATTTAGTCCCAATGCCTTGCAATTCTCCTGTGGGCAATAAAACCCCCTGTCCTGAACAGCGAGCACACACAGCAGCTCTGTGCATCAAAGCCTTGCTGTAGGGTGCCTGCTTAAAGCCCATCATCAGGCCTTGCTCCACTACTCAGGACTGGACAAACTAAAGGTCAGCTCTGGCTAGCACCCAGTTGCTAACACTGACACTTGGCTTTTTTCAGCAACAGCAGGAGGATGAGCAAAGTGGGGAAAGTTTACATTTTGAGACTGCTGGGATGCCTTTAAACATACGGAAAACGCACTTCATAACTGAGCATGTTCTTGCATCTGTGTCTCAAGGCGTATATCCTGCTTTATCATCATGAGCAGCCACAAACCCTGCCTCCAACACCCGCTTGAGATTATAAACTGCTGACGGCATCCAGAGGGAAATGAGGAACAGCAGGCAGTGCAGCGGGCCAGCTAATTGCAGGCCTGCTCCATAGGAGCTCAGCAAACTCAGTGGGTGGAGAGGACTGGATGAAAGCTCTCAGGAGGCAAAGAGCTGCATCTCCCCTCAGGCAGCAGAGCTTCCTCCTCCCACTGCACTGCAATCCGAGCCCCACCTGCGTGGGAAAACCGGCAAAACAAAGACACCTAAACCACCCTGGGGCAATAGCACCCTGGGAGACCACCCCAACACCCAAGCCTTTACTCTGAAGGGCCCCTAAGCAAAAGGCTCACACAGCCAGGCTTTTAGCTGCTGCTAGGATTGGCAGCTAATAGCCTGGGTGTCCATTTTTCTGTGGAAATGAAGAAGTGCAAGGCCAGGGACAGCTACTGAGCACACTCCCCTGTAAGTCTCTGCCATTTTGTCTGTGTTGGCCCAACTCCCCCCCATACTGCACGGGCCACTTGCTGTGTCAGAGGGTCATGCTTTCCCAGTTCATGGGAAGGTCATGAAGACTAACTGTCCACAGAGCACTTTCAATGTTAGAAGTGCTCAGCCCCAGGCTGGGTACAGCTGCTGTACCCAGCAAACAAGTCTTTCAGAGCCAGTCTGCTATGGGGGGGGGCACCACCTTGTGAGGCATGGCCCCTAGTCAAGCTCTGGAGGAGTGACAACACACGAGCAATGGGAAGTCTGCAATACATTCTGGGACAAGCCTTAGGCCATTGCATCACCACTGCTCATCCCCCTTCATAGGGAAAAGCTCAAGAAGAAGTTGAACAGACAGGGAGCCCTCAAGTCCAAATACCTGCACATTTCCCTTTGCTCAAACGATTTCAGACTCCTACACAGATCAGTCAGGCATCCTGCCCTCACCAGGCACCCCCACAGCCCACCCTTCTCCTGCTCAGCTCTGTAGCTAGGGTCTCCCTTCACAGCCTGAAAGCCAGGCTGCTGACTTGGCACCTCCAGGAGCCAAGCATCAAGGAAAACATCTGAAAAACATACAGAACTGCCGGGGGAAAAACAGCACTCAAGGTAGAGGCAGGCAAATCAATAGCAGAAGCAGATGCAGAGATGCCGAAGCTGCTACGGCCTTGCATCCACCCACGCAGAGCTCCCTTTTGCAGCCTACCAATAGTACAGCCAAGCTGCAACAAGGAAGAGTGCCAAGCACGTTTTCCTTGGCCAGCGTGGGCAAAAATTGTTTTTCACACCCTTAAGCAACCCAAGCTGCAGATCACCCCACCCCATATGGAGCCTGTGAAATGCTATGTAGGGCTGTGGCATGTTTCAGACACTCACCAGGCCTGCTGCTGTTTCCCCACCCCACCAAGCAGGGCCTGGTTCAAAGGTCAGAATGAAGTTTTACAATGTCCTTACATGTCTCAGATAAAGCAGACAGCAGAAGAACCATGCAATGTATACATATGCCCCTTGTCAGGTCCTACCAGTTCTTTATAAGGGAGCAGAGAGCTGGTAAATAAGGAGCGGGGAGAGGGACTTCTTGCTTTCCTTATTAAGGACCTTCACAGAAGTAAGGAGCCCCCAAAGAAAGGAGCTGTGACAGCTCTACTGCACACGTGTTGGGCTGGATGTCAACAGGGGGCAGGAATGAGGCCTAGTCACACAAAGAAGCACAAAAAGATACTGCAGTCCTTGTTACAAAATAAAGTTAGAACATTAAATAGGATTCCCAAAGGGCTACACGCTCCTCTGGCTAGGGAGAGATCATCCGGAGTTGCATTAGGCAGGGCAAAACAAAGCGATATCAGCCTTTGTGCTGCAGGATAGAAGGCAACCTCTGACACGGAGAGGGCTGGGGAGACGTTTTCTAATATAATCAGGTTGTTTTACCATCATCCATTCCTAGGATTCCAGACACCTCTGCCTCAAACACGTGGTATGGGTCACTGCTAACAGCAGGATGTCAGATCAGAAGGACCACAGGTCTGACCAGATATGACAATACCCAGAAGAACTCTACAGACATGCTACAGACACCATGGGTATGCCTACTTCCTCCAACTGAGTGCTGGGTCCAGGGCTGGCCTCTAGGCCAGGAGTGTGCAAAATGAAGCCCGCCAGGGCATTTTATCCAGCCCGTGGGGCCCCTAAAAGATTCAGAAAATTAATATTTATCTGCCCTGGCTGCCTGTCATGCCGCCCTCAATGGCTTGCCAAAATTCAGTAAGCGGCCCTCCACCTGAAATAGTTGCCTGCCCCTGCTACAGGCCATGCTGTAGAGAAAGGGGATGCATCTTCACACTGAACAGTGCACATGAAAGCGGCAAGTAAAGAGGAAGTGTCAGCCATTCCTCATTACCCCCTGAAACCAACTGTGCTGTATAGTCCAGGAGTGGGCTGTTCTCAGTCATGCCAACCACCTGTAAAGCGTGAACTGCTTCCAATGCTGTGTATAATCACAAGGACATCTTTACCACAGAACAGGTTTATGCAGAACAGCTTTATTTTCTTTTAAATCCATTAGCATAAGTTTCCCCAAAGGCACTGCTAGGGAAGGATCCTGGATTAGCAGCCCTGCGGTCTGCTGACCCCATGAACACAGATGGCATGGGCAGCTGTAGTACAAGCCTCTGCAAATTGACCCTTGTGTACACATGTACGCACACCCAAGTGCACATAACACACCAAGCAGAACATAGGATTCCCAAGAGACGCGAGCGCTGACGATGGCAGTGGAGAGGGTGAGGAGAAGAGCACCGATCTGCTAAGATTTGGACTAAGGTGACAACTCACATATTACATAGAGGTCCCTGAACAGCCTTCACCTGGTAATGAATTTCAGGCACTGCAGGCCTCAGCTAAATTCAGGCAGGCAAGTTCCATACTGCATTTAAGAAAAAGACAAGACACACACACACACACACACACACGCACACCACTTAAGGGGTCCATTCTTTATTGGGTCAAGCAATTCTGATACCTCCAACTATAATAGGGCACATGTCACTAACTGAGCCCCAGGTCAAAACATTCACTGGAAAAAAACTAAAAATAAGATAATGTTTTAAAATGATCCTTAAAATCCCTTGTGCACCAACAACCCCACCCGCCCTCAGCATGAGCCATTTTATTTATGCAGGGACTGATATTTCATGCAAATATTGTGGCGCTGTGCCTAAGACAGAACACAACCTGGACAGCCATTTAAATACCTGCTCCCTCCCCTGGGGGAGTGCAGAGAGCTTCACAACCTGTTTGCCTGGACTTTAACCCATAGATTTATTTCTTGCAACACTAGAGTCAGCAGCAACAGAGTCAACTCTTCACTAAATCACGAAGGAGGTGAAAGAGCAAGCAGGAGGGAGGGAGAGTGCACAGCCTGGACTCTGAGCCAAGCTCTCAATCACTAACTGGAGCCAAAGAAGAGGGAACGTCCTTCAGGGAAGGTCACAGTTTGCCCACCCTGGCAAGCATCAAGTCAGGAGCTGGGACAGTTGATGGCATCCAACAATGGAAGGGATTCCCATTCTACCCCAGCCCAAGTGTGGAGCTCTGTGTTGAGGCAGGGAGAAGAGGAGGTGGACAGACAGCTTTCAGCCTGTTTCTGGTTAAGTCTGCAATGCCCTGGGATGAAAGTGGTTAATGAACAAGATCCCAAGACATTCACAGAATCAAAGCCACATGGGAAAAGAAGTGCTCCCCCTGGGAACCTTACATTTTATGACAAAAAGCTGAAAGCTTTTTGTTTTGCCAGAATGGGGTTGGTTTGTTTTTTGTTTGTTTTTGGGGGGAGCAGGCTGTTTTGGTTTTTTTGTTGTGGGGTTTGTTTGTTTTTTTTATAAAACTCCCCAAGAGTTGCTCTATGACAGGTCTTCAGACCTCTGACACACTGACTGGAAAAGAGGGGCTGGAAATGGATTCTTTTTTCCAGCCAGAGCTCAGCCTTTTCTCCAGGCAACGCTCATGTGAACCATGACAGTGTGCACCTAGGACATTTGATTTTTTTAAATTAAATTAATGGGTGGTATAAATCCAATTCAGTGGCCTTTGGACATGTGACCCACAGAGTAAGCATTTGATTCAATTGCCTATATGTGACCCTGTCAAGGGCCCTCCAATTAAACCATCTCAATTCAGTCACTGTGCTAGTTGCACACACACATGTATTCCACACATAGCCCTGAAGGCCAATAAACTTCAGCCTCTGCTTAAATTGAGTTCAGCCTACAGCACAGAAGTGAGAAAGGCTATGACTGTACATGGGTTTCTGAGCCACAGGGACCCTAGTGGCAAAGACACCCAAGCACAACGCTTAATCCAAGCTTTATACAAGAACCAACCCCTGCTCATAAGTGGCTTAATGCTTCCTTCTTGCTGCTGACTATGAAGGGTTTGTACGGTCAGGATTAAATGCCTGGTTTGACTCATTACTGGGCACTAGCAAATGATTAGAATACTTAGCACATCAGCAGGTCGGGGAGTTCTCTTTGAAAGAGACCCCTACACCCGGCAGAAAAAAATAAAATAAAATGAGGGATAGGTCACTCTATACCATTACAACAATCCTCTGGGTCATCTAGTTATGCATATACACTCTCTTTCCCTGGATTAACAAGCTGTCTTGAGAAGTCCATCCACAAAAGATTAATGTTGAAAAAGCCAAGCGATTCGCACAAAGGACAAGAGATCACCTGGAAAAGGAAACCAAAGCAGGGAACCATGATTGCAACTCCATAATTGAGAGCATAAGAGAGCTTCTACTCTTAGCGCGAGTTGTAACATATATGCACATCCTTAACTTCCAAACAAAAGCACTATTCAGCTTTGGATTTCACAGGGTTTGTTTTAGGCCAGAGGAATTATTTTCAAGGTTGAAGTCAAATGAGCTAAGTTGTCAGTCATGAAGTACAGGGCTGAAGGAAAGGAGTACTTTCCTGCTCTTTACAACAGATTAGCAGCCTGGCCCCCAACTATGAACTGCCACCAAACCTGAAGTCCCTACTACTGGAAAAGGCTTGGCCATAAGTCCCACCCCCCCAGCATCACTCAAATGCTGCACAAGTGGTAGGTTATGTTTACATGAGAGTAGGTTGCAAGGCTGCCGGTCTCTGGCAATGCCAGGCGGCTTTGCTAACCTTGAATGGTTACGAAGGGGGGCGGGGATCTCTGTGCTTCTTCCGCAGCACGGGGCTGAGCCACCAGCTCCAGGCATGCCCCAGAGGGGCCATGGCTGCTCTGCCCGGTTCCAGAGTGCCCCCCAGAAAGCATGGTACCTGGGGCTATTGCCCCAGTTCACCATACCCCAGGGACAGCTTTGGCTACAGTGATACCACAGGTATACACACTACAGACGATGCCTTGTGGAGCTGCAGAGATGTAATCCTGGCTCCACTGAAGTAAATGGGAGTTTTGCCGTTGTCCTCAAAGGACCTGATATTTCAACACAGGGCTTGTGATTATGAAGTTCTTCTGGTTCATTTCACCAACAGTTATTTACCAGGTATTATGCAGACAAGGAGCAGAATGAGCTGTACCTAAATCAGCAGCAAAACTGTATTCACTTTCTTGTGTGAGGCAACTCTGACAACACACCCACTGCCTCACTAACTTGCAGCCAAAATACTGTTCCCTTTAGAGGAAACAAATACTGGACCATTATATGTAAAGGAACTAAGGGACAGGAAGGACTGTACCCAGGTAGCAACGGCATTTTTTCTCTCTTAAGAGTAGATGGCCAAGTAAATTGTGTTTACTGCTAAAAAAGAGGGAAGAGCTAGCCTCTCTACCACAGTCTCCTCAGAAAAGATCTGGCCATCTAGTCACACGCATCATGGATTAGATGGATCACCTCTTATCAGACATCATCAGGCAAGGACAGTACTAGACACTGATTTCATCAGTCTCACTCGTAAATATCTTTGAACATAGCTGCATACGTAAGATCATATAGTTGGGAGAGAATGAAGTCCTTCCATCAGGTATTTGGGGACTATACAGAATGACAAATATTAGCTTTGCCCATTCTGTATGCTATGTTGTCAGGCTAGTCAAATAACCCTGTGTAAACAAGGACAGATAACACCATGGACTGGCATCGAGTAATTTGTACCCAGCTTTACCAGAAATGTCCCTGCCTCAACAAACTGTCCTTTTGCAACTGGTTGGCTCACATTTTCTTTTCATTAAGGTTTGAATGTGCTGATAATGCAGCACATTATTTTACTCCCAGGTAAGAAAAGGGTCAGTGTAACAGCCACAATATCAGAAGGCTCAAAGGCAGTTCTGACACTTTCCTTGTGTGTACCAGCAAACAGGAGGACTTTTTATTCTCCTCCTGCTTCCTACCTCTCAGCAAGAGGGAAAGGAACCAGCTGCTATTGTGGGATTCCAGGTCAGCCCTGGGCAGTGCCAAGCTGGCATGGAATCCTTATTTGAACGGGAACTGCTTGAAAGCATGCAACACAAAAGAAAAAGAGTGCTCAAATGATTTATTGCCTGACTGTTGCATTCCTGACTCTAGAAAGGGGTTTGAGACTAGAGCAGACTTAAGAGAACAGAGACAACTTGTACAAAAGCTATTTTCCTTCACTAAAAGTGATGTAAAAAATGCCCAATATGCTCTGGGAGGCAAGTGGGGGGTTAATTAGCAAGCTGTGCTAATTAAAAGCGCCCAGGCATCACGTGCATTAGCATCCCCCATGCTGAAACATGGCGGTGGGCCCTTTGAACTAAAGCTCATTGAACCAGCTTTAGCTCAAAGCACCCCACTGCCATGTTTCAGCATGAGGATGCTGATACACGATGCTAGAGTCAGCTGGAGTGCAGTAATTTCCATACTCCAGCAGACTTGATTAAATCGATTCTGCTTTGATGCGCTGTCTAACCAGGGCATCTACAGGAGTCCATTGCATCTGCCTTCAGCTCAGATTTCTCCTTCACAGTTTGTCAAGCCCACTGTCAAGCCCAGTACACAAGGTGAAGATATACTTGAGTGCTTACGATAATGTACTACTGCCTTTGAAAGGCTGACAGTGCTGACAAGGTTCGGGGGGGGGGGAGCAGGGGGGGAAGGAGTGACAAGGAACCAAACCCCAGTTCCAGAATTAAGGTCCCTGAAAATATCCAAATAATTTCTCAAGTGTAAAAGGCAGATTAGGTTCGAGCTGCTAGGTTCTGCCCTCTTCTCCCGCCCATATGATAAAGCGGTCTTTAGGCAAGAGCAGAAGAAAGTGGGATACAAATCTGCTGCAAATAGTGGATGAATACATCTCCTCAGAAAACAACTTTTCCTCCATAAAGAAAAACACATCTTCCTAAGGCCTTGCAGATGAGCCCGATACATTCATCCCACCCTCGACACCAAACCCATTTCTATTTGTGGGTGAACTGTAGTGTGGATGACAGCTGCCCTTCTCTGCAGAGCCAGGAGAGCACATCAGCAGGACACGCTTCCTCCAAGTTCCCTGCCAACATGCCTCAGTGCTGACCTGGACTCTGTCCTTGGCCTGCTACCAAAACGCACTGCATTAGCGAGGCCAGTCTTGCAACACATGCTCCCGTGAGTTCAGTCCACCTGGGGAACAAGTAAGTACCAACCACCCTAAGGAAGGGGTTAACACTGCTAGCAAGCATTGCACTGAAACTAAGAGAGCAAGGAGGAGACTGGGGTGATATTTTACAGGAGATACTTTGTTCATCTAGCAGCCAATGCCCGGTGCAGAAGGCCTATACCAGTAAGCAGACACCTAATGATACACTGCTTTGTTGTAGCTCCACTAAGCACCTCCATGCAAACAGTTGATCTGCAAACCACAGGGGTCTAGCCAACTGATGCAGTGCAAAATGCTAGCAGGGAGTCTGCTCTAGCTGAGGGTCTTTTCCAGCTTAGGGAGTCAGGACAGGAGGAAAATGCAATAAGAGCCCCGAGAACACACACCACCTTGCCTAACTCACCTCCCTTCTGAGTCAGATGTGCAGACCCAAAACCTGGGAGCTGAACCTCACTCACCCCCCCCCCCAACTACCTTTTCAGTTGTGTCAAACAAAACCTTCCCCAAGCTGCTTGATTTAAGTCCTCAACAGGGAAGATCCACAGAAACCAGTGCATCAATGGCCCCCAAGACTTTGCTGATAAATCAGGTCCAAGGATGAAGAGATTACAAAATGAATCCCAGCTGACAGGATGAAATCATTTACATGCACAATGCAAAGCCCTCCAGAGAAGGGGGGAGGGGGAGTAGAAAGAGTAAGGTAGAAAGATGCTTGTAAACATCACCAAACTGTCAGCTAGAGGTGCTGATTAACTCAAGGAAGAGTGATGGCTGGTTCCAAACAACTTATATAATAAGCACAAGGAAAGAGCTGGCCTGTAGAATACAAAGTAGAGCATCAGGAGTGTGAAAAATTTAACTGAATACATGTACAGATTCTGGTGAGCCTCCCACCCTCCTGTCCACACCCATACACTGTTCAATACACAGCTAACAAGGCACCAACGAATTAGGGCTGGCCCAGCTGGGCTGCAAGTCCCTGATAAATAATGAGGTTGGTTTTCTGCTAGCCACATGCCCAGCAGTCTGGAGCAGCCTCAGGCCTGCTCCAAAATGAAAATGAGCTATGGTTCTTAGGCTAGGTGATGAACCAAGGCTTACAGGAACTTGACAATACAGGTTTCCCTTGCTTTATGCAGGTATTGTATGCATGAATTTGTTCTTATGAGATGAGGCTTTTTTATACCAAAAGTTTGTTATATGCAAGATAAAGTCACTCTTATGCAATCTGTGTGGTGGAAGCCCGCAGCCAGTGGCTTTGTGCAGTGCATTGTGGGAGTGACGCACCAAAAACAGTCTCCTGGGTAGATCCATGCTCCTCACTAGTTGTCTGCAACACGTGTTTCTACAGCTGTTATCCCCATTATGGCTTCTAAGCATCCTGCTAGCTTATCTCCTACCCCTTTCCCAGGTCCATCACCTCCCTCTCCACACCAATTAAACATTAACTACCATCCTGTGCTTGTGTGTACTGTTGTTGATGAGTACCAAAAGTGTCTTGTAAAAATGATAGGAATGGGTCTGAGGGCCAGTACAGTTGAGGTCTTGGAACCTATCCCTATTTGTTACATTGTAAAGTGGGTTCCCTTTATGCGAATCTGAGTTATGTGCCATTTTCCAGGAGTTCGTGTACAGCATAAAGTGAGGGAAACCTGTAAATCCACTGAGGGAAATGACAAGGGAAACTGCCTGATAGCAAGGGACTCTTCTGCATTAGGGAACTCCTCAAGCCAGCAAGAGCCTCTGGCTTTATAACCCCTTCAGGCCAGTTTTAAGTACAGTGGAGAATCCAACTCAGTAACACTTGCTCCAGAAACACTGCTCTTGCCCCACCATCAGCCATCTACTGCTTCTCAGCTATCTGATCCCTTCCCACCGCTCGCAAAACAGGGCTTCCCATGGAAACGGGCTGCCTCTCCTCAGCCTATGCAGCAGTTTGATTTGTGGATTGGCCAGCCTTTCTTTGCTTGACTGTTTAAGGCTGCATCCGAGCCCAGAAACATCAACAGCAATATGAAATATGAATATGCATATATGGCAATATGAAAGCCAGGCTATGACCCTCTTTCCCCATCTCTCAGCTGTGGATAGCTTTTTTTTGTCATTTTCCCTGTGGGGTTGCAAGGGACAATAAGAAATCTGAGCACTCTGATCTCCAGACTGCCATTAACCCAGTAAGAGGAGCAGCCACATAATCCCCAGCGTAACAGGACTGTGCTCCATTCCCCAGCACACAGGGAGGAAGCTCAGGAGCTAAGGAAGCCCGAGAGCTCAGGAAAAAAATTCCATGCCCTAAAACGTTAAGACGTACCATCGTTCTGCGTCCGCTGCTCTGGGTAAGAAGCATGCTTTCAAGTTATCAGTTGAAGGGGAGGATGCCCAATTACCTTTTTTATATGCCAGAAGATGACAAAAACAATAGTTAAAAGTTCCCTGCTCACCAAGCGGGGAAGAGCACTCTTAACAGTGGGAGACTCTGCCCTGGAGCAGCAGCAGCTTCTACACCATAGGAGAGGAGAGAAGGCACTGGCTGATGCACATCAGCATATATATATCCCCATCTAGAAATCGCCTTTAGGGCTGCTGACAGGTAGCAGACTAACAGCTCCCATCACCCAAGGTCTTTGTGGATCCCCAGAGCAAGAATGATCTGGGATCACGTTGGGGGGAAACTCCAGCTAACGTGCCTCTGCCTAGACCTGGGCTGCTGGTAGCATCTGTAAGTGGCTAGAGCTAGACCAAACTACCTTGGCAATGGCCTAGAAAGGTATTCAATGCAGAAAAGTCAATTATCTCATCCGCAGTGAGCAAAGCCCACCCTGAGCAACCTCCCCTAACTGGGAGTGCTCCAGCTAGATGGAGACCAAAATAAAATTTCCACAAGGCATTCAGCAGCCACAGGGCACGTAACATTCACTTGGCTTGATTCAGCCTGACTGGATGGCAAAAGGGGCATGAACCTGAGCCAGGAGATCGCTCAAAAAAACCCCATAAAACCCTAAAACCAAAGCTTCATATAAAAGGTGTGAGCTGGCTGATATCCCCCTTGGACATCTCTGCTCCAACTGGAGCTTCCCATAGCTTGATTTCTTGACTTCAGGTCAGAAACCAATGACCTGGGAAATATGCTATGAACCTTTCATATCAAAACAGGTGGCCATTCTCAAATGAACCTGACAGGAGGAAGAGGCTCATTCTAAAAGGATAAAAATATTCTTTTTAGAAAGAAGACATCCTCTGAAAGCCACATGGGAGAAAGAAAGGATCAAGATGGAGCATAAGAAAAACAACTGAGAGCTGTTTCTTAAACCAAATGCTTGAGCTGAACCAAGTGCTTGGTACGTGTTAGACAAGTAAAGACACTTGTCTCCAAGGGTTACCGAGGCACCATAGCAGCCCATTCCTTGGGAGCAGAGGACTTTGATCAGCAGAGGTAGCAATGGGACTGGTTCTTCTACAGCTTCCTGGAGCTAAGTAAGCCCCAAGGCCTGGCGGGGGCAAAACCCTTTGAGCATCTTCCTCCAATTAATTCTTGACTGCTCAAGATTAAGCTTTGTTACCATTCTTCATTTTAAAACATTGCAGCAAATATAAGGGAAAAGCCCCAGCCTTGATAGCATGAGGTACACTCTCCTGCGGGGAACATTTGCAAGCACCACTGCTTCAGACCAGACACAGTGCTAGAAGGGAAGTGCTGGCCCCTAGGCTGGCAGAGGCCCAGATTGCTACAGGCCCAGTCGCACCATTTCTGCACTGGTATGACTAGATCAACTGAGGTGTGGGACTACCACCAATGTGGCAGTAGCTTGAAGAGAAGCTCCAATTATGGAAAAGTATGGAGCAAAGTTTTTAACCCATCGCAGACCCCTGAAGTCCGAGGATCTGGAATGCAGTCAGGTAGTTTATCAGTAATCACTTAATTGGCAAGCCCTTTAAATATCAAGACACACTTTTAACAAAAAGCAGGTGCCCTTGAGCCTGCATAAGTAAAGGAACGATGGCTCCATGCTGGCAGGAACAGTGCAGAGTTAATGTCCATTCCTATCTGAAGACAATCCATTTATTTAATGAAATTAGGTCCAGAACGAGGCTAGCTGGGTCAGTGTGTACATTAGGAGCCTATTTAATTTACAGCATGTGAGGGCAGGACCAGCACTCCAATAAGGCTGTGCTTCATGATGACTAAAAGCAGGGGGGTGGAGAGGGTGGAGGGAGAGAGGGCAGGACTGCTTCAGGCTAGGGCTGTACATAACTTCATGCTCCCTTCCACTCTTTTCCTCCTGACCAAAGCCCTCAGCCACACCCCACTTCCCTTGCAACAAAAGCTGCAAACACTGTGCCTTAGCAGACCGTAGACACCATCTTCCAAGGGACGTCAAGATCCACTGCAGCACCCTCTCAAATTAAAGGGATAAGCAATTTAAAAACAAGGACTCCCTTGTGAGCAGTAAGCTTATGTGCCCGTTTGAAATGGCAAATGCCTGTGGCGCCCGCATATTCATTGTGCCACATGGCCTTTCAGAGCCTCCAGGCTGCCTGGAGAAGACCACCCCCAGTCCAAGGGAATGCCACAACCCTGTTTTGGGACCACCAGGCCTGTCGAGCTGCAGGATGGATGGATGGATGGAGCACGTGCCACAAAAATGACAGTAACTGAGGCATCCTGACTGACAGCAGGGCCAGAGATCAGAGCCAGCAAACAGAGCTTGACAGGCAGGGAGGCAATGATGGCCACCCCTGCATGAAGAACAAATAGGCAACTCGACCCTCTCATTCCTCTCAAGTCTCTTCAGCTAAGCTGGAGCTTTACTGTCAGACAGAGGAAGAGCTGACAGACAGAAGGATGAACAGAGAGGAAAGATGCCATCAGAGAAAGGGAACTGGCTGGGAAATGCATAAAGGTACTAAGGGTGTACAACCTGCCACAGCCAGTCCAGAGAGAAGATAGCAGCCAGTCCAGAGAGAAGATACGGATCTCCACTTGGGGAATTTCCCTGCAAACTAACAGAGGAAACCTGATAACTAGTAAAACTTGCTTGGAGCCTTTCCTGGCACTACTACATACTTGTTTTAGCTCAGACATGTAGGCAGATACATAATTAATAGGCCAAGTTCATCCTCACAGCACTCCACTCACTTTGTGTGGGTTATATTAGAGAGATGTTGAGCTAGTGGAATAATTCAGTGTTCAAGGGGAAAATAAAAAGTGCATTTGCAGAATTTCATCTTGTGCGATCACAAAGGGGCAGCTAGATGAGAGCTGAGAAAACACTCCAGCAGAACAGCTTTGGGGACAATTCCTCAGTCAGGATGCAATAAGGTAGTGAAGCAGGACAAGCCAGGGGAGCCAATTCCCATTTGCTTCCTTATCCATCCTTTCTACCCTCTTTCCTACCTACCCATTAGAAACTCAGCAGACTTGGCACATGACAGAGACCTTGCACAAACAAAGGCTGCTTCAATGAAACCACAGGCTGTGCTTAGAGAGCTTGCTGTCAGGAGAGGAAATAATTCTAGGCAACCTATAAAAAACGGCCTGTAACCATTTACCTCGCTCACCATAACTCCTTTGTCTTGCAAGACAGACAGAGATGCCTATCATCAAATTAAGGTTGCAGTCTGTAGCTGAGATCTCACAGCCAAACAAGTGGATAACTAACTGCCTTTCCAGTGGCACATGGCACTATCTGAGACTCATAACAGCCCAGGAGTAGTTTGCATATAAGTAACTTAGACTTATGTGCAAGGCAAACCTAAGCACTGCTGCTGAGCTTGGGTCACCCTTTTTCACTGCTGATAAACATGAACATGGCTCTGGAGCAGGTCCAAAAATACCCCAAGATTAGAGCATCTTGTCCATTCAACCACGTCCACCTGCCCAGGAGACGAGCACCCTCGCTCTGGAAGTTGTGGCAATTAAGGGCACTATGGGGAGCCCTGCAGCCTGGAAAACAGCCCCATGAGACTCATTCAGCCTGCAGCCCAGAGGCTGGGCACTACTGGTTTACACCAAGAATTCACAACTCCCCTTCCCCCACAAAAAAAAAAATTCTGGTCTCAAACACCTTTGGAGCTGGAATGCAAAACATGAGCCCTCCCCAACAAGGCAACAAGTGAAGGTAAGGCAAGGCTCAGAGAAAACAAAGAAAAAGCAAGCATGGGGCTGAAAGCAAGCATCACAGTAAAGGAGCCAGGTCTGTGCCCTGATCATTACTTCCGGGAGGAGGCCTTACTCAGATTCCCCTCATTGATTAGTTGTGGATTGGGAACTTCGCTCATCAACAGGAAAAGCCTCCTATTTGGGACTTCAAGGGCCTGCAGTGCACTGAACACATCATCGCCCCACCACAATGAATGGAGTCCCCTCCTTCTAAGTAAGCTTATAAGTAACCAGTGTTGCAATGAGCCCTGCTGGGGGGGGGGGGGGCAATATTTGTAGGGATACAAGTCTAGCCCATGCCAGGTAAGCACAGCATGTTGCCCGATGTTAGAACCCTAAACCAGTGAGTCTCAGCCAAGGTGCCACAGCACCCTGGGGCGCCTTGAGACCCTTTCCACGGCACTACAGGGTACTGCACAATGTCAGCACTGCTAGGGATGCAGCCATGGCTCACAAGATAAACCCAGAGATTTCAAACTGGGATCCACAATGTTAAAACCATTCTGACCTGTTGTGGACTAGCTGAGTTGGTTGGCAACAGCAGAACTGCTCTAGTATTTTCTTGTAGTCAAAAATATGCGAAAGCCAAAAGCCAGCATGTGGTGGGGGGGGGTGGGACTCAAGTTTAAAAAGGTTGAAAACCACCGCCCTAAATGAAGACTTTGGCTTGCGCCAGACTCAGCCCACAGCCTGGACAGGAAGCCTTGTTATTCATGCCCGGTGCAAATCGATGCACAAAGCTCCCACAGCCTCTGACACAGCAGGCTGGGCGTGCAGGGGGGCCACTCCCCAGCGGGAGTGGGTGCTCTATTTTTCATGAGACAAGGATTTCTTAAGAGTGAAGAAATCCAGCAATGTCTTTTGTCTCACTGGATCCCAGCTGCAGCTTGTCCAATAAGAAATCCCCAGCCCTCTCCTGATCCTGGGACCACCTCGACTACAACGTCCCTCTTGCACACTGTACTTCTTGCTCCCCTGCTCCCTCTTGCATCCCCTCCCACACCCACTCAACTCCCTCTTGCACACACAACCCCCACCTCCCGGCCTCCTGCACACACCCCTACATCCCCCGAACTTCCCCCTCCTGCACACACACAGCCCCAGCACGTGCCTCCCTACACACCCCAAGCTTCCCCCTCCCGCACACACATAACCCCTCACCTCCCAGCCTCCTGCACACGCCCCCCAAACTGCCCCTTCCTGCGCGCGCACACGCCCCCTTCTCTCTCCCTCACCCCCCCGCGGGCCGGGCACGCACCTGCCAGAATGGCCTTGCCAGGGTGCGTCACCTT
>NW_017728921.1:15615858-15624002 GCF_001723895.1 Crocodylus porosus | reverse complement strand
CCGCAGCACCGAGCGGCCGGCGGGCTGCAGGCCCGGGGCTCCCAGCGGGGTCGAAGGGGCTGAGGGGCAGGCGCACGCCCGGGGCACTCGCCTCATCTCCCACCTTCGGCTTCCCCCCCGCCCACCGAGATGCAGGCAGGAGGCCCGGAGGGGCCTGTCATGACAACCCTCAGCTGGTCCGGCCAAGCTTCTTGAGGCAGTTACAAAGAGCGCGAGGTCTGGTCACCCCCACGTTGCGCAGAGCGGCCCGGCCAAGCGTGCATCCGGCATTTCTGAAGAAGTCATGTGCGCGCTATCTGCTCTGCAACCATGTCCTGCTCCTGCTGGGTGCTCTTCCCCCAGTGCCTCGGGCCTGCTGTGTCCTTATTGCTGCCAGTGACTTTTTGGAGGAAAACCTCCCCACGTTTGTTTTCAGAGCAATTATGTCTATAGGCGGAAAACTTGCGAGAAACATCTGTGAATCCTGAGCCCGTCAAACCTGACAGGCTGGAGCATGAAGACGGAAAGCTTTCCCTCACCCTTGCAAATTACTGAAAAACATGCACCATCAGTAACAATCCTTCCTTTTTTGTGTCCTTGTGACAAGGTATTTAGCAGAAGCCACACATTCGTTGGCATCTGATAGGGTTGTGCTACGCTGAGCTGGACTGGCCCTGACCTGTTGGCTCCACACGTCCCCATGACCAAGCCCTTTAGCCAGGCTGTCCATCCTTCCCCTTTGTTTTAAACATAAGGAAATTCCATAGCAGCCATGACATATGATGCTATACAAAGAAGAGATTGTGCCCGAAATTAAATCAGAAAATTAAATCAGACTGTTTTTTCACAAGTCAGAGAGGCAAGGCTTACCTCCCACTAAGAGACAGAAAAGCAGCAAAACAAAACTCCAGCCAATTTAGACTTGAGGTGCAACAGCCCTGAAATTTGCCATGTTGCTATTTACATTACATGCAGTCAATACCTCACTCAGATGGATTGGCTAATTCATACCCGAGATCTGCACCAGCTGTGAGTTGGCAAGTTCAAATTTACAATCAGATCGTCTTGTGGGAAGACAGAGATGTTGCCTTTTAAGCTTCTGCAGCAAGCCTTGGGAACCCTAAAATCCATAGGGCCCTCTTACAATGTGCAATATTTGGCTATATCGCTCATTTTACCATAGCACAGGGTTCAGCAAAATGCAGCCCGCAGGCCAGATGCGGCCCGCCAGGCCATTCTATCCAGCCCGCAGGGCCCCTAAAAAGTAATTTTCTAAATTTTTATCTGCCCCTGGCTGCCTGTCATGCGGCCCTCGATGGTTTGCCAAAACTCAGTAAGCAGCCCTCCACCTAAAATAATTGTCCGCCCCTGCCGTTTCTCCCATCTTCCCCAGGAGAAACCATGGAAGGCTTTCCAGCAAGGTTAAAGCATCCATGCTACACCTCTATACCTTAATATACACCATAAAGGCAGTGTCTATTGATGTAATAGGGCCAAAGCGAGTACAAAGGCCAGATTTCAGGGAAACTGATTAACTACAGGAAAGCTGAGGGCCTTGCAGCAGTTTCTGATTTTATGAGAAAGGAAGTTAAAAGTTACAGGCCAAACCTAACCAGCTGTGATAAAAGTTGCCTTAAGTGGGGGGTCCCCAAGTGATGCACTATCCGTCCGGTACAGGGCCCCTCCCCTCAACTCGCCGGCCACAACTTGGTGTTATTAGATAAAGGGAGGATTCAGTGGAGATCTTCCTGGGGGGTCCCCTGGGGACAACAGTACTCACAGTTCGGGTGCGATGTTCCACAGGGCTCCGCCTCCCCTACACCCAGTCCACTCGCTAACCGGATGGGCGCAAACGGTGTGGTTTGGTTGTGCTTGATCAACCCCTGCTTGCCTAGAGGGGGGAACCCGTGTCAGTGTGGGCTCTGTTGGAACTTGTCAGGCTGCCCTGATGAGTAGCCTTCCCATTGTGGAGACTGGCAAGCTGGACTTGAGTTGGCTGGTGCCTACTTCAGCACCTCCGAGTAAAGCGCTTCTGGTTTTGCGCCTATTCTCTTTTGTTGGGGGTTTTTTTTTTTGGTCAAAAGACAGACCCCTGGGGAGGAGAGGGGTGTGGAGTTCCCTCCTTTCTCCCAGCCTCCTACACGGGGCTCAAACGACTCCCCTGCTCTGCCTGCTGGTGTTGAGCCAGCTACGCTGCTCCTGTCTGCTGCAGAAGCTTCAGCACATCTGGCACACTCCACGCTGGCGTGCTCCCTTGCTCTCTCTCCACCCTCCCGGGTTCTGGTGGGGCTTTTAAATCTTCCCGCAGCAGCTGGAACAGCTGCCACCACTGGCTTGGCTTTTCCCTGCCTGGGGAACAGCCGATTAAACAACCAGCGTAACACCGGCTTGCGCGGCTGTGGCTCGGGCTGCGCCCCCGGGTGGTATGTTTCCCCCTCACGGGGGTGCTGTTTGTGGGGTTTGGGGCCCGTGCAGACTGCCCTCTCCCCTTCGGGAGCCTGTGGGGGCATCTCACTGCCACACCAGCTGTAAGGAGTGGCATGATCCAGCCCTGTCCAGATGGGTAACCTGCATGCTCTTTCACAGAGTCAGTCCTAAGCCAACAATTCTTGGAGGATGTGAAGGCCTAGAAAGCCAAATAACGGTGAACACAGCAGTGGAGGTGTCTGGCTTCCAACATTTTTGCATCTGAGGTTCTGGGCAGCTAAAAATGTTCTGTTTATATACTGGTAACTACAAGTGCCAGCCAACCACTAAACTTTCCACAAACCCTATAACCTGGGAGGGAAGCACCAAGTGGTGTTTGGTGACATTTTCAAGCTACTGTTCAATTCACTTTCCCTTTTCATATCCAGATGAACTGCCTGCTTCCCTGCAACACCCAGCTCAGTCAAGTGGATGGAAGCCACATCCAAGGCACCAGGAATGCTGCTATGTAAGTCATCGCTTGGGTCCTGCCCTTCTGGCTCCAGTGAATTGCCAACACATGGGAAGGATAATACCCAACTTCGTTCCTCCCGCAAGCCTGACCAAAGGAAGGAGGAACAAACATGCTTAGGCACGCTGACAGACTTGAGGCTGCTCTTCAGGTCCCTAGATGGCAGCATTGTTTGGACAGTACAAGAAGGGAAGAGAGAGAGCCAACAGGTGGAGATATGAATGCTGCTGCCATCCTCTTACGGTCTTTGCAGCTTTGTTTGCTTGTTCCTCCACAGTGATTATGGCATATAAACAGATACAATCAAGCCGACACCCCGTGTGCTATGGTAGGTCACTTCCTTGAACTAGTGGTTGCTGCACTGACTGTTCAGCAATACAGTAGGTCTTTCTGACTCATGTCAGCAAGTCAGTTATACATGGGCATAATCTCATCCCTATTCCACAAAATACTTAAGTGTTTGCTTAAGTTTAAGCATACACTTAAATCTCATTAACCTCAATGGGATTGAAACAGGCACTTAATTACTTCACTGCCCAGAGGCTAGGATTATCCTCCTGAATGAAGTCAAGCACAGGCCTGGATTGGAAACCCACACAAGTTTCTCTATAAGAAACTACTGCATCAATCATCAGGAAGTGAGTTGAGCGTATTCTCTCAAGAATGACAGGCATCTGAAGTACAAGAGGCTCTAGACTAGGGGCAGGCAATTATTTTGGGCAGAGGGCCGCTTACTGAGTGTTGCCAAGCCATTGAGGGCCACATGATAGGCAGCCGGGGCAGATAAATATTAATTTTCTAAATTTTTAGGGGCCCCGCGGGCCAGATAGAATGGCCTGGCAGGCCACATCCAGGCCCCAGGCTGCATTTTGCCCACCCCTGCTCTAGACAAAGAAGTTTACACATCTGAAATGTGTGTTTGGCATGCAAGGCTCTACTGCCAAACAAAGTCTTCACAAGAGCTCTCCCTGGCTACTGCATGGGCCAAAAAAAAAAGGGTGAAGAGGAGTGCTGACTTGGCATAGTAGCATTTTCAATCTTCTACCTTCTTCTTGTTCAATCAGGCAGTTGCCATGGAAGCAAGCCATCTGGCTAAAGCAAGCCCACTGCTGATGGCTCCTGCTGCCATGGAAACAGATGCCAGATTAAAACATGAATATAGCTAATGATAGATTTTACAAATTTCATCTTCCTTTGTGGTATATGGCCCTCTGATTTGCCCCAAAATTTAATAAAGCTGCTGGAAAGCAAAGGTATGTGGAGGCCAGTGAAAACTTTCCCCTGTAGACGGTAAGTGCGGAAAGCTGTGCCAGCTACTTAAACAGTCATTGGCTACAGGCAGGTCCTGACTGGGCTGCATTAGTAGTAGCATTGCCAGCAGATCGAGGGAAGTGATTCTTCCCCCTACTCAGCACTGGTGAGACCACATCCGCAGTATTGTGTTCAGTTTTGGGGCCCCGCTACAGAAAGGATGTGGGCAAATTGGAAAGAGTCCAGCAGAGGGCAATGAAAATGGTCAAGGGGATGGGGTACATGACTTATAAGAAGAGGCTGAGGGAACTTATTTAGGCTTAGTTTAGTCTAAAGAAGAGAAGACTGAGGCAGGATTTAATACCAGCCTTCAAATTTCCTGGAGGAGGGTTCCAAAGAGGATGGAGCTGGACTGTTCTCAGTGGTGGCAGATGACAAAACAAAGAGCAATGGGCTAACGCTGCAGCAAGAGAAGTTCAGGTTAGATATTAGGAAAAACTCTCACAAGGAGCACAGTAAAGCACTGGAACAGATTACCTAGAGAGGTCATGGACTCTCCATCCTTGGAGGTTTTTAAGACCCAGATAGACAAAGCTTTGGGGGTGGTCCTGCCTTGAGCAGAGGGTTGAACTAAGTTATTTCCTGAGGTCCCTTCCAACCCTAATTTTCTATGATTCTATGACATGCCTTTGGTTTGTGGCCCTTCAGATGGGAAAGTTCCCTTTTCCTCCCTCCTTACTCAAACAGTTAAAAAATATAGTTACTTTATTGACTAAACTCCAGGCAACTTCCTAAACAATATCTCTGCTCTACAAGACTGTCCCCAGAGGGCAAGATGATGTTTTCCAAAGGAGCAATGTAAATTAATCGACTCTTCTCTTGTAAGCACTGACAGTGGTTTTCAACAAACATGGTGCCCAGTGGTATGGTGTCACCAGAGACCATCAAGTGGTTGATGTAAAGTGTTCAGAACATGCACGTAACTTATCTCATGGATGTTGGCACATTATAGAGCAGCTGCCTAAGTTATCCAGAACATAGTAAAAAAAAAATGAAGCATCAAAAGGAGAGTCAAATGACCCAGAAAACTGCCATTACAAACCACTCCACAGGCACACACCATTCTGTGCAAGCTCTTATGTTGCAATGAGAAGTTTAGAAGAAAAAGTTTAATTTCATCTTTCACCAGAAATGCAAATTCAACCAAAATACTAATGCCAGTGTTCCAAGTCTGACAGCGCAAACTCAGGATGGAAGAAATGGCACAAAGGGGCTTGAGTCATAGCACTGGGTGAGCTTCAGGTATGCCCCACAGCCATTACAATTCCCAGAAAGAAGGCAACACAATTCTATGGCACCTCACACTGTCCCAAATGTGAGTAGTACTTGCCAGTATGAGTCCATGGTAGAGCTATATAATCAGACTCTAACAGTTCCCTGGCCAAAGGGTTTGAACCCTCCTCTTCCTCCAAGTTGCCTTTCAATAGAACTAGACAAGTCTCTCTACTATTTTAACTACCCTGCCACTGTAGGAAGCACAGTCCCCATGGCATGAAATATCTTGTTGCTCCAAGAAGCACTATTGACCAGCCCACTTACCTTAAAGGCATCAGTTTTTATCTTCTGATTTGAGGGTAGGGGTGGGTACAATCTTCTACAAAACAACAAGTTTAGCAACTTAAAGCTCACCCATTGCCACAATGACTACTTCAGTCTAGCATCTTGGTCTCTCTCCATCCTTACACACTGTAATGTGACTGTGGCAATCCTGGACAAACTATAGACCACAGAACAACACTGCCCTCTACACAAATTTGATGGTGACATTGCAGATAGATTCTCTTTCCTCAAGAGCATTAGACCAGTTAACTAACCTTAAACTGGACTTACAATTGTTGCTCCAAGTCAGCCATACAAAAGCAGAAGTAATGCTATAGAACCTTTTATGCACAAGGTAAATGACAACCCAGATCCTCTGCTATTCCTTTCCTAATGGTGTCTTTTCCACAAAAGGTTAAGTATGCTGCTTTAAAAAATAAAAATAAATTAAAAAAGGCAAAAGCAAGAGTTCTGGATTGTTGTTTTTTTCAAGTGTCTCAATTAAAAACCACAACAGACAAAATCATTCTTTCAGCATGGACAAAGATGCATGGAAGGATAATGTTCGTTAAAGTGAATTAAAAATAAAGTGAGAAGCCCCTTAGTGGTACAAGGTTTTAGAGAAGCTGAACAATGACACTTTCCACAACTATAAATTTAGGTCACTGCTTCCTTCAAAGAGAAATAGAAGAGCCATTCAGGCTGGTGCCTCTCTCAGAAGTCAGCCCCCTGCACTTTAAACTGCCTATTTAAGTTGAGGGAACCTTCTGCTCATGCTCTTTCAAAAGGCCTGAACCCTGGAATGGCTCTTTGTTCTTGAAGGCACAGCAACAAGGAGGCTATGCTCAGTGCTCTCAATAGATGAGGGCATCCCATGTCAAATATAATCAGCCTCACTGAGTTTTGGCACAATCTTTCTAGCCCCCATTTGTGCACTAATTTTCTTATTTACAAGGGAGACGTTCTTCCATGAACCGTGATAGGAGCTAAACGGAGGAGGCAGCATGGGCCTATTTGAACTCAGCTGGTAAAGGCTGATTCAATGTAAAGCAGCAGATTGCTCACAGAAGGGCTCAGTCAGATTCTAGTGCTGAACTCAACGTCCAGCTCCAGACCAGCCAGGACATTTTTACCTGAGCCTTCCCCACAGTGAGTTAGTAATTTAACAAGGAGACATAAAGGACAGAGGTTGAATCTGAATAGAAACAGAAATGAAACGTAATGGTTCTGCATGCCCTCTGAATGGAGGGTATATTTACACAGCAAAATGATGCACAGGTCTGCAGAGCTGTGCTAGCTTTAATCTAGCCAGCTAGCAGGGCTAAAAGAAGTGCAGTGAGGCTGGCCTAAATACAGGCTCCCCGCTAGGACTCTAGGAATGTGCAGTGGCTGCTAAAGCATTTTGCCAACACCTCCACTGTGATTACCTGTGCCAGCTAGGTAAAAGCCTGCACTGGGACACCTGCTACTGCTGCTATTGCAGGTCCACGTAGCTGCAGAGACACAGCCCTAAAGTATTAAAGCTTTACAAGAAACACCCAAGGCCCTGAACTGTAGACATCTTTTCTTTGAAGGAATATTTTACACACAATGGAGAGACACTTTCAGGCGTGTTCAAGAAGCATCTTTCACCGTAGTGTTCCAAAGGGCTTGACTGACTCGGTTCAACGTTTCTGCAAGGAACTGTAATATCTTCACTGATGCAGTGGATCATCCAAATTCCCCTGCATGGTGGCACAATCAAGCAAACCTAGAGAATCCCTGAGGGATTTTCAGGTAGTGTGGTTGAGCACTTCACTACACTTACAGTAAACCAAGTCTGCTCCCCATATCTACCCTAAAATATCTTTGCTGACAATTCAGATGACATCTTATCCTATCCGCAGCAGATATGGAGAACAAACTGAGCACCATCTTTCTAACTACTTTTACATATGGAGAAAATTTATCACATACCCCCTCCCTCCTCCCATCTTTTCTTTTCTAGAACTGAAGAGAACCAATTCTTCTGCCTTTCCCCATTAGTTAGGTTTTCTGAACTCTTATTCTCATCCCTTTCTCAAGTTCGTAGTTGTTAAAATCAAATTTGTCCACCTTAATAAAGTATGGTGCCCAAAACTGGACATAGCACTCCAGATAAGTGCCAAGTCAAGTGGAAAAAATTACCTCCCTGGTTCTACATGATGGCCTTGCTCATATATCCTTTGCTGAGATTCCCTCTTTTGCAGCAGCATCACAATGTTGATTTATTTCATTTGTGATCCATTATAATCTCAGTAATGCTACCAAGACAGTTACATTCTCTATTTTTAGGTTTTTTTGGTGTGTATTTGATTTCTCTTTTTTACCTACAATACTTTTTTTTTTTTTTTTTTTT
>NW_017728921.1:15609554-15615758 GCF_001723895.1 Crocodylus porosus | reverse complement strand
TTTGTTTCTTCTCATGTAGGAGACTCTCCAGGTCTCTAATCCTTATTGTTGGATATCTGAATCACTTCAGTTTCTACAATACTTTTTTTTTTTTTTTTTTTTACATTGAATTTCATCTTCTTTATTTAGGACCACTTCTCCATTTTATCAAGATAGTTTTGAACCCTGATCTTGTCCTCCAGGTTGTGTACAAGTACTCCCTACTTGGCATCACCTATATATGTTAAGCATGCTTTCTGTCTCATCGTGTGAGCCATTAATGAGAATATTAATGATAACCAAGTCTGGGACAGACCCTAGTGGGACCCTACTCGCAGTGTTTTCCCGGTTTGACAGTTACTGAGCCAAATGCCAGACTTTTAACCAGTTATAAATCTGCCTTATCAGGGCATCCATAGCTCTGGAAGTACTGTGGGACAGCAAAACTACAGAAATACTACACCTATGCTTTACTTTTATCTCCTGGGCCAGTTACCGTGTCAAAGGAGGAACTTAGATCTACTCAACTATATTTGTTCCTGCCAAATTTGCACATTGATTGTTTTGTCACCCTACTCCCTAGATACTTATGAATTGATTAATCATTTGTTCCAGTATCTTTCCAGGTATTGACATTAGGTTAACTGGTCTATAATACCCTCGGGCCTCTTTTTCCCCCTGCTTTAAAAGCAGGTACTACGTTTGCTTTTCTCCAGTCCTCTGGGATTTCCTTGGTCCTCTATAATAACTGGGAGCACAGCAGCGTCACTTGCTGTGCCAGCAGCTAAAAGCTCCCCTTCAGAGCTGCCAATGATTCCCCTTCACACAGTGCCACCAGAGTTCCCTCCTCCAGCCAACAAGCTCCCAACCTGCCATTTGCAAGGCAGCATTATGGAGAAGGAAAGCACCCCACTGCTAGTCCCTCTATTGTCTTGCTGAATGGCACAGAACTCTCTTTAAGTGCTCAGCCAACACTGTGGACTGCCACCAGGTGCTTTGGGCTACATGAGGTGGGTGCCATGCAGAGCGCTTATGTCCTGTAGTAGTGCGCTGTCAAGAGCATCTCTGTATACAGGCAGACCCTGCTACTACTCTACTGCACTCGAGAAAGGGGCCATACAGCACCTCTCTCAAAGAGTCCTCCCTCAGGTGATGCCTGCTTTTATACACAGTCTCAAAAAGAAAAATCAAGAAAGAGGCCAGGTGCCTGTTTTCCCAAATATATAACTTTTCCTCATGTGGATTTTGCCAGAGATTAGTTATCTTTGCTATAAACAATCCACACTGATTCCTTGCTTTCAGGAATACTCTGCAGAAGAGAATGGCTTAATACTGACAACTCCCCTGATTTTAAAACTGAAGTTTCTTACTGTTGGTACTTCTGCAGGACCCAGTACCTTGAGTCATGCAATATCAACTTCTTTGAGAGAAGGTAACAAACAGTAATACACAGAAAGCAGCCCTTGGGAGTAGGAGGCTTTGGGCAGGCTTGTAAGCACAGGCCAGCAGGAGTGCTCCAGCTATAGCCACAGCAGGAAGCATGCACCACCCTTTATTCCCTCAGCATGGGGTACAAAGGCGGCAGGGCAGAGCTATGGTAGAGGGAGTGCTACGGCAAAAGGCTCTGATCAAGTAATTGGAGGTATATATGTAGCCATAGCATGGAAATGCATATAAAAAGACACATAAAAGGGAATCTCCCCTACCATTAAAAAGTTTCTAGTCCTTGTGGCTGCGTAGAAACATTTGAAAATATTAACTTCATGGCTAAAGGGCAAACAAGAACCCTAAAGAAGGGTTCCTCCCGAACCAAATTCTCACATTTTTGGAAGCTGAAATGTTGGCAATATTGACTTGAGCTTGGAAAGTCAGGGAAGTGGGGGTGGGGGAAGAGGTTGGAGCTTGCTGGTTTTTCAAGCCAAACTAGCCACAAACTCTCGACAGCATCATTGAAATGCATAGGAGGCTTCAGTAGTAAAGATCTGGAAAGGAACATTTTGACACCGAGAAGAGCTTGAATTTTGCTTGGAAGTATGAGGCAAGATTTGTATTTTCCCTTGCATGTGCCTCAGGCAACAGAAGCACACAGATGATTTTTGAACAGTGGTGTGTCCAAGCTAAGAGCCAACTCAGTTTTGAAAGGCTAAAAAGTCTGCAGGGAAAGGCATAATAAATAAGAAGACTAATCCATTAGACTAAAAATGATGCATCTGCAGCTGGTAATAGCCCATACAAAGCCACTCTGCCATCCACAATTTAGAAACTCACTGAAAACCTGCTGAAAAAAGCACTCTGTTACTGAGCACTCCTTAGCCACAGGTTTCACAGCACTCTTAGAGATTCAAAATGCCCTGAACTCCATTCTCTGCTTGAATCCACTCACTTCTATGTTCCCCTGCAGCGCACAAGAGAATGAAAGCAGAAGTATGGTTTAGACTGAGAGCAAAATGATGAGCCAGGTTACATACAGTAAACTATTAAGGTTACAGCAATATAGCTACAAATGCTAAAGGCGAGAAGGGCATTCTATTGTAGAGTAGCTTCTGTAAGTAACCTTTACAAGTACTGGTTGTGTATAGCCTGCTGCATGCAGGCTTCCAGAAAACTTCCTAGTTCTGAAAACTTCCAGAAGCAGACTGCTTCCTACCTGCCATTTCAGCCAAGAGGGTGTTTTCAGCACTAGTTGGACCCACTGTAGCACAGTGGTTAGTCAAGTGGTTTCAGCGCTCTCACCAATTCATCAGCAGGCCAGAATGGTTAGCTGCTGAAAGAATAGTTAGTTGAGTGTTCAACTCTGCAGCAAAATTAGTTTTCATAAGGAGCTTTACCAGGTACCTCAGATATGACCAAATACAGAGACATTTTAAATTTAACCTGCACCATAGCACAAATAAATAGCACAGAACACTAGACATGGTAAAAGCACCTTAAAAGCACTCTTACATTACAGGTCAAAAGAGCCACATCCAAAACAGCTTAAAACCTATTATTAACTGACCAAGAAGGAACACCTAACTTTTGGCAGGTGCATTTTAAAATGAATAGTTACATATTGGCTACATACTATTTTTCAAACTTTAGAAGCCCAATTGTTAACAGAGCCATTGCATAAAAGTCTGCTCAACACACATTGAAATGAGGCCCAGTACCTTGGGATAGTTAATCCAGTTTTCTACACATGTGCTTTGTGGATTCCTACAGTACCAGCCCTGGCTAAAGACAGCCTTCCCTACATCGTTCCACACATCTGATGAAGTGAACTTCAGCTCACAGAACCTTGTGGTCTCTCCTATCCTATCCTGCCCACCTGTCTGTCTAATTTATTTATTCCCTAGATCTCTGTCTTCCTAAGAGGAAGCCTATATCTAGACTGATATACAAGATAGATACCCTCTCTTACTCTCTCGTCCTATATTGGATATCTATCTTGCATATGTATATCCATTATAATGCATTACACTTTGGGTTCTGGCTACAGGATGTAAAGTAACATCTCCTGGAATTACCCACCAAGGTACTTTCACTTCATTCTTTACTGTGTTCATGTCTTTTATTTGCTGTTCAGCTTGATTAAAGGAACCAAAGCTTCCTTTGTTTGTGGCACAAAAATCACATCTTCCTAAAAACATAACCAGATACTTGGGGGAAACCAATTAATCATCAGGCCACTCATTACCTGGGGGAGTGGTAACATCTGTGAGAATATGCACTCTGCTAGTTGGCCAAAAAGCATGTACTCCAATTTAGATGGTGATGGGTACTTTTAATACAAAATCCTTCTCAATTAATTCCCTGGGAATACCTGGTTGCATCTACTTCTGTCAAGTACAATGAGGGTCCTAATTTGTCCTGAACATAAGGCCATTCTAATTTTGGAAACTTTTTTCTAAGTGATGGGTCAGTTTTAAATATTACCTTGTCTCCTATATGCCACTGGTGAATATCTCTGCTTTCATCAAGTGTGGTTCCATTTTCTGTTGTTCTACTCTGTGCTGTGCAGCAGAAGCCCCTTAGACAGTGCTTACCCTGTGTTTTAAGCTACTCATCCAAGTTGTGCTAGCCAGTTCCCTGATAGCTTCCCGATCGGGGGCATAGAGCAGTTTTTCCCATCCTGGCATCAGTCAGCCAAACAACACCTTGTATGTGCTGAACCCCATCATCCTGTCTGGGCTAGTACAAAGCCTCATTAACACAGATGGGAGTACCAGATCCCAATTTGTTCCCATTTCATTGCATATCTTAGACAACTCTATTTTTAAAACTTTTGTTCATTCCTTCTACTTGTCCTCCAGCTTGGGGATGGTAAGGACTACATAGTGGGAGTGGAAGAGCAGCCCATTCTCCCATATCTTGATACCTCTGACTTAAGCCTTGATACATGTCACCAATAAACACCGGTCCATTATCAGAATCAATACTTTGAAGGAGACCCCACTTGGGAAAGATCTCTGCTGCCTGTATCTTTTGTAGCTGTTTTACTATGAATTTCCCATTAAGGCTGAAGCTTTAACCAGCTTATCTGCCTCATCATTTCCCCACTGGAACAGACCTTTCTTCCTATGCACTTTGCTTTTTACTACTTTGATCTTTTGCAAATTAGCTGCCAAGTTCTCCAGCTCTTGCCACAACGCTCTGTGTTTAATTTCCGATCCATCTTTCCCCACAAAATTCATGCTCATCCACCAAGGCAGATAAACGGTGAGACCCTTGTATACATAATCTGAATCAGTTCAATAATTAATTCTGGTCATTTTCCTTTCATCAATTCTAACGCATATGAAACACAGTTATTACCTCTGCCATCTGGATGCCTCCTTTAGCTAACTTGAACAGAAAATATTTCCTTGCCTGCATATCTCCTGCTACAAAGATTTCTGCAAATCCTGTCCTTCATGGAAATAAGAACTACCATCAGTTTACAAACCAAACAGTGTTCTCTATTGCCTATTCTGCTGTGATAGCCTTTAAAATTACAGTGCATCCTAACCTCTATCTGCGGTTCACAGACATACTTCTGAGCCTGCAGTGTAAAACCCCATATGGAGATTTTTGGCTCTTTCAAGGTGACCAACTGTACGTTCTCAGCCATAACAGCAAAAACCCAACACAGCCTCATTCACTCACATTTCCTTTAGATAAATTCTCAGCTAAACAGTTTTTCTAAAGCATGATGACTTTTAACTATAACCTGACTTGCTCCTATGATAGCCTGTGCTTTCTGCAAAGTCCAATAAGCTGTCAGAGCTGTCTGCTCACAAGCCCCTGATTTACTTTTTGGGGGTGTCAGTGATTGACTGCAATATGCTAATGGGTCTTTCTCCTGCCCCAGTATCCTGAGTAAGCATGCTAACAATTCAGAAATTCTTTATGCTAGGATATAGAATAGCAAAATCATTTGGTGCTGCTAGTGTGGGAATTTCCATAAGAGCCAGTTTAAAACACTCCCAAGCCTCTGGCTTCTGTAGTCCATGTCCACTGTGGTCTTTTAAGAACCTCCTACAATGGAACTGCTTTTTTCTGCATGCCCCACAATGAATTCTTGGCAGAAATTGTTGAGCCCCAAAAAGGACTGCAATGATTTAGTATTTGCCAACATGGGCAAAGTAACAACGCACTCTATCAGTTCCTTTGCTATTGACCTCCCTCCTGCAATAAGCCTTACTCCCAGATAATGAACCTCTCTGTTTGATTTGTGACTAAGGGATTAAGCCTTACCTTGTATTTCAGATAGCACTGCACCCAGCGCTTTACTAGCTGCACATGCTCATGCTCTTTCTCCATCTCACAATCAGTACGATATATTGCACAAACTTCCTGGTCTGCAAAAGTTCCCCCTTTATCTAGTAAAAGAGACCATATGGATGTAGTTGAAATTTATTTACAATCTGTTTAGCCCATCCCCAAATCAGAGAAAAATGTGGGGGCACTGCCATATTTATTCTCATGGGCTGTTGTAAACTGCACTCCAAGTTCTGAGACGTGCTGTCCTATGCTGACCAGAGGTCAGTGACTGGGTCATTAAGACCAGGTGCACAAATGGAAACAGCAACTCCAAACACCAAACTCTGGGGCAAAACATCCACACCTGAAGACAGGTGGGCGATCCAGGCTGACCTGGACAGCCTCAGGAAACGGGCGGATGAGAACCTGATGGTGTTTAACACTGAAAAATGCAAGGTTCTCCACCTTGGGAGGAAAAACCTGCAGCATCCTTATAGGCTCGGC
>NW_017728921.1:15604660-15608864 GCF_001723895.1 Crocodylus porosus | reverse complement strand
GACTCGATGATCTTCCGAGGTCCCTTCCAGCCCTAATGTCTATGAAATCGATGAAACTCTGTTCCTTTTGCTTTTCTTTGCATCCCACCTCTCTACTTATCAGACCAGCTTGGAGTTGTGCCTGTAATTTCTCTATTTTCTCTTTGGACAAATACTGCAGGAAAACAGAGGTGTAGGTTGTAGCCATGTTGGTCTAAGGACATAGGCAGACAAGGTTCTTTGTGTGACTTAACCACAGGCATTTGTTCCTCAACCCCACACAGGGGAAAACATGCTGGAAAACAGGGCACTCAATCAGGACCCACTCGGCATTCTTTCCAGTTCCTCTACCTCTGCCTTTCCTTCCCTATCTATGACCTAAGGACACATATCCTGATCCCTCTCTACCTTCCACTCTAACTGGGTTTGCAGTTGGTTAACAGGTGTCCCCTCATGGTGTTTAATGGCCGTTTCTATTAGAGGTGCACCAATACATCGGCACAATATTGGATTGGCACCAACATAAAGAAAACCGACCACATTGGAAATTGGCTTTTTTTGCCTGATGCAGCTGATAATTTGACCAATAAATGCCCCATGCATGTGCACAGCTACAGCGCAGCATGTAAGTGGCGAGGAGCACAGGCTGGCAGCTTGGAGAGCTGTGTCCAGCTGGTAAGTCTGTTGTGGTGGAAGGGGTGTGGGACAGAGGCAGATCAAGGCCCCTGCAGTGAGGGAGGGAGTGGAGCTGAGACTGGGGCAGGGTATCAGAAATCAAATTTGTATCAGCTGATATGTCTCCTTAAAAATTGGCAATCAGTATTAGCCCCAAAAATTGATTGGTACACCCCTAGTTTCTATTTTACTTAGCCATTCTTCCACAGATAAATTATCACCTCCTCCCTTGCCCTGGGCATTCATCCATTCTGATGCATTCATAGGGAGTGCCTGCAATGCTGTTTCTTTGATCACATTCTTTCCTACCTCATCCTTCGAACACTCTTTTAATTGTCAGAATCGTTTTTCTATTTCTGGCCTCAGACCACCAGTGATACTTAGGTATTTGGTGGGTGTTGCTGACCACCAAGATCACTTACAGGGAGTGGTACTCTTATTTGTTGCAAATTCAGCCAGTTTCCAAGTTTTTATTTTGTCCCTGTACTTGCATTGGCATAGCCTGCTGACCCCCCAAATAAATAAAAGCCTGTGACTTCCAGTGCTCTATGGCCTGTATAGCTTGTTCTAACTGGTCTTCTCTATGGTCTGCTTTGCTAATCTGGCTGCATGCTGTTGCAACCACTTAATAGCCATACCCATAACTTTTTTTTTCTTCTACTTTTGTTACAATCCATTAACTCCAAAATTTCTACCATGATCCTGCAGATTCCTGTCCAAGTCTCCCCACTTTTCTTGAAACCTGTACAGACTGCCTATCTCCATTACCCAGGCTGTCCATACTTCAAACTCTGGGGGGATTTGGAGGAACGAAAGAATCCTAACTTTGAGGATTCTTGTCATTATAGGCTGTGAACCTGGAAGAGGGCAGTTCACTGCTTACTAAATCAGAGGTGGGGGTCACCAATGTCCTGAGGCGTGTGGAGCACTCTCAGTAGTAGCTGGTTGCTGTCGCTTTTGATATACAGACTGCTGGGGTCTGTATGTTCTGGAAGGACAACGCTAGCAATCAGTCTTCTAGACCCCTAAGACAATACAAAAAGCACAATATGATACATATTTGGTGGTGAAACCTCAGAAACGTGCTGTCCAACCGCACCGATTAACAGCGAGTCCAACTTGGTGAAGCTTGTCTTCAATTGGTAGGACACATTCAAACTCCCCTAAGTTTGTATGAGGGACAAGTCTTCCAATCACTCCTGCACTGCACCCTGTCCCCCTTCCCACCCCCTGATCTCATGCCCACTCTTATCTCTGTCAAAATGTTCATCTTTATTTTGGTTGCCAAATCCAAGCACCTACACTCTTACTAGGTAAGTTTTAACTTTTACATTTGTAGTTGGTGTTTTCATTATCCCTTCAATTTCTTTTTATCAGTGCATTTTTTTTTCTTTTTTACTGTGTCATCCAGTGGTCAGGAGGCCCCTTCCCCCATACGGTTTTTCAGCACCATAATTTACAATAGCTTAGCATAATTATGGCCTAGCACAACAGGAATTCCTATAATAGGAATATTCCTATTACAAAGGAATTCCAGTTGTGCTAGGCCGTAGTACGTCTGTGTGTGCGCGTAATTACACACATAGTAAAATATATATAATTTTGTGTATAAGTCTATAAAAAGCGTGCATCTACTTATCTGAAGCTCATACACACATTCTACATTCTTCCCAGGAAATGGAACTGAATTATATTAGGGCATCACATGGCAAGGTTTTCTGCTTGACTGATGCAGAGCTCTGCTGCCACACAGCATTGAAAAAGGTAATTTTTTGTGTAGTCAAGAAAAATGGGACTTACCAACGAGAAACGTTTTCCTGAGCTGGGCTGAAGACAAAAGATCTGCATCCTAAAGCAAGGAAGGATCAGGCAAAGCTTTTCCTGGGAGAGGCATCCTTCTTCCCAAAACCTAGTAAAACAGCTTTAGCTAGTCATAAGAGTATTAACCTTCAGGAGAGAAAGCCAAGACAGTAATGCCGTTGTGTGCAAGAGCCTGTGAGGATTGAACTGGCTTGGCTCACCACAGGCCAAAGTTTTAATGCCAAAAACAGCACAGAGGCAATCCCCGCTTAACACTGGTTCACTTAGCGCTATTTTGATATAACACTCATTTTAAATTGATACCTGATTTCACTTAGCGCTCAGCGAGTTTCATTATAGTGCTCATGGTCACCATCTTGGGTCACCAAATACTTTTGGTTTTGCTTAACACTCATTTCGCTTAATGCTGAGTTTTTCAGGAACCAATTAAGAGCGCTAAGCAGGAGTTGCCTGCATGTGTCCTTACTATTGAGGCAGCCACGCTCACAGGTCAGTTTTCACCTAGCCACTTCAGGTCTGCCTGCCAGAAAAGGGGTTTATCTTCTACAGCATGCCAGGCTGAGAGGAAAGAAAGCTTCCACGTAGGCCGCAAATAACCTTACCCAAGCATTGATGAAGACAGAGTCTGTGGCTACTAGGTAGAGAACAATGGCAATAGGATGGCAAGAGTCCATGTATGGAAGCCCTTATAATCTAGCATATCCACTAGCAAATCTGGTTCCTGTCCTAGCAGCAGCCATTTCCTAACATGGCACAGGAGCGTTAGATGCACAGAACAGTGTTCCCTACTACAATGTCATGGTGCTATTGCTGTAGGAAAGATGAGACCACATTTCTCTAGAAGAGTTCAATTACCAGGCCACAGGCCACTGCTGAGCCATGGTGGATCAGCTGCCAGACTAGAAGTGGCCACAGATCAGCAAATTGTAGCCCCCCAGCACCAGGTGGAGAGGCTGTGGCTTCTTTTACAGGGTCCATGGCAGCACAAGGTTTGGCCCACCCCCCAGCCCAGGGGGCAAGGGTATCCTTACCCATCTGCCAGCCAGAAATTCCAGGCACAGTCAGCTGCAGCCACTTCCAGACAGCGGGTTTGCCAGGATACATATAGGCTTTATATTCTTTTCTCCTCCTTCCCCCACACCTTGTCATGTTTGCTGATACCAATGACTGATTATTAGCAAGCCAGATCAGCTGATACCAATCCAATTGCCAATATACAGCCCAGCAGCTTGAAGAGTAGCATTGGGCTGGTAAGTCTGTTGGGTGTGGGGGACTTAAGGGGTACAGGAGGGCACAAATCAAGGCCTCCACCATGAGGGAAGAAGTGGGACTGGGGCAGGGTAGGATTGCTAGCAGCTTGTCCAGGGAATGTGGGGGGCTCCTACCACTGTATGTACCCCTGACAGAGGTATGGGGGGGGTATGTTCCCCTCAGATCCGTATGGGGCAATGGTGGGCTCCAACTGCTGGCTGAGGTGGTACCAGGGGCTGGGCTAGGGCTGTGTGGGACACATTGCAGCTACAGCAAATTCTGAGGTGGGACTGGGAGCAAGGTTACATGAGGGAGATTACAGCCATCTACCTCAAATGCAGCTCTGGCCAAGCCCCCCTTCTCAGAAGAGCCTGGTGCCACCCCTAGCACATAGGGGCAGCCTGCTTTTGTACCCTATACAGACCCAGGTGGCACAACCCCTATACCTCCCCCTGGGATGTGTACAATGGTAGGAACC
>NW_017728921.1:15600124-15604550 GCF_001723895.1 Crocodylus porosus | reverse complement strand
CAACTGCCAATAATGTCAGTTTTCCTTTTATTGGTGCCAATACAACATGAACTAGTGTACTGGTGCACCTCTAACTTTCAACAGTGCTTTAGTTTTCCCCAGTTTAGAGAACTACAGTGGTGAGAAGGTACAGGTAGTGAATTAGGAGCCATGCAGTAGGTAACCTAGTTGAACATTTTGTCTAGGCTGTTAGAAGCTCGAGTCCAAGAGATGTAGTCCAGTTCAGCTGCCTTTCAAAAAACTAGGAATAAATAGATCTTGTTTCCAAGTTGGGTATGTACTATACTCACTGATCTAGGAAATATATATTTCTAGATCCATTTATTCCTAGTTTTTTGAAAAGGCATATATGGGGCAAATATATATAGGGCCCACATGGAAAGGAAAGTGTCATGTGATTTAAGCAATGAACTTAAAAAAGCTCTGGTGCCAAAATTGCTTGGAGAACTGAATTTGGATAATCTAAATATGAAGTTCACCACTAGTTACAAAAATCATTTGCTTTCTAGATAGTATTGTCAGGTACTATATTCCACCCCCCCCCAAAATTTGAATCCTCAAAAGATAGGGCCAGGTAAGTTTGGGGGGGGGGTTACATGCATTTAAACTTGTTGCGTTCAGTAGGTAGTTTATGGCCTTGCACCTTGTCCAAATGTTTCAAGTTCACCATAAGACTTGGAAATGACTGCTAAGTATAGTGAGGCCACTTCTCATGAAGTACTGTGTATCCTCCTTCCCCCACACCTTGTCATGTTTGTGATGCCTTTTGAAGCATTAATTAACCGTCTTTTACAGGGCTCATCCACACTTAAAGATGTGGAGGGTAAAGTCTCACAAGGGAATTGATCTTCCAGGAAGTTTAGCAGGATAAAGCTTAAAAACTTCAAAGCTAGTTAAGTCTTAAGCAAGAATGTGTTCAGAGAGCAGTTGCATAGTACTGAACCATTTCCTCATATAGATGACATCCTTCCCCCCCACAACCTCCATTTTAAAATTCCTTTCCTCCCATGGATAGTTAAGCCCCCACTGAGTCTTATTGTGGGTAAGTTGAAAACAAAGAGACTAATCAGAGCTGGGCAAAGTACAACAGTTAAACTTAGTTCTAGCTCAGTTTAAAGAAAGTTGTTCCTGCAGCAGCTGACCACAAAAATCAGTACAAAGGAGTTTGGGTCTAGAAACCCCTACCTGCCCAGAGTTCAAAGAGCCAGCTTCCTCTGCAAGTCTTGGGGAGCTAAAAAGTGCTTCTTACATGCCATGAGAATGCCTAGCAAGCACCTCATAGCAAGATTTTGTACAAGCCTGTATGCTCAAGTGTTGCTCCAGCTGAGGAGACCCCCTACAATTTTAAGTATCAAAAGAACCATCTTGTTGTGCCTGTACCAGAGATCCAATTGTAAAATACACACCCCATTTCAGTATTTGGTCTTCACCCTTAGCTCCAATCCACAAAATCCATTAGGTAACAAATAAAATGTGCTCCATTTTGATCTACAGCACCTACGAAGTATAAGAAGGCAGTGGGTGTACATGTGCCACTAGTTGCTACACCTGCCAAAATTTCTGTAGTTTAGTTTAAGGCTGGTCAAGATTTTTTTTTTTTTTTTAAAAAAAAGAAATCCGAGGAACATGTAAGCTGTACTTCTAAATCGATGGTTTCCAAGTAAAGCAGGGGAGGAAACATTAGGATTTGAAGACAGTAACAGCAAAACACGCACTATAAGAATTCCCACTTCAGCACAAAAATCAGAGTAGTGAATAAGCCAGTGTGGTAGGAGCAGGAAAAAAAAAAGTCAAGCCATTTGAAAAATTTCTTCTAGCATTGAAAAAAAAAAAAAGGGGGGGGGGTTTAAGCCACATATTCATATGCTGCTTTTGCTTAAGTTTCTCACATTTCCGCAGGACACTGGCTTTCCATGCAAACAACTGTCCAGCTTGCATCTTAGTCCATACATGATACCTTGCTTCTGAAGCTGCTCTCAGAGAGCACTCAATTGGATATTCCACCTGACAAAACATCTAGGGGAGAACAATGAGTCAAACACTAAGTTTTCCTTGGAAATTTGCTCCTCACCAAGAAAAAAGCAAAAAATCAAGACTAAGACTACTTAGTGGACATTGCAGTTTTACATTTATAATTGAACTTTTATAATATTCATGATTAGCACAAGATTCATAACCATAAGTTATACATTGTTATCTAATTTCAGTACATAAAACGTTAATGATACATGTATTTGGAGAGTGGCACAAATTAATAATACATCCCTGTTGGCACTCTCAAAACAAAGTGTGCGCGCATGTGGGGTGGACATGCCAGTTATATTACCACAGCATAGCAAAACCAAGAGAGTCACCAAGTGCTGTCGGTTCAGGTAGCACCCCATGCAGAGTCAGGAGTTAGAATCCATGTGACAAGGTGTGGCAGGAAGACAACCCTAGAAATCAGAATTAAAAAAGGTGCAAGACCAGGATCATGTCCCCCTGATTACTTCAAAAATATTTTTTTTTTTTTTTTTTTAAAAGCAATAATGTCCCTCCCCCCATCCCACCACTGTGCTCTTTGAATCCTCATTACCTTTGCATATACTCTAGTACTTTGGCAGCCCATGCACACACGCGCACACTCCTGCTATTTTCCACTTGCCATACATATAGCTGAGGTTTCCTTTTGTACCATTTAACGTCAATAAGTAACATGCTCTCCTCTCAGACAAAACAGCTTCTGGGAAGTGCTTGCTCTGGTACAGATTTATTTCATTTAGTCAGAGTCTCAAGACCTACTCCAAAAGAACAAACCTATCCTGCACCCGACAATTTAGCAGGAAGAACTTTTCCCAGTATTTGTCTACATTTCCAAGCCATCTTAAATATTAGAAAAAAATTTTTTTTTTTTTTTGCACATAGCATGGCAAACAGAACAGGGCAGTCAGGTTTAGACAAACTTCCAGCAGTCTCTCAGCAAGAAGATGCCAAGTTGAATTCAAACATCCTGGCTACTCAGTAAGTAGCTTTGAATTAAAGCTTTAACAACTTGGTGCCAGGCGACTGCCCAGTGCAGGCCACTGCCAGCAATGGGCTTTACAACAAGGAAAAATGCACTCCTACTTCTCCCTGGCCTCAAGCAGTTATTGCTATGCATTGAGTTTTAGTGAAGTAGTGCCTTGACTTCAGACAAGTCTTGCAATGTAGTTAACTAAAGCTGCCTTTTCAGAGGTTGAAATGTAACTGGACAATAGCAATAAATAACAGCAACAGGCATCCTCTGGAAGTCTCGTCACCGAGCAGGGCAGCAAAAAAAGTAGCGTTTGGCCAGAGGGTCATCTGTGCCTTTAGGACCATCATATGCTTCCTAGAGGAAAAAAGTCAAAAGGGACGAGAAGGGAGAGAACCCAGCAAAGGTCTATCAGAGAACTAGTTACATATTGAAGCCGTAAACAGGTGGCTGAGTGAATCCCGGTGCTGTGTATCCATAAGGGAAGTTTGCCTGGGGAGGTACTGCATTTGGCCCTGCTGTTAGCATCAGCTGCTGGCCTGATGAAGGGAAGAAAAATACAGTATATTAGTTTGAAAAACCAAAACCAAAACAACTCTACGCAAAAGCTTTGCAAGTCCTTGCAATACTGTTCTATAAAAAAAAAAAAAAAGACATGATGATTCTGCCTCCTCAAAAAAAGGAGGAGACAAGCTATTTGGAAGGAGTTAGCCAGACCCAAAAACCCTACACAGAAGGGAGGATTGAGTCTTTGCCATTCAGTCTGCTCTACACCATGAAAAAGGCAAATACATGCTAAAAAACCTCTGGGCCAGACTGACAGATCTAGAAGACCACACTAGTTAAGTAAGCTATGATTTAGGGACAGAAGGGGATCCAAGTGCCCAAAGTCAATTTGTTCTATAGCCACAAGTTTACCCAGAATGAGCAATAATGGCTTTAAAAATCATGCAGTCAAGTCAAAACTATTAGTTACATTTAAGCAGCATATGTACATTTACCACAAGACTAGTTTGCTTTCAGGAGCACAAGTAGCACACATGCTTCATGCAGACATGGAACTTGGGTTTCTAGAACAAAGAATTAATCAAGTCTCTGCCCCTTACCAAAGCTGCTCTAGTACAGTAGAGCAGAATCTACTTTTCCACAATTCAACCAACTGTGCTGCTTTAAGTGGTGGTGGTGGTGGTCCACAAGCAATTCTGCAACATGCTTCCCAGTGTCCATGGGAGTAGCAGACTTTTCTCTAATATCCCATTTTGATCTCATAAGAGATTGTAGAACAAATTTGCTTTACTTGGAAACCTAGAAGCTGTAGCTGCATTCACCTGAAGGCTTCTGTTCCCACACTACAAGTCTTGCAGTTTGGGGAGCAGCAAAAAAAGGGTAAGCTCCAGTGGGGAGAACGTAGCTGGTGTTTCAAGTTAAAAAAAA
>NW_017728921.1:15598669-15600024 GCF_001723895.1 Crocodylus porosus | reverse complement strand
CCCCAATAATAGAAGCAATTGGGTGTTTCCTGCCAAGAGAACCAGTCCATATTTCCCAGTGAGAAAATATAACATGAGGGCATAAAACAGCACATCAGTTAGAGAAAAGCCCATTCTATTCCACATTCTCCATAGTTAATTCCACAGACTAGAATTAGTTCCACTGTAACCAGTCTCACCATGCATGTTCTTCTGGGAAGTTATCCAGTATTTAGTGGGTAGTGGTCACTTGCAAATCCAACCAGCAGTTTGAGTGCTTTTAAAAAACATTTTATTCCATTTGGACCATCTACTGTACTTGGGTTTAAAGTAAAGAAGCTTTAGTCTCACATTTAATACCAATAGTTTGTAAAAAAGCCACCACATACAGCAGAAATACTGACCTGCTTAAAAACTGAAACAATATACACTTGAGGCAAGGCGTCCCAAAACAGGTCAGCCACTTTTTAGAGTACCATGCTGTGTGTGGAGTAGTTGGAAACTCATCTACAGAACTCGTTTGTCAAATATTTCCCTAGTCCTACCTCACCCATTGAGGTTTCCAATAGCAGAAGCCTTTATCAGAAATACCCCCTGCTACCAACAAAAAGTTTGCAACATTCAGTACAGACCTTGAACTGTTGTTTCAAGACAGTCTTGAAAAGTGTTAGCCAAAAATGTTTTTATAAGGAAAGAGAGCACTCATTTGCCTCCCAACCCCCAGAGGAGAAAACAAGCAAAAAGTCTGGTTGGATTTTCAAGCTGTTTGTGAGAGAAACTGTTTTTCTAGTGCATTAGAAGTGAACAGGAAATGGAGTTAGACAAAATAAGCTAGATTATGCTGCTTTTCTGGCAGAAACTACAGCTAGGTTCCTGTAACAGAATCCTAGATTATGTCAAGGGACAAATGAACACAGAGTTTAAAATCAGAGACTGTCACCTTATTAAACAGCCCATCAACCTGTAAGAAAATTCAGAGGGAATTACTTAAGTTGACAGTGCCAACAAACCTCAGAATCAGTTTCTAGGTTATTTAACTATTAAGAAAAAAAAGCCCAAAACAAAGCTGTTACTTGTGGTGTTTCAATAATGATAGTGCATAGGCATTGGAAAGCTTGCTTGTTTGTATACGGATACTTGCTGTGAGGTAAGTAGACTTGTTCAGGTGATTCAAGATGCACAAGTATCTAGCCAGTATGTGATAAAACTCTCAACACTGAGATGGCCTGCTCTCAGGTGCTTCCATGCAAGGACTTGCCATTTGCTTTACACTTGTACTGCTCGTTTGTTAGCCAGAAGCATGAATTACACTTGGGTCTGACTATCCACCAGAGACAGAACCTCTACTGCTACAGGGCTATTTAAAAAAAAAAAAA
>NW_017728921.1:15583295-15598179 GCF_001723895.1 Crocodylus porosus | reverse complement strand
CCCCCCCTTCCAGTTTTAAAGGGCACTTGCACTGCCCAACTGAAGCATCTGCAGTTTAAAAGCTACAGCCAGGCCACATGTGTGAACAAGGCAACATTTGACTTGCTTTTCCTGCTGGGAGTTTGGAGTCAAGTCCAACTTTGGTGACCAGTCATAGCTCATACTTAGGTCTTTTAAAACCTGACAGTTAATGTCCAATCAAACTAAGCCAAGTTATAAGTGCATCCAATCTGAACAGCAAGAGTGAAATAAAAACACAAACACAGGAGAGAACCTCCCTCTCAAACTAGCCTTTGAGAAGAATTCTGTACAATGAAGTCCATGGCTTGTCAAGCAAGACATTTACAAACAAAATAGATTAGGGTAAAGAACCGAGCTTTCCAAGAGAAACAAATACTCACTTTGGTAAGGTATTCCCTCATCACCTGGATGAAATAAGGCATTGCAAAGTCCATGATGTTATGCCTCCAGGCCAACTCAAGGACTACATCTGGATGCAGCAAGTCATAGCATGTGAAGAGACAAGCTGCAAAACATTCCTGCTTCCCTTCTTCCAGGAACCATTGGAGCAGTTTCTCTGCCAGCTCTGCATCTTTAGACTCTGCAGCATACTGCATAGCATCCTACAACAGGCAAAGTGTTTAATGAGTTTCATGAAGTTGCTTCAAACCCAAGTTCCAAGCAAGCCAGGTTTGATTTGGTTTGGAGTTTTGTTTGTTTTTTTTTAAAAAAACCAAACAAAAACACACACCCAACACACACCACACCGAAAGCTGACCACCACAAAATATAAAAGGGGTGCTTTGGACAAAAAACACCATCAAGGCAAGCTGATAGCAAAGCAAACTTTAAAAGCCTTTAGAACTAGACACCCTTAAACTTCTATACAAGTAGCAAGACCTATATACCTGCCAGTAGCAAATATCTGTTGGCTAGTGCTTTTATACAAAGCCTTAAAAGTAGCTAATACAAAATAGCTGGTTTCAGCTGTGCCTACCCACACAATTTATTGGTGTCAAGTTGTTTTAAACTTGGTATTACACATAATCCTTATGAAATGCTGGATTAGCACCTCATATACACATTCAAAGTCACATTTGTTTGTTCAAATGGCCTTCCTGTTAACAACTGATATCTAGGATGTGTCAGAGTCTGTTGAGATAAAATACTTCATTAAGGAGCTCCAACACTTAGCTTTCCTGGATTATTCCAAGGCCAACCACAGAACTGCTGCTATCAGGCAGTGTTTTAAAAGCCAGTTTGAGTGGCAACTGCAGAAGTGTTATCTCCTCCAAACAGACAGGATTGTGTTAAGTATGTTTATACACAGGAATCATGGCTTCTTATCCATTACCTGGATCAAAATGTGTCCTTTGCTTGCATATCCCAGCTCTTCCCCTTCCCCCACCTTTTGTATTCAAATAACTCACTCCACTCTTGGGCTGCACTACACTCATACTTTCACAGCATCTGAAGTGAGCTTGGAGTTTACAGAAGTCTGTGGTCAGTATCTTCAGTTTGACCACAAGGTACATATCTATCTGGCCTTCAGGGGGAATAATAGCCAGTAACCCATCATTAGACACATGTCTTAGCCTCAAAATCTTGACTCGCTTCCTCAGAAAGTCTGTCAATTTGACATTTTGCATTCCCTGGTACTGCTCAACAGAAAGAAGTAATAGGGTTTCTTATTTATTGGACCTCAATAGCAATATTATTTCACCTAGGCTTCAAAATGCTTAGTTAGGTCACAAGGATTCATGGCAAGACACTGCTGCCTCATTTAGGAGGCAGTTGACAAATCTCAGTCCATACCACTCTAATGTGTACTTAGGCCATCAACTTGCTTGTATATGCACCGTCACCAGTATCCCTCTAGATACAGGCCAAGTACATACCTGGGCCATTCTAGCTGAATTTTAACCGCAAAAATCTTAAACAGGGAAAGCACTTCAAACTATGGGCAGGGCTCCAACCTCATGAGACAGTGGCAAAGCTACAACTCTATGAATATAAATTAGTCTGAGCAAGAATGTCACCCATATTCCGAAACACTTCCCCCCCCCCCACAATAAGAGGCATCTTGCTTAATACCAGGCATTCAAGAGCCCAAATTGAAGAGTCAAAGCTTGAACCAGTTTCAAGACTGACAACATTCCAATTTACATGGCTTGAAGACTCCTTTGCTCCTCCGAAAAGGAACAAACCTTGTAGAGACGATCCTTCTTGCAGAGTTCCACACTTTGTTTCCAGCGATTGTTCCCCTTGTACAAGTATGCTGCAATACGCCTGAATTCGATCAGTTCATGCTTCTCTAGACGCTGAGCCAGTGTGATGTTATCAAAGTTGTCATAAGCATCAATAGAAGCTCTCAAACCCTGTTTCAGAAAAAGAACCATTAGTTGCAAGACATCAGGCAAGCCTTTGCATGGCTTCTAGAAAAGGCAGAGCCCCCCAGAAGAATACATAAGCCCGAGTTGCTGCATGGCTAAAAGGTGATGTCAACTGTAAGTTACAGAAGCTATAACAATACTCTTCCTAGCACCTCCTGCTCAGTTTTGAAGAACTGGCTTTGGAACAAAAAGCTCAAAATCAGTTCCACAAGGCTTACACAATTATCCAGGTAGATTTAAGAGTGCCTCCATTCAGGAGCTCCTTCCTCCCCCTTTGATCTCTTCAAAAAGTGGAAAGCCATTCCATTTCTGGAAGTGAGCTTTAAAAGTTGAAAAAAGTAACAAAAATTAGCCATGCAGGGCACAAAACATGGTAAGCTCACAGCAGCCTGTAGGGATGTTATGGGAAATGAGCAAAAAACAGGGAAGTAGGAGAGCCAATCCAGCTTCTGGTTTGTGGACAGAGGCACCAAATCACCCTGCAACTTCACATAGGGTTCTATGGGGAAGGCTTACCTGGTAGTCTTCTTCTTCTGTCAGAAGGTTGTTTAGAGCCTCATTGACTCCTTTGTTGTTGTGGTTCTGGACTGAGCGCAAGTAAGGCTTCACTAGAGGCAACTGATTTACCTGGAATAAAAAAAGAAGGAGGCATGCATCAAATACTACGGTCAGTTACTGAGCTGTGTGCATGCATCTGATCAGCTCTTCAAGGGCAGCAGCAGTCACTGCTGTCATACAAAACTATTAGGGGAATAGCCAGCAGCTCAAAAGTAGTTCAGAGAAACTGCTGGCAGGAAAGAAATCTTAGCAGAAAAAAAAGTTTAAAAAGCTCTGAAACAATTCTGACTTTTCCATTACTACACCAAATCTGGGGAGATGCAACTAGCTCTACTCCATGGCATTCAAGTACTATTTAGACTCCTAGCCTTGTAAGCAGTTGAGACCTAGTTTCTCAGGCCACTGCCTAGAAAAAAAAGGCCACTCTGGGAAGGTCTCAGAAGAAAGCTTTGTTTCCAATATGCACAGCCATTATCTCACCTTTGCAAAGAAGCTAACTGTTCTGGTGTGGTCCAGCCGTGGAGATAACACCAGCAGAAGATCATTGATCAGCAGAGGTTTGTAGTCCAAATAGAACTGCAGGGCTTTGTAATACAGCTCCACATTGGCCACCTAGATAGGCAGGAACAGGGAGTTCAGAGATCGTTCCTTCTCCTTTGGAAGTTCTACACAACAACATTAATGATCCTTCATGGATTTGAAGCTTGGTGACAACCTGAGCACCTACTTTAGCAGGATCTCACAAGCTAGCTGCCATTTACCTTGGCAATTATATCTTTGAACTGTCCTTCTTTCCAAGCATCAGTGGGATGGTTCATCATTGTGATTATTGCATTGTCATACTCTTCATACTTGTCATACAGGAAGACCAGTTCTGCCCAGAGGTGAGCCTGTTCAGCAGCTCTGAGCACCTGGGACAGGACAGAAGATGTTAAAAGGGGGGCATGTCAAGCAGTCACTCAACCACTCCCTAGGCACTTGATATTATGCAGAGATCTACCTTTGGAATGTTAACTCTAGACCAGAAGAGTTCTAGATGTTCCCTCATCTTCTGAGGCTTGAATTTGGAGTACAAGATGGCCAATTCTGTGAACATTCCCATGTGAGCACGCTCAAGGCCCAAAGCAGCTTCCAAGAGAGCAATCAGCTCTTCAAAATAGCCACGATCCTGCAATGAAGGGGGATGTTATTTGGAGACTTACAGGAAAAAAAGGCAAGGAAGTTCAAAAAGGATTTAACCCCTATAGCTTAGTTGAAGTTCTTCTGTGGTAGAGTAACATTTGGATTTTAGCAGGAGTAGGGCTTAGCAGAGGACCCCTCCTTCTCCATTTCACTGAAGGGCGATAGAAAAAAAAAAAAGCAGTGACATGACAACTCCAAGGGCAGGTGGGGGGGAAGGGGTGCACATGTACATGCTCCCCTACAGTGGAAGTTTCCCCATCTGTTGTCTGCTCCAAGTACACCATCCTCCTGCTCCTTTCACAAACTTTGAGGTTACATTTAAAAAATGTTTTACACAAGTTCCATTAAGTTGACAGAACAGAAGCTTGTCACTTTGAGATCTAGCAAAACTATTCCTCAGTTCTGAGGATTTAGTTTATGGCTAGTTTCTTAGGTCATTAAGAAAAAAAAAAAAAAACAACCATCACCTGATAGTAGCTAATCAGCTCTTCAAGTTCGTCAGCATGAATTACTATATGCAAGCCACATATCTGTGCCAATCGGAATTCTTTTCCATCCACACAGGCAAAGCACACCTACAATGAAGAGTTTGGACACTAGTCAGGATTTGGACATCCAGTTAGTGATCAATTTTTCAACTAAGTGGAAAAACCTAAAGTTTGTACATAAAAAATGCAAGATGACATCTCCTTGATCTATTTTTCCAGCATCTTGGATTGCCACCCTTAAAAACAGAAGAAGAGGTACCAAGTCAAAATAAGAACTTGATTTTGCCTAGTTAAGAAATCTGTAGCATGCAATTCTTTAAAGACAGCAATAAGCAGCTTCAGGGCTGACCACTTCTTACAGGTAATTCTGTGAAGTCTAATTTGAGTTGCCCATGTTCCGCAATTACAAACTACAAGCAAGGTTTGCCAACAGGCAAGTGCTCTAGAGAAAAAAAAAGGAGGAGAACAGCCTAAAACTTTCAGAAGTATTAGTCCAAATGGCACTCATAGGAGTATCCATCTCTAGATTGGAAAGGGCACGTCACTGGATACTCGGAAGCACTAGCATTGGCTCGGACAGGTTTGGAGTTCAAGATGAAAGCACAATAGCTTACCTCCTTCCATGTCCTGGTGCTGTTGGCTTTGCGGCCACTATCCACTGCTGCCTGGTACTCTCCAAGGTGTACCAAGGTAGATGCCAAACGACCAAAGTTAGACACATTGTTGTAGAGCAGCTTGGCTGCTTCGTACATTCTTTCATCATAGCAGCGATCACCAACCTAGAGACAAGGACCCAAGGTATTTGGATTAGATAAATGGAGAGGGAGAGAAAAAAAAACCCACACACACACCACACAAAGAAAGGGAATTCCAACAACCTTGAGATTTTAAAGTCTACAGGCCATCAACAAGTATTTAAGCAGAACATACCTGTTGTATATGGGCATTGTTAGGACCACTAATGAACTCCTCCAGCTCTGACAGGCGGTTGGTTTTTGCCAAAGCAAAAATGAGTTCAGTTTCCACATAAGACTCTCGGGCCTTTTTCCTGGCCATTTGCAAGAATTTAACCAGATCCTCCCAGTTGTCTTAAAAGATTAAAAAAGAGTTAGTTAAGCCTCTTATCCTAAATTCATTTCTATGCAATTTCTCCTTTTCCAGACTCAATTCTCTAGAGGACAAACCATGTAGAGCAAGTTGTTGTACCAGAGTGGATATGTAGAAGTCACTGGGCAGTCTTATTAGGATATTTATAACCACCCCTCTTAGAGTTCTTTAAAAGGGAAAGAACAATGCAATACAAATAAGCTACACACTGCAGTTTCAAAGAATTCAAGTCAAATAAAAGCAATTCAGTAGGCTGTGCCAAGTACTAGTCTCTCCTGGACAGCAATGACCAAGACTGGTCAAAATCCTCTAGTACGTGGGCCCAAGTGAGAATACTATTAATCCTTTTTAAAAGTGCTTTCTCTTCCAAGAATTCAAACTGCAGCTCATATATCCAAGCACTTGTGTGGCAAGCCTGCTTAATTACAGATTGAGAGTCCTTGGCTTACTATTTCTATTAGCTGCCTGAACCACTTCCATGTAAGCAGAGGGATCATCAGCCTTTATGTAAGAGTCAATGGCTTCCTTCACCAGGTCTTTCTGAAGCTGTGCTCTGGCTAGTTGGCTCCAGACAGCTGGCTCATTACACCTCTCAGCAAATTCATAGGCACGGTCAAGGTTGCCTATATGCTCTATCAGCACCTAGGAGTAGGAGGGAAAAAAGGGAGTGCTCCTTAAGAACAGGCATTCTGGAGAGAAAGGTTAGACTAAGACAAGTCCAAGCAAAAAAAGGAGGTCCTTCTTCCCATGCCCAACTGTTTTTGGGAGACCACTTCCCCACCAAGAAGGAATGAAGCAATTAAGCCATAAGACTATTCATATTCTAGATAATAAAAAAAAAAAAACAAACACACACCACTACACAAATACCACCCTTGACCTTTGGGTTCCTTTTATGGGAAACTGTTTGGTATATTGGTCATTCACCCTCCCACCCCATTTCACCCATGGTAAAGAAGCCACCAGTAACAGCATCTCACTTGTATTGCAGATGTGTTGACATCAAATTTCCGAAAGATGGCAAAGGCTTCTTCATACAACTCATTGCTGATAGCAATGTTTGCAATGTCTGGGGCATCATAGTTATCCAACCGATTGATGTATTCCATCACACGAGTGCGATCAGCCTTAATGGCAGTCAGGATCAGTAGATTCTGCAGGTTCCTTTAAGAGCCACAGGCAATGCATTTAGAATACTAGGTAGCATTATCCAACCCATTAAAGTCAGGCAAAACTCCAAAAGCAGACTCCTGCCTTTCTACATCCTGAAAGGTACTTGCATAGAGTTTTGCCAAGTGCCTACAAGCAAGTAATCAAATAATTAAAGCTAAGCCAACTCTAATATTAGTACAGCAAAAGTGGTGTTAGCCAGCTCTTAATTAGCTGGAAAGCTATTAAACCAACGTCCAAGGGATGCAGCAAAAGCAAGACGGGAAGTACCACTTCTGGGTTTCACTGCTGCCGCCACAAGCAGAGTTCTTGCCATTTTTTCAGCCTGTGGCTCAGGGCAAAAAGTAGCCTGCACATGGTCCCCCTCCCTGTCCCCCAGCACATGGAGGCCAGGGAGTACACATTTGATTATCTAGCATCCCCCATTCCTAGGGGATGCCAGATGAGATGTACAGTAAAAGCTTTGTCATTTCCAAATTGCTTCACTTTTACTCAGTTAAAGCGAGATATTACTTCGACGGTCATCTTTGCTAGGAGGTCTTGATGCCACTGAAGTCGTTAGACTACTTTTATGCATCTAGGAGTCAGTGGTTCAGCTCTGTTCATGTAGTGCTAGCAGAGGAACAACCCAAGTAGTTCTTTCCTTAACAAGTTTCTCAAAAAACCAGGAAGGTGGTATGTGGATGCCCCCTACCTATGCTCACTGAACACAGAGTTGTCCAATACTATCTTCTCCAGCAGCTCAATTAGTTCGTTGGGAAGGTCTGCAGTCATGAAGGCTTTCACTGTAACAGAAACTTCTTCTGGATCCTGCGTTTCTGACAAAGCTGTCTGAACAACCTGGGTTGGAAGAACAGAGTTGGAAGGCTTAGTCTAGTCCAATTCCAACTCATTAAGTTACCAGCCCAAGCTATAAAGCAGAATAAGCATCTTCCCCCCCACCCAGCAAATTAGGAAGTTCTAAAGCATTGCTATTTCTGTATTGCTTGATAGTCAGGAGAACATTTCTTTTGGTCCACTTCTAGAAAAAGGAGGGAAAAAAAAAAAGTCTAGCCTCTCAGTACTCTAGGGTAGGCTCACTGCACTACACCCCAACCTCTAGACTGTAGAAGCTTAAGGAAGAAAGCTACAGATTAAAATATGCACCAACTGCAATGGCTAGCCATAGAGGACTTTTAGATGAGTGCAAACACTACCTGCTTAACATGAGTCAGCTGCAAGAGCAAAAAGGGATTCTGAAGTCCAGTACTCAAGACTAGACTTTTGTTGCTAGCTACTTCTACCATACCTGATCAATGAGCTGTCGCCTGAATGGATTGTTTTCTTCAAGAACGTTTGCCCAAAGTTCTGGATCCTTCCTGCGTACAAGGTAGCGGGCCTCACTCTTGAACAAGGAGTTCTCATTACAAACCTATACCACAAGAGACATTAAACACTGAAAGTTGTGCATGTTCAGTAGAAAGTAAAATTAAGCTTTTCATTCAACTCTTGGCCACAAGTTTTGAGTTGTCAACTAGAGTTTGTTCCAGCTGCAACTCAAGTGATAGATTCCAAGCTGGAGTTTGCATCTCTCTGCTCTGTAAAGCTTGCAGAAAAACTAGAACTTCTACAGAGCTCCTGGGACTTTGATTCTGCTTAAGATTAAGTGTCAGACATCCCATTTATGGCAGATAGGAATAGATACCATTGAGATGTTGAAACTTTTTTTATAGTCAGAGAAATGGTGCATGTGGACTTAGTTTCTGAATGCAGGAACTCACCTAGTCTTGCTCTGCTTCATTGCCACAGAATGATATTAAGATCATGGTAGAAGAAAATTTGTAACACTCCAAAACAGTCCCATGAATTAAACAGCAGATCACATAAGTAGTTACAACTCACCAATTTTATGTTGAGCTAAGCCTAGCTACATATAGTTAGAGGCCACTTGACACTTGTACCAGTAAGTCAATATCGACTCAGTAATGTGTCTGAAGGGGGAGGTCCAAGATCAATTTTCCTTCCATTATTTGGAATAGAGTACCAAGATACAAGCTTTAGTAAGTACTGTCAAAAAGACTAAAACCCATGTTATTTTAGTACCAGCAGTCCATCACCCTTCCCTCTGCTTTATGTGCATGCAGTAATTAAGGACTGTCCTCTGGGAAAGTGGTTAAGATTTCCCATGCTCAGACTAGTCAGTTTGGAGACAAAAGTTAAGCTACTGGAAGAGATGGGAGCCCCTTTTCAAGTGAACAGAGGTGCTCTGTGTAATATTCACAACCCACACCCAGAGAGGAAGCCTGGAAAGTCAGGGCCAGCTACTATCAGCTGGCAGCTGATCCAGAAGCTTTCCAAAAGCCAAAAAAGGGAGTAGTCAGCCAGCTTTTCAGATGCGTTTTGCATTTTGCCTATGCTGCATAACTGTTGCATCATTACTGCAGGTACAATGATTTATATTACCAGTCATCACATAGTGAAGGACAGAGGGCTCTCATGGCACCAAAGCAAGCAGCTTGCCAGTATTGGTATGGAGTAGGTATCTAGTCAATCTAGTTGTCTGAAAGCTTAAGATATTCACTTCTGTATTTAAAGCAAAGTACTGCAAAAAGAATTTGGCTAACCTTAATAAGTTCAAGATCACACTGGCCCCTCTCATAAGCAACACAGGCCAAGTGCGGGTCCCTTTTTTCACAGTATTTGCCTACAACACGGCTGTCATAGTAAGGATTCTCACGGAGGAATCGCTCTGGGTTGTTATTACTGTCAATGTAGATTTTGGCCAGAGCATTGTGGGTGGCAGGTTCTTCACAGCCTTCGTGAATTCTAGATTCAAGCCACGGCAGCAGCAATTTGAGCCTTTGGAGAAATAGAAAAAAAAAAAAAAAAAAAGATAGAAGCATGCTGCATACACTTTTTACAACCCAAGCATGAAAACCTATTATTGACAGACTTAAGTTTACTCCTGGACTCTGTCCAGTGGAGAACCATCCATCTGGGTCTTCAAGATATTCTTATGAGTGAGCATCTCTACCCAACCTATGAAGTAGCTGTCTGAAGTGACCCTTTATTTTTATTGGAAGGTGCATTCATGTTCCACAGCTTTTCCAAGGAGGGCAACTAGAACAGCAAAGGAAGAACATGCAAAAGCTTCACAGGTTCAAGAAGAGTATGCATGAGGAGGACCTATTTAAGCAGTAAATGAGGAAGATCTTGGTCACCAGCTGGCACTGAACTAGGGAGAATGTTTTAGTAAAAAAGACAGGAGGTAGTGTTCAGATTCTGTTAGTGGTTAACAGGAATGAGTTCTGTGAACCAAGGCATCTGCCAGGTGACAGGAGAAGACAGCCAGCTAGCTCAGGGCAGTACTCAGTAATTGGCTTGGTTCCAATTTTTTCCAAAACACTTGTAACCCAGTGTTTGTGACTGAAGGCTCTCCCACACTTCAGTTAGATACCTGCAAGTGTACCCCTCACCCCAGGTTTCAGGACACTATACAGGAAGAGCCTTAAAAGCTTGGAATCTTGGGGAAATTAAGCTTCCCTGTCCATTTAAATAAATGGAAAAAAATTCTTGTCTACTTCTCTACATCCAAGTACCCCCTTCCCTGATCCAGTGAAGCAGGCCAAGAGGGCACAGTTATTCTTTTTGCTTTTGAGCAACTCTGAAGCAATGCTTGTAAACTGTAAAAGCCATTTATCAGCATCAAGTACCTTTATATTCTCCAGACTTACCTATTTCTTTTTTCCACTTCAGCCACCAACTCATCTGTTGAGAACTGGCCTCTAACCACCATAATCAAGTTCTTAATAACATCCTCAGAACAATCCACATCAAGCAGCCCTCCAACAACTGCTGGTATACGACTTGGATTCACCTAGAAGCCATCACTAAGATTTAGTTCAGGGCTTAGTAGCTATACAACCAGGAGATAAAAAAGAATTCAGACTTGACTGCAAGTCAGTCTGCTATTGGAAGTTGTGGAGCCACACACCAGCATGGCTCAGTATTTGTGGCATAGATATACATTAGTAGCATGTGCTCTCATCCACAAGTACTGTACTCCCAAGTTTAAAACAAACATTCCAAAAGTAGCAAGTTTGGTCTAAGATTTGCCATTTCATTCTTATCCCAATCTTAAGAGGGGTGGGAACAGATGACCTAAGCAGGGTGTGGGGCCTGGGGCAAGTAATCCACCACTGGCTTCCTTGCATGAGGCTTGGGGGGGGGCGGCACCAAGCAGCTAGATGCAAGGCTAGCAGCAACGTAAAAAAAAAATATATGTCACCATGCTGTGCTACCCAGCTCCACAGGGCCCCTCCAAAAAAAGCATAGGGCAACTACCCCAGGCCCCAAAATTTGCCCATCCTACAGATGGCCTTGAGTAGAAGTTAATTACATTTAGGATTAGCTTCAGAAGCCAGAACTCCATGATGAGTTTGTTTTTCTTTTTACCTTCTGAACATAGATCTCTATGTACTTCTGTAGGTTGTTGCGGTACAAATAGAGAACCAGATCATGAACAAAGTCAAATCGGTCACACACAATGATCAGAGGAAGCTGGTCTGTGAGCTTGGCCTCCTATATTTCAGGAAGAGAAGGACAAGAGGTTGGAGAAGCAAGAAAAGGCTCATTAAATTTAACTGTACAGACAAGGTGGTTATCATAGAGCCCTCAATTTTTAGTAGCTAGCCCACTGACTGTCACTTGGGGGCTGCTATTCAGTGAAGACAGAAGTGCAGTCTGGTATCTATTTTGGAAGTCTTCCCCCAACCCACCCCCAATTCCTAGACAGCCAGGTGAGCTGCATTTTGACTAACTCTAAAAACTGACCAGTAATTCTTTAAAATTTTGAGGTATAAAACAACAATCAAGCATTTAAGATATTAAATCTTTTTAATCCAAATAGTTCACTGAGTTAGTCATCTGGGCTAAACTGTGTGAACTTCATAACAAGCCTTCTTTTGCCAAGAGTCACTCACAGGAGTAACAGCTTGTTTTGAAGGAAACGACAAGCTTTCTGCAGTAGGCTTAGCAAGGCTGTAGGAGAGGCATCCGAGGATTTGGGTGCCACAATGCTTTGTTTTTTTATCCCCATAAGAAGTGGCCAATAGCTATTTTGGTAAACAGTTAGCATCTAAACAGACCTCAAGATTTGATCAGATCAGGAAACACTTGCATGCAGTCCCAGTAATATGCAAATTTATCTTAATGTAGCCCAATTATTCCTAGATGTAACCAAGAAGGACCTCTGTTAGCCTAGTATTTCTACCCCACCTCTATTTTATTGAGAAAATTCCACCACCCCCCACACCTAGATTGTGCTGGCATCTGCCACCACTGTGTTGTTCCTTGTTCTCAGTCTCAAGATGCAGCAAGGGAAGTTTATGTTAGATGAGAAAGTGTTTCCCCAATTAGATAGTAAAAGCAATGGACCATTACCTAAAGGCAATTATGGACTCTCTATCCCTGGAGGTTTAAAGACCCAGCTAGACAAAGCCTTGGCTGGAATGATATAGTTGGAAGGCCCTGCTTTGAGCAAGGGGCTGGACTAGATGACCTGAGGCCCCTTCCAACCCTCCCTTGCTACGATTACATTTAGTACAATTAAAGTCCCACTTGTTCCTAGAAATACTGGCAAGCTATTTAGAGCCTCACTGCCACCTAGAATTCATGAGGTATTCAGCACTCCCTGAAGTAACAGCTGGCAACTAAAGATTAGCTGTGCTAGAGCTAGTTTAGGTATCAGACGCTATACTTTCAGTATTAGCACCATTTCTATTGAATAGTTCTAGACAGATGTTACCTTCAGAAAGTTTTTCACTCGTTCAGGGTTATAGCAATTGCTTTCACGACAGATCCTTTCCACTTCCTTGATTTGGCCAGTCTTGCAAGCTGCTTGGATATACTTGAAGTGGACATCAGGATCCTGGCTGAAGTTCACAATTGACCCCAGGAAGTAGAATAGTCCTAAGGGGGGGGGGGGGCAGGCAGAAAAGATAGGTAGCCTTCAAATCTATGAACACTTCAGTGAATGATCACAACTTTGCAGAGCAGTTTAAGATAAATCATAGAACTTTGGAAATGCACTTCCAGGTAGGCAGGGTATTTTAAGATGTTTTTGGAGAGCAAAAAAAAAAAAGAAGAAGTTGTCACTATGGTTACTGTACACATTTCCATGAAAGGTTGCCCAGAGGCTAGGCTATCTGTATAGCTGCTAGCCTCCAGGACACTTACATACCTAGAAAAAGCCATACAGCAACTAAAATAGCTCAAGTAGTAGTGCCTAGAAGATGACTCAAAACCTGGAACAAGTCCATCAGCAACTTTCTAGAAGAAGTTTGAGACTAACAAAAAAAACCCCACAAACAAGTGCTGTACCTTCATAACTTTTGAAAGATTCAAAGAGCTCCACAAGAGACTGGGTGCCAAGCTGCTCATGGTATTTAGAAGCCACCTGCACACACAGCTGCAGATTTTGCCTGATGTTGGCCGACAGCATTGCACGCAGACACTCTACAGAGTCCTCAACCGACAGGGAGCCAAAGAAGTTCACAAGCCACTGAGAAAGACATGGAAGTTTCTTACCAGAAAGCAGAGAACAAAAGAGTTCTACCTGCTTACTGCATTTTTGCTATTCCTCTTTAAACTTGGAAAAAAGAGATCTGCTGTATTGTTTAACCCCAAAACTGGGGTTTTAATTGGTGCATATTTCAGGATACCAAAAAGCTACAAATTTCAGCATTAAAAAGGCTATAGGCAGCAGCTGAAGGAACTGTGCTCCCCTCCATCTCTCTCTCAAGCCTAGGTCATAGACAGGTGGCCCAGTTTCTATTGGGCATGGAAAGAAGCAGCAATACCGCCCCCCAGAAGAGACCCATGACAGAAGAGGTTATTTGAATTAATCTAAGGAATCCCACTCCATATTCCTGGAAAGGAGACACTATTTCTGTTTTCAGAATGGAAGCCCCTAGTTGCTTAGAGACAAGCTAGTAACTTTAACCCAAGTAGATTCAGGTACTACTCTTACCTCGGGGTTCAAAAGGTGTGTGTGAACAACAGCACGTTTGATATCATAGAGGTCAGTGTAGTGTTCTAGGGCTCTCTGCAGCAAGCCTGCCTTTTCACATAACTGGGCAATGTGAGCACGATCATAGTGTGTAAACATTTGGTTCCCAAGAATGGCATCTGCAACCTAAGACAAACAAACATGTTAAGAAACACCTGAAAATGGCTCGTAGAAAGCCATGTCTTGGAACACAGGGAAGAACCATAAATCGGACATTTGAGGCTTGCTATTTATTCACCTCTTTAGGGTCCCACTTCACCATATTCCTGCAGGAAGCCTTGTATTCTTGGTCAACTTTTACCTCAAGCCCAAATATCCCTCAACACTAGTCTGCCATCCCCCAAAGCTACACAACACTAGCCTCAGGGTACCATTCAGGAGTTCAAGCTTGCTTTAACTAGGCTAAAAAAGCGCAACAGTGGAGGAAAGCTTAGCTTCAGGTCTTACCTGGGGTGCATGAATTAGGTTCATTTCCAGTAGACGAGTCTGGAGATGTCCTTCAGCAGGGCAGTTGTTTTTCAGTGCATCCAGCAGAAAGGACGTGCACTGCTGAATCAGACTGTTCTCCATGAATACATCTACAATCTACAAATCCAGAAGAGATGAAGGTAGTCAGTCACCTCATTTTGGAGTACAAGGTTCCTGCATGCAAATGGTGGTTGCCTGCCTGGTCCAATACCAGATGGATTGGGGAGCAGGGAGGGGCAATTGCCAACCAGTTTGCCACTGACCATTGGTAAGGGAGCACTTAAGAGCAGCTGAATGTCTTCAAGTCAGCAGGACCGCATTGACTACACCCAAGAGTGCTAAGGGAATTGGCTGGAGTCATTGTGAGACTGTTGGCAAAAGCCATTTGAAGAGACTCAGTGCTTAGGAGAGGCCCTGAGACTGGCACCACACTAGCCTTCTGCCACTCTTTAAAGGGGAGGAGGGAGGAC
>NW_017728921.1:15573331-15582433 GCF_001723895.1 Crocodylus porosus | reverse complement strand
AGAGGACAAGGAGCAATGGCCATGAACTGCTAGAGGATGCAAGGAAGAACTTCTTTATGGTAACAGTGACCAGAATCTGGAAGAGGCTTCCCAAGCAGGTGGTGTAGCCCCAACCTTGGAAGTCTTCAAGAGACTGAACCGACACCTTGCAGGGATCTGATCTCAGCAGTATTCCTGCCTAGACCAAGGTGGCTGAACTATTTTTTGAGGTCCCTTCCAGCCCTTAGTTTAAGATTTTAAGTGTACAGTGATGGCACAGCTGGGTTAAGGTTTTTTGTTTTATTTTTACCTGGTTAATGTTGGCTAGTGGCTCTTCATCCTGCACCAGCATCTGAGCAAACTGCAGACCCTGTTCTGGACTGACTCTCATTACACTTCTCAACAAGAAGACCCAATCTGGTGTATAGCCAACCTGAAACATTGGGCAAAAAAAAAAAAAAGGTGTCAGAAGTCAGATCCTCATATCAGTTCCAGTAGAGCCCTAGGAGTTTCTAAAAAAAACAAAAATGTCACCCACTGAGTGCACCTAGATATTAAAGTTAACCAACAGCAGCTGCATAAACGTGGCACATGATTCTCCCTTCCCATCCTGGGATAAATCATCAAGTCCACGTACTAAATCTAGATAACAAGCTACTGAAGAGAGCAAGTGGAGCTCAGGGCACTATAGCCTACTAAGAGTCAGAACTAAGATTCATGAAGTCTATACAGGGCATTTAAGGAAAAAACCCACCAACACACAACCAACCCCCCCCCCCCCCCCATCTAGAATTTAATGCAGGAAGGACAGAACACAGCCAAAGTTACTTTGTCCAGGATTATACAAGCTAAGTCCCATTAGGGAGGAGATTTTAGATCAAATGGCACCCAATACAGAGTTTCTCTGACATTAAGATCCAAGGGTACCTATACACATGCAGTGAGGCTGCTCCATCATGCTGCAATTATAGCAGAGTAGATTTTAAATAGTCTGCTGGAGCAATAAACTACCATGCCCCAGCATCTCATGCATTAGCATCTGTGCACCAAGAAGAAGTGGTGGCAGGGGTCCTTTAAAGCTCATTGAATAAGCTTTAGTTAAAAGCACTCCCACAGCCAATTTTCAGCACAGGGACACCAGTTTGAGATTCTCTGGGTGCTTTTCATTAGAACAGCTCAAAACTCCAATTTAAGTGCCCCTTCCTCCCCCAGACATGTCTAAGTGCCCTGAAACATCTACATTTGCTGCAGAAGACAAAAACTTGAGACTTGCCCCTCTGAAGGGTAGACAGGATTACCATGTCTTTATTGAACAGCAAATCCACCTTGCTCAATTTTTACTGCTTATCAGTTTTAAAGATGATTGAATAGTTAAATCCTTGCCTTATCGCCCTGAAGTTGCCCTGTGAAGATACAAGTTACACTGCTGGACTCTTGTATTTGGGGTGTTACACCACCTTATATTTACCTTTTTGGCATAAAGAACTATTTTCTGGAATTGGCCAGTTTCTGCAAAGCACTGAATGACTTTGTTTGGCACATTAGCACGAAGGTAAACGCTGAGTGCAAGGGTGGGGTCAGCAGCCTTCACCAAGTCTCCAAGCTCCTCTGAACATTCCAGCTAAGAACAAAAAAGTTACCATATGGTCAGACCAAAAAAAAAAAAATAAATAAATAAAATCAGCATGCACTAATAAGTTATTACCACTCATGGCAAAGCAGCAAGCAAGAGACATTTGTATACCTTATCTTCCTTCAACCATTTCTCCAGCAACTGCTTCCGGCCTTGTTGCAGGACAGGACGGCACAGTTCCAAGGACTCAAACTTATTGAGTTGCCCCTGATCAAGCAAGATCCCAAAGTACTGCAGCAAAGGCGAGGCCTGCCCTGGTTGCGCTGGCACACTCTGGAACTTCCTGATAGTGTCACTGGTACGCAGGATGCCCTGAGGAAAGACAAGAGACTGTAAGATCCTCACCATCTTGCATCTGCTATTCACCCAGATAGCCTCAATTCTTCCTGCACTTGGATGGAAAGCCACAAGAACTATCCAGCTCAGATAGCTGGCACTGACACCCTTTAGGAGGTTCCTGATCCAAAGGCGTTGTGTTTTGTTGATACTTCTCTAACCTAAGCCCACCCTGGGCTGCAACTTCAGTAAGTTTGCAGAATCCACATAAAAAGAGTTTTTAGCAGACTCATTCACCTTTATCAATTTACACTGTACTGCAAGTCAAGGATCTCAATTCAGTTGGTAGTAGTTTCATTTACAAATAATAATTAAATGTGTCTATAGGATTTAGTGTGATCTTCTTGCCAGGATAAGCTTCTTGGATGTTCTGATCACCTTAACTACAAAGCTTCAAATCCTACCACCGCTCACCTTTGGTGCAGATGCTGCTACTTTAGCAGCTTCCGAATAGCTTCCTTGTGCAAAAAGTGTATTGAATTTCCTGGCAAAGAGTTCTTCTGCCCCAGCCAGGTTACTGCGGATTGCCATACGCAGACCCAGGTCTGGATTCTGGAGAACATTTGTAGCATAATTCACAATGTTGTCTTCTTCTACACAAACTGAAAGCACCTGGAAGGGGGGGGGGGGACACAACAAGCCACATAAGCAATAGTCCTCAGCACCAACTTAGTACTTAAAAATGAGAACATTAGAACAACTGAGCATTCAAAGTCAACAGCACCAGAACTGTCTCTAGCATGATTAAGCCATTTCTTTTCTCCTGCCCACATAATATTTGCATAGCTTTTGGACTGCTGAATATACTAGATCTTCAGTTAGGTCTACTGCTTTCTTCAAGTACTAAACTAGTTCTTCACACCTTCAAATGCTAGGCAAGACCTGGCACTGGACAAAAAACAGTCCCTTTCAAGGAGTTTAGTATTACTACAGTTTACAGGCCTCATGTCTCAACTTGAGATTTTTTCTGCCAAGGCTGTCCCATTAGGTCTGATGGGACACTAGAAGCTAGGTAGAGCTGCTCTACCTCCATATCTTAGGAAGACTTTCCACATTTCACCCCAGGAACTGTTACTTGGTACAGCAGTCATGCTGGAAGCAGGTATGTCACCATGTTACACCAACATCAAAACCCCCTAATTCCAACCATGTACCACATTTAACTAATACCATCAGACCAAGCATCTTGCATGTGGATTCAAAATTGTGTGTCTCTAGGTCAAGACAACTGAAGGCAGAGTTTGCTCCCTTGGCAGTTAACATCCAACAGCTAACTGGATTCGACTACTTCAGTGATCACAAGGTAGTCTACAAGCAGACAAACCGCTTACCCCTGGTGTTTATTTGCCATGGGTTCCAAATTTTATTTTAAGAGTTTTAGGCACTACTTGCCACTTAGGGCCATTTTTTTTTTCCTTCTTCTGTAGTTAAAGTTATAGGGAACCATAGAATCAATAAGTCAGAAGGGACCTAGACAGATCATCTAGTCCAGCCACCCTCACCATGGGCAGGAAGGAGCATTGGGGGTGGGAGGAGTCATAAGACCCCAGCCAGGCACCTGTCCTGTCTCCTCTTGAAGGTCTCCTGGGAAGGTGAGAGCACCATCTCTGGGAAGCCTATTCCAGGCTTTGGCCACCCTTACTGTGAAGTAGTTCTTCCTAATATCCAACCTAAGCTTATCCTCCCTCAGCTTGTGGCCATTGTTCCTAGTGACTCCAAGGGGGCCCTGGTGAACAGGCTTCCCTCAAGTCCCTGCTGCTGGCCCCTGATAAGGTTGTAAGCAGCCACAAGATTCCCTCAGCCTCTCCTCGTAGGGCTGGCCACAGAGGCCCCCCAACTATATGAGTTGCCTCCTCTGGACCCTCCCTAGGTTCTCCATGTCCCTCTTGAAGTGCAAGACCTAGGACTGGATGCAGTACTCCAGCTGCAGCTGGACCAACATTGTAGAGGGGGAGCAAGACCTCTCTGGACCTGTTAGTGATGCCCCTGTTGATGCACAACAGGGTGCAGTTGGCTCTGCTTATTGCTTTGTCACTGACTCCAGGATGAACATGAGGAGTTGACAATCATGACTGCAAGATGCCTCTGTGCTGCCGAGAGGGTCAGCCCCTAACCTATAACCATAATGCTGGTTCCCTCTCCCCAGGTGCATTCTGCACTTGTCCTTGTTGAACCGCGTGAGTCACCAATGCATTCCCCCCCCCTCCCCCATCTCTTCAAGACTGCTCATAACTGCCCTTCCAAAAAAGGCTATCAAAGCATTACAATGATTTCTTCTTGCACTGTTTTAGTCGAGATTTGATTAAGCTAATGGTTCCCAAACTTTTTTGCCATGACCCACTCTTGGGAGCAGAGTGCAGCGGCAGCAGTAGCCTTGGAAGGGAGAAGCACCCAGCATACTGCATGGCTCATCCTCTGTCGAGGTGATGCCGGCAGCATCGTATGTGACCCTCATTTGGGTCACAACCCAAGGTGGGGAACCACTGGATTAAAAAGCTAACAAACTTCTAAATAAGCTACTGTAGTGGTGATTTTTATCTAAGATGCTTCATGCCATTTCAAGATTTAAGAATAGGTTGCAGGACTACCTGTCCTTTCTTGTTTACACCAATGATGCCAGAGGTAGGCTCATGAGGAGCAGTGACAAAGATAGTGTCAGCACTAATACGGTTCATGTAAATGCACACTCCAGATTCCAAGTCATACATATGTATGTATCCATATTTTGTGATTAGGTATATAACTCCATGCTTGGCTCCAATCTGTCAAAAGGAAAAAAAAAAAGTTGCCATTTTGGTTGCTCATTTAAAAATGATACTGCCCAATATACATCTTACCTGGATTGGAGGGGGAGGGGGACCACACCCCCAGCAATTATGACTTCAGCCCAGAAGGGGGTGGGGAGGAAGGGGAAAGAAAAACCTACAAGCAACTCTAAACTCAAGAGCTACAAAGCCACAAGTGGTTGGTGCAAGGTCATCACCCCCAGCCTCAAAAAGCTATAGGAAAGTCTTGGTATGACTAGCTAGGATATTTTGATAATAGGAGGCTTCTGGTATAGAGCAGTTGAGACGAAGTAGTAATGCTACAACCCCAGGATTCTTCTCCATGAAGAGTCTCTTTATTTGGGCAGCCAATTCTAAAAAAGTTAAAGCCTTGAGGTTGCACAGGTCAGTTGCTATATATTTCAGGCCTGGAGAAATGCTTGCTTTGCATATCCTGTTTGGATTTTGTTTTTTTTCTGGTTAAGAGCCCCCGCTCCAAAAACCCACACTGTACATGCCAACCCTCAATCATATTCAGTTATGTAGGCAACAGTGTTCAATGCTGTAGAACTCAATATCCCAGGAGCTGAAGTGCAAACTCTGGCATGCAGCTTATACTACCTTTTCCCCAGAGGCTGAGGGGCAGTTAATAAAGAACAGAACTTTCTGCTCAAACAGCACAACCTAGTTAGTAGAGACAATGTTAAGACCGCAGGTATTTGGCTTCTCAGTACAATATTTTCTCCCTACCCCACCACAGAATCTCATTAACTACCTTCTGCTGTGAACACTGCCTATCATACTGTTCATAAGCTTATTAAAAGGGACTTCCCCTCCATCTGCTTTTGCTGTACCTACTTGCTATATCCTTAAAATGGCTTCTACCCATGGAGTTTGCCTTTTTGTTATGTTTATGTAGTTTCCAACATAACTCCTATGAAAGGAAAACAGATACTACAGAACAGACAGCAGCTACATAAGGAAAGACAGGCATATGAATTCATAGCAACTACTGCTTATGTAGGCTCCAGCTAGAAGTAGAGCCAAATGCTCTCCAGCCTCCCCTTCCACATCTCCTGAAGGTCTGGTTTAGCCTTCCCCCAGCCCTAGAGTGGCTGCTTTGGAGTAGTTCACACTAGGCATGTTCTACTTTGTGGAACGGACTTTAAGGAATTCAAGTTACTCATGCAACTCCATTGTGAAAGAACAGGTGACATCTGCTGTCTTTCCCCTCCTTGCCTCTTGGGGGAGAGGAAAAAAGCACAACTGCTATAGCCAAAGTGGCATTTGAAATCCCAGCTCCTGGCTCTGTCCAAAGTGCCAACTACGTAGGAGAAATGCTGCCAAGTATAAGTCAATTAGATGCGTGCCATAAAAAAAGACCCCCCCCCCCAAAAGAGACTGCACCTTCTAGTAGAGATGGGGTATAGGTGTGCCCCACACTTGCAGTGTGACACCTCCAGAGAGAGTAAGCAATTGCAGTAAGCCAAAATTAAAAGCAACAGGCCAAGGGCTTGGCTTCAGTGACATTTACCTGCATTGCCACAGGAAAATCCGTCTGTGCCTCAGGAGGGAAAAATACATCAACAGCTTTCTTAACAAAGGGCTGGTTTCCAGCAGCAGGTTGACCTACTTCAATTATATGCAGCTGGGAAGAAAGAAGCACCAGAATAGATTTCAGGTTGATTCTACCCGAGAAACAGCATTAGGTAGAGAGAAGTGCAATCCAAGCCATTTATAGACCAAAGCCATTAGCAGCTTAACATCTCTGAAGCCACTTACCCTTTAAGATTTCAAACTAATATTTATTATCCACAAGCACTAGGGCCAGGGCAAGAGGATTAGGATATTTTGGAGAACTTCCAGTCTTCTAGAAAGGAGGAAGCACCTGGCTTTAAACAGGTTCAATGAAGAGATTCTTCCACCTTTTTGGTAGGGGTACTAAGTAGAATTGGCACTTTGAGGCCGATACTGGGTTAGGATTATTTCAGTTCCATTTAGTTACCAACAACTTGAAGGGTCTGCAACAAGCCTTCAGCCCAGAAACCACAACTCAAGCTTTAATATACAAGACTACCTTAAGAGAGTCAGCACACTGGACCATACTCAAGTAGTTGAGCAGTTTCTGTACTGCGAGTAGTGACAGAGCAACCCCTGTACTATTCTAAGTTTTACAGAATGGCTTGAACAAGGAGGTCCCAGACTTGCCTCTTCAGGGAGACAGTACAGGAAGCTGCAATTAAAAAGGTGCTGCACATTGTTAGCTGTATGGATACACAAGAAGCAATACAAGGCACAAGATGTTTCCCTTAATGTTACAGCATGGCTCTTATGCCTTTAAGCATAGGTACTCTATTGCCTTCTGCAGTTCTTTAAGATGTTAAAGAAACTAAGCTGAACCAGTCCCCCTTTGGCTTTCAAGTAGTTTAAAGTAGTCTACAAGCCAAAAACTCCTTGACATCTTAGCAGATGGTCATTTTCAAATAAAGGACCAAAAACAACTGCAGCCATTTTGCATTAGGAAAGAGATGGTCAGTAAGTGGTGCAGACTTACCTTGCCTCCTGCAGGACTCCTCACAGCAAAGCAGAAGAGCGTGGAAGGCTTGACATTTCCTTCTATTTTGAATTCTGCAAAGGCTGCTGCATGGCCTTCAATAGGTTGAGAGACTTTTCTGTCAACCGAGTAGAGCTGCATTGCACCAACGACACGATTTTGCTGGCAATACAGCAAGGGAAAAAAAGGGTTAAAGACTGCAAGTTTTACTCAGCCCAAAGAAGGTGTGCATGTCAAGACTGTAGGGATCCCAAACTAGACAACACACGACAGAGCAGCAGGCAGCAAGATAAAGTTTAAACACATACCTGTGCTGAAATGCCAATAAGTAGCAGCCATTTTTGATGTTCATCAGTCCTGTAGTTTATAATCTGGCAGCCTGCCAGACTGGCATGCCTGTCAAACATCTTCTGGGGCTGAGATTCTCCTTCCATGCTCCAGTGGTAGACAGCAGTTTCTGTCACCAAGGCGACTGTATTCACAGATATCCATTTCCAGAAGATCACTTCCTCTGCCATGGTGTGGGCTTTCATTTTACTTTTCATCTCAATGTTAAAGATCTGGAGTGTCTTCCCAGCTGATGCGAGTCAAAGGGAAAAGATAAATAAGTAAATAAAAATGGTGATGAACAGGTATAAGTAATCCTCCATTCTATAGATTGGAGGCTAGATGACATTTAGAGAACTGACTCAAAATTAAGTTAAGTTATCCCACTTCCCTTATTTCAATAAAAGGGAAACTAGTTGTTAGCCTACCATGTCTTTACTGTACCCAAAAGCAGCTCTGTGAAAGCTAGTTACAATAGCCTTAAGATGTTGCACCACAAGCTTCAATTCCTGAACAAAGAGGCAGTATGCATCATTCTTACTTTTCTGGATTCAAGGGAGTACATTCATCAAGTTAGCTCTGACTGTAGGCTGACTAGGCTTTGTAAGACACTCCACTAGAGCAAAATTTGGTTTAGTCTTGATACAGGAATTAGAAAGACGTTAAAGAGCATTTCTTTCCAAGTGGGCTTTAGTACTTGGTTTACTAGCTCTACTCATGCTATGGCTAGGTTCCATAGCTTTGAGCAAGCTTATATACAGATCTCCAGTAGCATATTAGAACTTTGGCTTTTGACACCTCATCTAGAGAGTTACAATATAGATGCCAGCTATTGTATAGCATCATGCCCACAACTAGGTCAAAGCAGATTTACATTGCTCAATGGCCCTCCCCATAGAGTGGTCAACCTAAGCAAACATCAGAAAGTTCTCCATAGAGACACCTACACCAACTAAACAGCTGCACAATCCAATTGGTAGATCAGACCTTTTAGCTTCCATGCTGCCCTACCATCATACTGGTATTTTAAAAGTGTCCATTACTCCCTTGTCTCCTTGTCTAGTTGAGTTGATCCATTGGAGGTGCCCTAGCTTCCTATAAGCAAAGGGCATCTTGCTATTTACTGCAGCATGCTGAAGCTTTACTTTACCCAATACTCAGAGTGAGCCAAGACTACTCCATAATGGTTTATTCCTTCAGGGCCTGACCTAGTAATAACTTTCTATCCAGAAGCAACAATACGACTTGCCATCATAAGCAAGTGGGGCAGATGTGAAGTAACCTCAGAAGTTCTCCACTGGCAGGGGCACAAGAGATGGCAAAATAAACTGGTCAAGAGATTCAAGTTGGTCATCTCTTGGGAAGGAGGGGGCAAAAAAATGCATTTACTAAAGAAGAGTCCACTTAACTCAGACTTCTAGTCCTTTTCCTTGAAGATTAAATTAACAGTGATTCTCACTTATGCTGAGTAGTGATTTTAGAAAAATCCACAAGGTTTTGGTTTTTTT
>NW_017728921.1:15569897-15572956 GCF_001723895.1 Crocodylus porosus | reverse complement strand
AACATACAGCTTAATCTGCTTCAAAGTGCCATGGGTTGGTTGGCTTCTGACTTAAATAGCCAAACTCGTTTAGAAGCAAAGCCTTAATGCCACCTTAAATGGCAGATATGATCTTGGGCAGGTTAACCTTCCAGTTGTAGGTTCTGCAGAATAAAAAAGTTCACCATCACATTAGATCAGGACCAAATCATTTAACCCAGTCCATGTTCCTCAGCATAGTCCCAAGGACAGATTGCAGTATTCTACTAGTATTGTTTGCTGGAAAGACTTAAACATTCTGCTACAAGTTAAAGCAGGGAAGTTCACAATGTTTGTTTTTCCCTACCCAGACTCAAGATGCTGGCTTCTTTCCAACTTCAAATACTTTAGGAGATCTGACTGGATCTGGCACCCTTAGGCAGCTAGGCCTAGTGTCCCCCTGCCCCTCCCTCATTTATTTTAAACTGATCCATTTACTGGAAGTCTTTACTAAGAGGCAGAAAGTTACATTTCTGTTAACTCAAGCATGACATTGCATTTTTCCATTCCATGCTAATGGATGGAAGTGCCTTCCAAAAGGCAAGTGCAGCATTCCCCGCATTTGTTCTGACAGACTGAAGTGCTCTCATAATACAGAACAAAAAGCAAGAGATCCATGGATACAGGGGACAGTGTAATTAATGCTCAGTACACTAGGAGTACCACATGCAACCAAGAAATGCAATTGTGCGCACACTAAACCCTAGGAGACAGCTTAATTTAGGTAACATTTCCCCACTTAAAATTGGAATTAACTGGTTGCTCACCAATTCATCCATTATGAGCAACTCCCAATCATGACATTATGCAACAGCTCAGAGACTTACCACAAAATCAGCAGGGAAAGTTTGCAGTGCACCAGCCTTTAGCCAAAACAGCCAAGAGCTGGAGAGTCAACTTTTGCTTATAGCTCATGGGAAGTTTTCTGCAAGATCTCTGGACAACCACAATTGTGTTTAATAATGGATCTATGGTACATTAGAGACAAGGGGTTCTACCTAGGCACCACTCCATTGTTCTGCTACCCTCTAATCTAAATTTTAGGGAGGGATTGCCTCCTCTAGCCATGGTAATTTTGCTGTACCTTGACATCAAGTGCAGCATTTACATCAGTATGGAAGGGAATGCCCCCACCCCGCTACAAAAAAAACCACACAAAACCAACAGCATATGCTGCTTAATTACATTTGTTAAAAAGGGGACATTAGCCAATATACTCTGAAGCATTGGGACAAAAATTTGACAAGACCTAGATGTTGGCAAAATAAACTACATTGTTAGAAGCTGGATGACACCGACAACCCATTTTAGTTAGTAAGTTAGTTTTGGTTCTAGACAGGTTGACAGTTATCAGTTTGAACCACATGACGTTTTAACAGTACAGAGGATGCACTTTCCTTGCCAATAGGTTGATTTACAGGGGTCCAAGATTGATTTAGCATATTTTCAGTGAATCCAAATCAGCCTTGAGATACCAGGATGCTCCCCATTTCTGGCTACCTTGCATGTGGAAGCAGTTCATAGCCTTTGAAGAAAAGGCACGCAATACCCAGAACAAATTTCAGCTGAAGTCAATATTCCAACTATTCCATTTTTCAAAAGCCAGCTTCGATTCTGAGCCAGCAACTTCTACTTTTCTACTACTAGTTTGCAAAAAACTAAATTTTAAAAAAGTTAGTTCTTGGACCCCTACTTGGCATCACCACAAGTAGAGACTAAATACCACACTTAGGCAGAAATGAGTGGCACACAAGACATGCTAGCAAAGGTCTCTCATAAAAGTATCGTGACTTGGTTTTGTCTACCAACTGTACTATAGTTACACATAGAATGCAGTCCCCATTGCTTGGTACAGTCAATAGTCAAAGCAACCAAACAGTTAGCAGCATGCCAATAGAGGGAGAAACTTGTAATCCCATGCCTGGTACCAAGTCAGCAATTCCAATTAGCTGTAGAATAAGCTACAGCTTCTTGCAAAAAAGTTCAGTACTTTATGAGATTTGACCATTTTACTATTAAACGTGAAATGTCAGGACAAAGTTAACTCACCATCTGTTTAAGACAAGAATGCAGGAAGAAAAGTACAAAGTCAGTAACAAGGTGAAGCAGTTTAAGGATTAGACACCAGAATGTTTGCAAAAACTATTCCGTCTTCTGAAAGGTTGGGAAGTCTTTAATCCCAGGTGCTTTGGCAGCTTAAGTTGTATTCAGAAGAGTCAAGAGTCACTTACAAGTTAATACAGAAAACCCTTCAGCCAAGCACCAGATTTTAGCTGCCGAGTCACAATTTAGGACAAGCTCTTTTAAGCTTGAAATTAAATATTTAGACAAAAACTTCTCTCCAAGCACTGCTCCCACCCTTACAGGCTAGCCTGCATTAAATATACAAGTTTAAGAAAAAAGTTATTCTAATAAATGCACCATTTCAGTTATTACTTTAAGATCTCTCACATTCATTAAGTAGGAAAAAAGGTGCTCTCCCATTTCTTCTGTTCCCTTGAATAGTAACAAATACTTTCACTGCAGAAGAGATTCTGCAAAAGTAGTGTCCCGGTCTGTCCAAGAGAAGATAGTCTAAAGAGTTACTCCATTTGCAAACCTAGTTATGACATACCCCTAAATTGCCACATGTACTGGGGTAGCTCACCTCAAATTTAAGAGGGAAATCCGGTACTAATCAGTAAGGACCCTATCAAAAAGTGTTCCTACAGAGGACTACATTAGATTTCCATGCTTGTGTCACTAAACACTAGATATTCTAGTAGAACAGCATTAACTCACCTTTCAGAGCAATTACTTTAGAAGCTGGATTCATGATAGCACTTTCTGCAGAGATTGGGCGTCTGATAGGAGTAGTTGGATCACTCATGTCAATTATCACAACTTGTGCTTGCTCTCCTACTTTCTCTCTGATGCAGATGAATTTGTCAGATTCCATTGTCAGGGTACTGAATCCAATGTTTGCTGGGTTAATCCCCAGGTTTTGAAGCTAAACAGAAAAGACAAAAGTTAGTGTTAACAAGTAGCTCCTCCACACAAAA
>NW_017728921.1:15563922-15565242 GCF_001723895.1 Crocodylus porosus | reverse complement strand
ATGCTGATGCAGTCCATAATAGCTCTGCATAACTCCTTATGTGGCCTACAAAACCACACCCCCCCCCCCAGAGGCAGAAGCAGCCCCTAAATTGTTTATTTCATCCAAGTACTTGCCTCTTGCTTTTATATTTAAAGTCACATTTCATAAAGCCTAGGTCTGTTAGTCCATGTAAAAAGTTGATGATATTCTCCACCCCAAAGTTTCAGCAACTGGGCTAGCAGAGAGCCTAGTTTCTACTCACAAGCAGTTGGAATGAGCTGACAATCTACACGTGACATTTTTCTCCAAGGTACTCCATCTAGTTTCCTAACTTCTGCAGAGATGCTGCCAGAAAGACCCCACAAACCAAAATAAAGCTTTCAAACTTGCATGTAGGAGGCCAATTTTGCAAGTCCAGCTTGATGGATAGAAGTGCTGGGAGGAAAACATTACTTTGTTAGCCTGTATTAAGTCATATAACCCATTTCAACTTGGATAGAGCCATTTTGGGGGGGGGGGAATAGTGACCAACCAGAAAGAACCCCAGAACAAACAAACCCCCCCAAAAAAGCTTAGAAGCAAATACATCCATCCATCTTCAAAGCTTCTTAAATAAAAAGAGGATCAAGAAGCAATACTACTCAGTGCTAGAAGTGAGTAACAGCTGTACTCAAGCCACAGTATCAGAAATATAGTAGTGTGTTATCCAGGCATTAGGCCCCCTCCATCTACTTCACCAATGCTTTTATATGAAGATCCCCAAAACAAAGTGAACAGGTCACATGATGTTTAATAGCATGCACATAAAAAAGTTTTGATCTGACCCATCATGGTTTGCTACAGTACATAGCTTTATTCAAGCCAAGTCAAACTGAATGTGTAATTACCACAGCACTACATTTTAGCAGAGATCTCATCCAGGAGGGCTGGGCTTAGGGATTTTTTTTCTGCATTCAGATTATTCACCTATTACTCATGGACTACAGAGTGAACTACAGCAGCTCCATTAGTGTCCCAAAGGACTCTAGTTAACTTCAAGGACTGCAATACAAGTCAAAACAAGGCAGGTTCCAGGCTTCCTGCAAGTCACTGAGATGATACTTGCTGCAGCATAGAACTGGTCAGAAGTTAGTCAGACACTTGAACTTTATAGTAGTTTGGGGTCAGAAAGGACCTGAACAGATAGATCTGGTCTAACCCCCACCCCAGCACTGGCCAGAGCATGGGCTGGGATCACAACCCCAGTCAGGTGGTTTTCATCCAACCTCTTTTTGAGTTTACCCAAGGGAGGAGCAAGGACCACTTCCCTAGGAAGTTAGGGTGGCTAGGATCTGGAAC
>NW_017728921.1:15562532-15563822 GCF_001723895.1 Crocodylus porosus | reverse complement strand
CCTATTTGCTGCTGATCTCCCCTAATGAGTTTGTAGGCAGCCAACAAATCCCCCCTCAGCCTTTACTTGCTGAGGCTGAACAGGTTCAGGTCCCTCAGCCTCTCCTCACAGGGGCCTACCCTGTTGCCCTGCAACCATGGAGGTGGCCCTCCTCTGAACCCTCAAGGCAGGCCACATCCTTCTTGAAGTGCAGTGCCCAGAACTGGATACAGTACTCCAATTGTGGCCTAACTAAATGTTATGTAGAGGGGGAGTATCACCTCTGGACCAGCCTGAGATGCATCTCTGGATGCACCACAAGGTGCAGTTGGCTTTGCTGGCTGCAGTCTGACATTGGCAGCTTATGTTCATCTTTGAGTCAATAATGACTCCGAAATCCCTTTCCACCTCTGTGCTCACCAGGGGGAGCTCCCCAGCTTGTATGCATGCTGTGGATTCCTCCTCCCTAGATGCAGCACCCTGCATTTATCTACATTGAACCCCATCCCATTACCATCCACTCACTCCCGTAGTTTGTGAAAATCTAATTGCAGCCTCTCTCCCTTCAAGCGTGCCTACCTCTCCCCACATCTTGGTGTCATCAGCAGACTTGGACAATGCGTTTTCCACCCCCTCGTCCAGGTTGCTGATGAAGATGTTGAATAGTGTAGGCCCCAGGACCGAGTCCTGGGGGGACCTCACTAGTCACATCCCACCAGGTCGAGTATGACCCATCCACCACTACTCTAGGTGTGCTCCATCAGCCAATTTTTGACCCATCCCACTGTGTAGGCATCAATGCCACAGTTTCTCAATTTATTAATGAGAATGGGGTGAGAGATGCGTCAAAGGCCTTTTTAAAGTCCAAAAAGACTACATCCATGATGACACCATCATCCAGGGATTTAGTTACCTGGTCATAAAAGGCCATCAGGTTGCTCTGGCAGGACCTGCTTTTGATGAACCCATGTTGATTTCCCCAGGCATGATCTCCCCTGCTGGCCCCTCACAGATGTGATCCTTGGTAATTTTTTCCAAGAATTTTTGAGGTCAAATGTGAGTCTTATGGGTCTATAGCTTCCTGGGTCCTCCTTCCTTATAAATGGGGACATTAGCTAGTTTCCAGTCTCCAGGCACCAGGCCTGTGGATCACAATCACTCATGCAGCCAGGCCAAGGGCACAAACTGTAGGTTTAAAAAAAAATAAAATAAAATCATCATCAAGGGTCACTCATGCAAAAAAGTGTTGCTCAAAGAACTTTAACTCCATAGTGAGGAGCTTAACAGTGCTTTGATGCTCTGCAAGACAAC
>NW_017728921.1:15557460-15562432 GCF_001723895.1 Crocodylus porosus | reverse complement strand
ATCATCAAGGGTCACTCATGCAAAAAAGTGTTGCTCAAAGAACTTTAACTCCATAGTGAGGAGCTTAACAGTGCTTTGATGCTCTGCAAGACAACCTGTACACAGTCTGTAGCAATTGTGATGAAAGCTGGCCACATTGCACAAAAAAGGAGTTCCTTCCCCATCTTAGAGGAGGACAGGAAGAAAAAGTTGTTTTTGGGTGGGGGGTTTTAAGCCACTGCTTCCACCCCCCCAGCCATCTTGCTAGAAGTGGCTCCCTCCCAAGTTAACTCTTTGGAAAGGCCACTTTGATAGCTCAACTTGCACTGCAAACTATAAAAAGCACTTTTGTAGAAAGGTGCAAAGCTAACTTTCCCAGTGCTAGCTGGGACAACAGCACTTATAGTGCCAGCTTACTGTTGTTCCAGAAACTTGAAGTTTTAGGAGGTCTCTCTAGTGTTAATGCTCTAATAGGAGAGCATTTTGTCTTCTTGTAAAATTATGACCAGACCCTAGTCCCCACTCCATGTGCTTCACTGTGAAGTAACCAGTATCAATACATATTATGTTGCATGGTTCTGTGCCTTTTCCTCCCACCTACCCTAGCCAGTTCTTAATACTACACTAGAAAACCTGCCCCAGAGATTTGTGGTCTTTCAGTGAATTGCCAGTTTCTAGTAGTCTCCTCAAACTGGAAGCCCTCATCGGATATACCATCAGAACTGACCACACGCAATTTAGTCAGCAACTCCTGATCAGGAGCCATTCATAAAAGAGGTAGGCCTCTAAACACAGCGGTAGATAAAGCATCAACTCTATGGCCAAATATAGTCTTCAGAGAGCAAAGTACAGGGGGCAAGAAAATAAGATGGGTCTCATCTACGCATTGAGACACTCAACATGCAAGTTGCACTTCAGTATTTTTCTGCTCTGGAGAGACCTTCAGGCTGTAACATGGAGAGCCCCAGACTCATTTCCTCAATCTACCAGGAGGAAAACTGTCTTGCCATCTCACTTATTCAGTATCCCGTCCCTGAAACAACTTACAGCTGAGAGATTTTACTTCAGATTCAACTTGGAAATCAGTGTTATTTCTCTCTAAATTCCACTTTCCATTTCTAGTATTTCATGGGGGCATATTGCCTTGCTCATACTGATTTTTAATGATTCTAGATGTTTTAGAAATTAGAGGGAGAATTAGTAATAGGGCTCAGTTACCTCATATGCTCCAATCCATTGTCCCATCTAGGTATAATCTTGTTTGTATAGTTCAGTTATTACAAGTCTAAATTTTAGTCCACACAGCTCTAGAAGAAATCACTTCCATTTGCAGCAGCTCACCTTGCTCTCCCTTCTCCCCAGATATTTATCAGGGTAATTAAATCCTGATCTTCCTTTAAGAGAGGAATTCAGCAGTTCAAGGAAGAGATGGGGGCAAGAGTGGGAATGCCCTATTTAATCTTTTACCTCTACCTTCATCTCAGGGAGAGAGCTTCCCATTTTAGAGTACCTCAAGGCATCAAGCATTTTCTTGGGGAGTCAGATGCATCAAGACATAGTTAGTTAGTTACCAATTGTAAGAACTCTACCAGACAAACAAGCAATACTCCTGCAAACTGATTAGTGTAGTAGTAAACAGTATGCATCCAAGTAACACTCTTGCTGAATTATTACAACAGATGGCCAAGCTTCCCTAAGCTCCACTGTTCTCCTAGTTGTAACTTGCTCCTCTACAAGAACTCCTGCCCTGCTCAAGTCACCATTTAAAAAGGGTGTCACAGGTCATCCACCACATGATACCACCCGAGGCACAGCATTCAAAGCTACAGGAGAGACATGACGACTCAAGGATAAGAAGAGAGTCAGGCAGACTTCAAATCCTATGTTTACCTAGGCCTTCATATGAGACTAGATACTTTGTTATCCACCTTAAGAAGCCTGGACCAGGTTATCTTAAAATCCATATGCTGACCAGTTTGCCAACAGAACCATTTCAGTTAACTATTAGGTAGAAGACAAGACAGAGTAACAGTTATTCCCTCTTTTGGAATGAAGGCTACAGATTGGGGTCAGAAATTCTTACATTTGTAGGTATCAGGAAATTGAAAATTTATTATTTGGTGTCTGCATGCATAAGAATCAAAATTTCTCATTTTATTCTTCCCAGTTTTTCTGCTTCTAACTAGACAGCCCTCAGAGTTTTGGGAGTTTGTTTTTTTGGTAGATTCAGGAATATCTACCGAGGCAAAGCCTTGCTTCTCCAAGCGTAAGTAGTGTAGTAGCCACATGCATCAAGAAATTCTACTTTAACCACTAATTCTGCCTAGTGAGTAGAATGGACATACTTGAAAACTGGATCTTTTCCAGTCTAACCCACTTAAATTTTCACATGGCTAGACAAGCTAGTCCATTTTGCTACCTTTATTTATGCTGCAGTCTCTCAGAAAGAGTCTTAAGGCTCATCTACACTGCAGTCTACAAATGCAGACTAGAAGGATGCTCCCCTTGTTTTTCCAGTAGTTTGGAAAGAAGAAGATTGTTGGGTGTTCGTTTTTTTTTGGTTTTTTTTTTTTTTAAACAAAAAAGAGCACAACACATATAGGCAGAGACTGGTCATACATAAAACTACTTTAGACAGGAAGAACCCCAAGTTAGTTTTTGCTTATATACTCCGCTAGCCTTGCTCCAACATTTATGATAAGGCTAAGCAAGGTCAAGAACAACCACTCCACCCCATCAAAAATTCAAGTACCCAATATCCAAATATTAAAAATGTATCTGCAATAGTGTGTTGCATAAGTCTACTAACTCTTAAATAAGGTCACAAACTAAGGTAAAACTAAATCTACTTCTGTATTATTGACTATTACTCATTCTAACGCCACACGTTGTCCTAACTGTACTGCACTCACCCAGTTATACAACTGGTAGTGCATCTCTGAACCTTATCAGAAGAGAAGATAAGTGTATAGGAGCTGTACAAAGAACTTACTGAAATTTAAAAGCCCTAAACTGCACCCCTTCTCAAGTCACCAAGTTTCTCTGCAGTGGCATGCTACAAGAGGCAATTAGTGCCTACTCAATTACCTTGAGTTAGCCACCTTACCAAACAGCATCTCTTGACCACATTTTACCACTAAAGATCAGGGGAAGTCACCACAGGAAAGTGTGACCTTTTGTACACAAAGTTCTCAAAGACGGTAACTACTTTTCCCCAAGTATTAGTCACTTAGTTTTAGGAACCAAAGGTTTCCAAGAAACAATTTGCAAGTTTTGAAGTGTTCTGTGAACTCTGTCCTTGGACTTTGCTGCAACTAAACATGCAGAGGCCTTACTCAGTTCATCACAATTCTTACTCATCTTAAGTCATAGGTCTGTTGCATAACTGACAGCAGTTCCTGCAGTCTTTCTGGGAAGCTCTGTCATGATAATTGAAGCTCAAGAGCATGCCCATGTACCTATATATTGTTACCCATCTTGCAGCTGCAAGAACTACAGCCTTTAATCTCAGATTGTCAAGATTATCTACCATAGAAGACGACTTGAATACAGAACACATAACTAAAGTCTCATTTAAAGCGATTAAGAAAAATGTGCTTTAATGCAACTAAACTAATACAGTGTAACAGTCCTCTACTTAAGCCATAAACAGTCAGCTGCAGAGATGCAATAGTCACGTCTAACCTCTGAACTGGTTAAAGTTATCAACGCATCTCTTTTGACAGTAGTAGCACTCTTCACCTGTAGAAGAGGCATCCTCTTTATCACTTCAGTTTTTTTACTAGAAGAGTGGAAAAGGCACATGAAGTTCAAATGCAGGAAAGCTTGATTTTCTTCTTCTGACAGAAGTAGTAAGCACAAGGATCAAGTCTACTAGTTCTAGAATCTAGGTCCTTTGAGGTCGTTGTCATTCAGTTCACCAACTTCTAGAAACACTTTGATATACATTATCATAACAGTACACCTATCATAGGTATTCTTAAGCATCTAGCACATTAAGATATTCTTATGTGCATCTGATCATATAAAGGCTTTTGAAGTGCAGTCGAGTCAAATAAATGTTCCTTCATCTAGGAGTACAGATGTCAGGTAAATAGGATGCATTACTCAATTGTAAAAGCTTACTTACAAAGCTAGGATGCTGCATAGATCTAACAAACTGTATTTAGGGAATTATAACATTTATGGCAAAAAACTCTTAAATGAATTATACCAACTGATAGGATCCAGCCACTCTGAGTTGCTTCAAAGTTAAATTTAAAGTAGTGAGAAGATTTAAATACTCCCCTATGCTGTCTTTACAGCAAGTCGTTTAAAAAACTTGAGCCACCTCATTCATGAAGCATGTGCCTACAAAGTTGGGTTCAGTTTTCTAATAGTAGGAAGACATTTGTAAACAGCTGGTATGTTTGGCAGTTCTAAAATTAAATCTAGGCTAACATCCATTGAAGTCTCAGATGGAAAGCCATATTTACATAAACATGATGAGTTAATGCATTCACCTCATTAACTCCAAGAGCTCACATCTCCCTTGGTTTTCCCTACTAAGAAACAACCTGCTAATTACTAGGCCAGTTATATTTTTTTTCCTCCATCCACATATTAATGCCTGTATTTTCATTTGATGTGGAAGTCATCCTCAATTCCTAGTACCTTTGGATTTAGTTTGCATTCTAGGGGGCAGGTTCTGCTGGAGACAGTGGTCAGTAGAGTTACCCTTAGATTTCTTCCACCATACATAGTGGGAAGAATGGTCCTCCTTACCCACCTTGTTACAACAAATCACCACGTTGCCACTGAGTTTGCAGTGTCATTCAAACTTCTCATTAGGCATACAGTTGAACTTTTCCATTTAAAGCATGTCTGGAAGTCAGACAGCAAGTCCCACAATAACTGGAAGCAAGATGGGTGCAGTCAGACTGCATGATTTCTGTGCTATGATGCAGGGTGACTTACTGCTGTGCAATAGCAGGCTCAATGCATTTGAGAGACA
>NW_017728921.1:15543933-15557360 GCF_001723895.1 Crocodylus porosus | reverse complement strand
AACTGCCACTTTATAAATATCTACCTACCACATGTGGTATTGGTGTCTCAGAATTAGCTGGTTCAATTGTTGACCAACTGTACTTTTCCCTAGAATTGATTAGGGTTTGTAATGCTTTTAAGACAGAGCTCACAAAAGGGGACTTAAAATCTTCACATCTTAATACATTTCCAGGGGTGATAAGGAGATGTAAACCTAATATTGAACTTTAAACATTGCACTTGATAGGAAATTTACTGCACAGCTTTACACCTTTGACACCAATGACCACCATCTCCATTTCAGGTGCCTCATCTGCACTCCAAGATAGGAAGACAGATTTTGTCCCATCCCTCCCCCCAGAAATTTTTGGACCAGCAGAAAGAAAGAAAGCTTTCAGCAGAGACAGCAGCCTGAACCAGCTTCCTTCAAAGAAGGGCTGGTGGCAAAACTGTTTTCATCTCTCGAGGCAGCGGTGAACTTCCATGAGCCGCGAGGCCTGTCTCGGAGGCAGACCCTCCGCACAGGCCGCCTGCCCAGGTGCTACCCTCCCCGGGGAGAAGAGCGGACAGACAGGAGACAGGCGAGTGCCTCCCACCTGCTGCAAGAGGAAAGGGGTCTGGCAGCACCCGAGGTGTCTCCCGCTCCCTCAGGCCGCGGCGGGGGGAGCAGAGCGGGCTGCGGGGCCGGAGAGGGCTCGGCCTCCGCTCGCGGGCACCGGGAAGGCGAGGGGAGAGACGAGAGCGAACCGCTGCGGCCCGAGGGAGAGGGAGGGCGGGGCCGCTCATTCATTCCTCACGACGTCTTCTGCCGGCCCCACCACCCCCGGGCCGGACCGAGCCGAGCCGGGCGCCGCCATCCCCGGCCGTGACTCTGCACAAACGGGGGAGAATGCGAGGCGCGGCCCAAGGGGCCTAGTGCGCAGCCCCAGCCCCAGCCCCGCTCACCTGGAAGTGCTCCTGGAAGCGTATAGGCAGGATCTGAGCCATGTCTGCGGGCGGCGGTGCCCGCGGGCGATGCGACAGGACGCGGGACGGTGCAGCGACAAGCTCCGTCCGCCCCGGCGGCCTTTTCTGTGTGGGCTCCGCGGCCCCCTCACTCCGTCGAATCACTGCGCCCGCCCCGGCCTCAGCTCCACAGGGTCTCCAAACAAGTAGTCCCTGCCCTTCCCCCGCTCCTCCGCTCCCGCTCCTTTGCAGCCCTCTCGCGGCTTCCCCCGCCCGCCGCGGCCACTCCCTCTGAGCAGCGTGTCGGGATTGCGGAGGGCAGGCGGGGGCGGCTGCCCAAACCTGAGGCATCGGAAGGATGCAGGGAAGGAGTCACTTGTCAAGCCCTCGGTATCCTTCCGCCCGAGCCGCGGTACCACGTGACCCCATCCCCATGGGGCGGGGGAGGGGGGCGGCGTGAGACCCGCAGGCGCTCAGCCTGCACGCCAGTGTGGCAGCTCCCATGGGGGCTCGCTGCTTGGGGGGGTTTTGCTGCCTTCCCAGGAGAGAAAAGGTTGAGGGGTGGGCACAGTGCAATGCCCCACGGGCGGGGGTGCCAGGCAGGACTCTCTTGCCTCCCCACGCAGCAAAGTAAGGGTCAGGACTGTCAGCAAAGGTCTTCCTCCCCCAGCACGGCCTCGCTGGAGCACAGGATGCAGCCCAAGCACAGACCTGGGTTACGCTGAAAATGAAGCCAAATTGGCACCACGGCACAGTCGTGCAACACACAGTTTTTACGTGACGCTAATGCGCAGTGCAGTAATTCTGCGACGTGTTAGTGCATTTGTGCGGGTTTTGCCAGCCACGCTAATGTCCGTAGACCCGAGCTGCTTGGTGTGGCCCCTTGCCCCCTTCCAGTGGTGGCAGGGACATGTGTTGTATTACAGGAGCCTGCCGGGTCTTTACTGGAGCCGGCTTTCCGGCAGTAGCAGCCTCTGTGAGAAGCACAGGCCTGGTCTTACATCTGACCCTGCACTGCCCGTGACCCACCCAAGGGGCATGGCATTACAGGGACAGCAAGCTCCTGAGCACCATCACGCTGCCTTCAGCAGGGAGCTGAACAGATTTATGACCCATTAGTGATGTCTGATGCGTGGTTAGATTTCCCTGCGCCGTACAGGAGTAGGAATGCCACTCCTTCCCTTGGGCCTCGGCGTTATAAAGTGACCAGACAGCATGACCAAGAGCTGGGGGATGGCATCTCCAAATGACCCATAAGCATTCTCTTCTCTTTTTTTTTATCCCTTTCCCTTCCCTTGGGTGATTGTGATCAGCTGGCAGAGGAGTGAACAATGACAATGACAGTAATAGTATTCTAGATAAATTGCAGCAATCAATTGTTTTACTTGGAGAAGGAAGCTGGCTGCTGCAGTATTTCTGACTCCTGCTATTTTATCTGGGGGCCTTATGCTCCTTTTCCTGAAAGCTCAGCTCCTGGAGTCATGTGATTGCAGGAGAATCTCAGGTTCACATTAAAAAAAGAGTGTTTTCCTACTGTCCAGGGTAACCAAGAAAAGCTGAAAAAGTGACACCTAGGGGTTCAACACTAGAAGTCCAATGAAAAGAACTCCAAAAGCTCACGAACTGTACACTTGTATTATTTTTCAGGCAATGACATGATTTTTAGAGCTGGACTCCTGGATTTTTTTTTACTCTGTGGAATAGGAGGTTACCAGCACTGAATTAGATTTACGAAGGGATCGGGTGCTGAGGCATCCTGTTAACCTGCTGCAAATTGCAAGCTGGAGTTACCTGCCTTGGCTCCCTACACTGTGCATTGGGACTAGGTGCCCAGGAATGGGACCCATAGGAGCCAGCAAACGGAACGGGCATCCCGAACCAGACAGAGAGAGATGCCAACAGAAAACACGACATAAGCCCTGCCCCTCAGAGGGGTTTGGGTCTCTAACTCTGGCCTGGGTGGATGCTCTTTTCTCCACTCACATTCCCAATGTGAACCTCGGGAGTTGTAGGCTCCTTTCTAAAACGGAGGAGGGACCATACCTCTGCCTTTTAAAATAGGAGTGGGGATAGTGCCGCCTCCAGCCCAGTCCTGGCAGAAAGTACTAAGCCATGAGTCTCTCTCCCCTGGAGAGTGCCCTAATAATGAGGCATTACAATCAGGCTCTCTCTGGCCCAGCTGCGTGGTGGAGTAGCTACAAGAGGATGGACTGTACACCCTACAATCTGGTGGGTCTGAATTTAAGTGTCCCACACCCACAGCTTTGGGGCTTTAGGCAACAGGAAGGGCACTGTCTCCTCAGGCCATGTTTTTTTTGGTTAGATGTAGGCTGAGCACACTTGTTTGATCAGTGAGATTGGCATAGGAATGCCTAGTTTGGAGGGGCTGAGAGGTGAAGCCGGCACTGAGCAGCTCCACATTGTCAGGGATTTAAGCAGTTATGAGCAGCCCAGCATCAGAAACTTGGGTGCTTCTGGACTCAATCAGTTAAAACTTTGGTGCTGAGGGACCTAGAGCCCACCAGGAGTTAGACAGGGCTTTTGTGAATGCCACTGATGCTGAAAGGTACGTAGAAAGGCAGTGGGGCACCCTAGTCTCTTTGCAGAGCCAGTCTACAAATGCTGCAGGCATTAGGAAGCAATTGCCCAATCTCTGCTATATCCTTCATTTCGCAATCAGGTGGGTGTTTTGTGAGGGAGGTTGCCTGCCTCCCAGGAATTAGGTTTAGGCCACTGCCTCAGGGATGATCTACACATGGCTTTCAGACCTAGAAATCTCTGTTGGCTTAGAAACATAAAGTCAAATTAGCGCAACTCCCTAGTATTGGCACATTTACCCTATCATGAAGGGAATTGTATTGGTACTGACCTAAGCTGTACCCTTGTACAGCACACCTGTGCCCACAGTTGTTCACCGAGTTCTTGATGTACTCCCCTGATGTAGCGGTGAGCCACTATCAAATCCCCTCTCAACCTTCTCTTCTTTAGGCTAAAGAGGCCCAGGTCCCTCAGCCTCTCCTCCTATGGCTCGCCTTGCAAGTCCCTGATCATACGGGTGGCTCTTTTCTGGACCCTCTCAAGCTTTTCCATGTCCTTATTGAAATGCGGCACCCAGAACTAGATGCAGCACTTCAGCTGTGGTCTCACCAGTGCTGAGTACAGCAGGAGTATCACTTCCTTAGTTTTACATGTTGATACATGCCAGCGTGTCGTTTGCCCTGCTGACCACCACTTCGCACTGACAGCTCACATCCATACGATCAATCATTACTCCTAGGTCCTTTTCAGCCGTGGTGCAAGTCAAGCTGTCACCACTGAGCCTGTGTGTATGTTGAGGGTTGTTTGCCCCCAGATGGAGCACCTTACAGCTGGAAGTGTTAAACTTCATCTGGTTCTGGTCTGCCCAGCATTTGAGCCTGTCCAGGCCCGCCTGTATCTGCAACCTTCTGGCATGACCATACTGCTTCATAACTTGGTGTCATCTGCAAACTTGGCCAGCGAGCTTTTCACTCCCCCATCCAAATCATTGATAAAGATTTTGAAAAGCATTGGTCCAAGCATCCCTGAGGGACAACAGTGGCCATTTTGCTCCATTCATGGGATCCGTTCATGAGAACTCTCTGGGTCCTACCTTGTAGCCAGTTTCCCACCCACTGAACCAGCGAGCAGCACAATCTTCCAGTTTTCCCACAAGGATATCGTGAGATGCTAGATCAAAAGCCTTCTGGAAGTCTAGGTATACAACATCTACCATGTCTCCCCTGTCCAGGTGGCAAGAGACCTGGTCATAGAAGAAGATGAGATTGGTAAGACAAGACCTACCCGCAACAAAGCCACGCTGGCTGTCGTTCAGAATCCTACCTTCTGCGAGCGTATCGCACATCGATTCTTTAATGAGTTTTTCCAGGATTTTCCCTGGGATGGAGGTTAGGCTGACTCGCCTATAGTTGCCCAGTCCTCCCTCTTCCCCTTCTTGAAGATGGGCGCTATGTTGGCCCTCGTCCAGTCCTCAGGGATCTCCCCTGTGTGCCATGAATTCTGGAAGAGCTTTGCCAGGGGTTCCACAATGACCTCGGCCAGCAACTTCAGCACCCTCAGAAGGAGTCCATCCGGTCCTGCTGACTTATAAATGTCCAGCTTTTCTAATTGCTATTGCACCCACACAGCATCCACAGTGGGGAGGCTCTCAGTCCCAGCATGTCCCCTATGAGCCTTATCTCGCTTGACTTTCCCCTTGGTCTGGGGAAATACTGAAGCAAAGTGGGCATTCAGGAGTTCAGTTTTTTGCCTAAATGTCAGCTACCAGCTGTCCTGAGGTGTTAAGCAGATGTCCCACACTTCCATTTGTTTCCCTTCGACTGCCTACATACCTACAGAAGGACTTCTTATTGTCCTTGACTCCCATAGCCAACCTAAACTCCATCACCACTTTGGCTTTCCTGATTATTTCCCTACAGCACCGAAGCACTACAGCACTGTTGTATAGTCCTCCTTGAGGACCGTCTCTAGCTTCTACTGTGTGTACACCTCTTTTTTCTTTTTGAAGAGGACCGCAATGTCCCTATTAAGCCAGGAGGGCTTGCCAGCCCTTCTGCTGCCTTTCCTCTTTGCAGGATGGTTTTCTTTTGTGCTTTGAGGATCGTATCCTTGAGCAACGACCACTCTCTGTGGCCACATATCCTGCTCATGCAAACAAGGACATGAGCAGGATATGACTGTCGGTGGATTCGTTCTAGGAAAATAAATCATACATATCTATTTGCCTCTGCAGTTACTCTCTTAATGCTGATTATCAAACATTCAGTGTTATACCTTCTCCTGTCCCCTAACTGGAGACTTTTTAACTAATTAGATCTGGAAGAAACAGGTGATTTTCTCTCTTTGTGGGGAAATGCTTTTCTTCCTGAAAGTGGCAGGTATGGCTGCACAGTCATCATGTTTAATTTCTTTCAGACTCCTTGACTGCATAGTTTCATTTCATGGAATCAGGAGAACTACAACTTAGCATTTACAGAGAAAAATATTTTAAATCTTCAAGTCATAGGCTTGCAACATTCCCCATTTCACAAATACAACAGGAATCTTCCTCCATTTAAATGTAAAATTTTAAAGGAACTAATCAGAAAGAGGAAAAAGCAGCTACTTTGTCTTTGAGAGTCTCATAACATTCCCCAAAAAGCAAGTGAGGGCAAAATATGGATTGACTTAACTTACTCTAGATTCCATTTTAAGAAAAGTATGCTATTAGTTATCCTGATTATGTTGCTGTAGGCCTTAATGGCTGATGCTGGGAATGGAAATTAGTGGATCAAAAATTCAGAAAAGCTTGAAGTATTGAAAGGTTACAGCATTTCAAGCTTTCAGTACAGAAATAACTTTATTAGCAAGAATTATAAATGAAAATATGAACATTTGAGGGTAAACGCTTCACAATCCGGCACAAAGCAGTTGGTTGCCTCCAAGCAGCTCCCCTGACAAGAGAAGTGAGACGCCTTTTCTCCAAAAGTCAGACTAAGGTGTTTCTTAGCTCCCCATCCCAGCTGCTCAAAAGCAAGTTACTTCCTGCCAACTCCCATCTTGCCCAGTCCACCCAGTTTCAACAACCTTTATTCAGTTTATTCCAAAACACCATCATGTTCGCCTCATAATTGACAGATAAGAGAAAAAAGATCCGTATTCACATGTTCTTATTCACATTTCTTGATTGGCAGTCTCTTGCCCTTCCTACCAAGCAACTCTGATTATTTTTGTTGCATTTTACCCTCTATTTTCCCCTGGTAATTCACTGAATTCCATCCCATGTAACATATGTGAGCACTTCAAGTGAGCCTTTGCTGTCTGGGGTACTGACCGCTCTGTATACCTATTCCTAGATGCACCTGTACATTTACAATTGGTGGTGCTTCAGATGACAGACACTATTGTTCTGGTCCAAATTAATAATGAAGTCAATGGGAGTCTTTCCATAGACATCCATGGGCTTTGGATTGAGCCGTTTAAGGAGAGCATGTGTTATTATTGCTACTCTCTCTGGCTGTTTAACTGCTCCCACCTTGTTCCCCTTCTAAACTGCAGAGTCACCACGCTTAACAGGTCTTAGAAAGGCTGCATTTAGCCTGCAGCAGCCTGGACGGAAAACCCAATAATCGATGCTTCCTCCTCAGTTTCTTGGGCAACTGCTTTCCTCCAAAGACTGTCTGTTCTCCGACTCCTTCTCTGGAAGAGAGGGTGCTGCTCTTTTGCAGCCCTCAGAAAAGCATTCTCCATCCTGTGGAAGGGCTCTGATTTCAATGGAGAAGGCAAGAGCACTTCAGCATGCCTTGCCACGCTGCCCAGAAAAATCAGCCAGCAGAGTTTCTCTTCAAAGCGCACTGACCTTTAGAGTGCTCTTTGAGTCCCCACTTCACCACATCTCTTCAGGGGCACTTCTCATGGAGGAAATTGTTTAATTTGTAAAATCTTGAGGTCCTCTATTTTCATAATAATAAAAGTTAAAAGGTACCAATACTCAGGGCAGTGAGTGTGAGCACCAGTGCCCTCTACTGCTAAGATGTGAAATCCTTAAGTGGTAAAAACAAAGGGATCTCCTCCTACTTCTCACTCCCTACCAGCACAAAACTATAGGAAGCTGGAATGGGTGCTACAGCAATGACTACTGAATCTTTGGTAGAAGAAGATTCCCTCTGCTATTTATGTTGCAAGTGATCTTTTATAGCCAGCCTGATCATTGCAATTTTGCCTAATAGGACTGTGAAAATCCCAGAAGCTAAATGGTGTCCGTGCTCCATGGTGCTAACATGATGTGTATAGCAAGAAGCAGTAACTTCCCATCACCTCCAAAGGTGCCACTGTGGCATGTGCAAACAGTGGTCTGATGAAGGGTCCCCATTCCACCACCAAGCTGCTTTACCAGTTCTGCTTTCATGTCATGGTCCAGTTCAAAAATACCTTCCTTTGATTGGCAATGACACACTGGGTGCATCTACAAGTTCATTAATGTGCTGTAATTACAGCGCATTAAGTTTAGTACCTGTAGTAACTTAATGTGCCGTAATTGGCGCTATGGCACAGTAGTGCAGACACAGTTTTTATGTGACACTAATGCGCAGTACAGTAATTATACTACATATTAGTGCATTAGCACAGTTTTTGCCAGCCACGCTAATGCTCAGTAAAATTACTCTACTGAGACATTAGCATCTCGTGTAGACGTGCCCACTGTCTCCATGCTCCTGCTTCTGGCCTGGAGACTGGGGAGTTTTCCCCTTCCCTTTCTCTCATTTAGCACTTGCCTCTGCTCCTTTCTTCCCCACAAGCTGTTTACTGCCAACCCAAGCCCTATCTCCCCCATCTGTTTCCTGCCATCTTTTATTCATGTCTTGCCTGCTTCCCCTCCTCGATTCTTCATTTCTACTTGAAACATATTTTTCTTTGGTGATGTCACTTCTTAACTACTCTTCTTGTCTTGTTCTTATTTGTTACTGTTCCTGAGCATGATAACTACATTTAACCCTTGAAAGCACAGCTATCCAAACCATGGCACTGGGCTTGTTCAAGGTACTTCCCAAGCCTGTGGGGCTGTCCTCTGAGATTTCTGTAGAGCATTGCACAAGATTCTGATGATAAACTGGTAAAACTGGTGGTTTAATTCTCTAGACACCGCTTGGCCACTAAAGCTCCTATTCTGTCTCCTTCCTTCGCCCATGCATGAGTATACATGCAGGCATGTACAAATATTTTAAAGAAGATTGATGGCAAATATGTGCTAGTGCTCTGTATTTTTGGTTTGTTTGTTTAATTCCTGGCACACCCTTGGGATAAATTTAGGAATTTATCCCTTCAGGCTGTTCATGCACTCCTTCCCCAGACAAAACTCCAGCTTAGAAATTCTCAGACCTACTCTTGCCATCGTATTTGACAAGTTTGGATTGTGTTTAAAGTCAGGATGAAGAACAACATCTAGCATTAGCTGCAACGAGAGTAGGAGCTTGGCAAAACCATCTGCACCAACAGAGCCAGCTTTAGCACTGTATTTAATTTATTCCTGACTTGTCTGCACTACCCCGACTGTTCTCCCAGAAGCACTACTATTTAATGACTGTATCTTGGTCCTACTTTGTTCGATGCATTGACATTCATCCTGTTTATAGTACTTGTACTGTAGTTTGGTAATTCTCTACTGGATACTTAGCTACTTGCATTCTCTGGAGTTTGCAGCACAGAGGCTGAATTACTTGCATGCCAGTGTATTAGGCAGCTGAAACTGCAGTACCTCTGGCCTGGCCTTGTAAAAACAGTCTACCAAACACTGACGCAAAAGAGAAGAAATGGCATGGGAGTCAACATCTGTCTTCAAAATCATGACAACTGGGTCACGGCCACTTGCTACATCACGTCTTTCAGAGACTGGATTTCTCCAGAGTGTTTGCTGTGGAAACTCATCCATCAGAAGGAGGGTGGTTAAAGAAGTCTTCTGAAAATGCAATTAATGAAAAGAAATGAGGTAACTAACACATCCCAGGCATGCATCTCTAGCTAATACTTCACGTTCTAGAGTGATTGAAAGCCAGCTACAGTAATAATCAGGCTATGTGGTGATCTAGCAAAGGGCTGAGTACTTAAACAAACATCACTAAGGAAATAGGAGTAGCAAGTGTGCATTCAAGGAATTGAAGCTTTCTAACCAAAGATCAACAAGTGATTTAGGAAATATATAGGAGGTGTGAGAGCATTTTGGTTACTGCCTTTGAAAAAGGCCTTCAAGAGGAAACCGCAGTGCCCAGCTTCTTCCTATTAGTCATCTGGCTCAGAGAGCAAATACTACAGTGCAGAGCACTGGGCCAGACCACACTGGAGGACATTTTAGTTAACCAGGCAGATGATACTGGACTTTTAAAGTTCTATAGTACCCCAAAAAAATCTGATTGAAATCAACTGCCTTTTGCTCTCCATTCATCCTGGAAAGAAGCACACTGTGGGTGCATGTATATGAGACGCTGACATGCACCCACAGTGTGCTTCTAACCAAATAATACTGTGCAATTGTGCATCACAGCACTAACAGTGCTAATAGGCTACTGCGTACTAGTATTAGGCTACTGCGCAGTAGCCTCACTTAAATGATGTTTGCCGGTGCTACTGCACATTTATTTAGTACTTGTATAATCAAATACAAAATAAATGCACAGTAACCACTACACAGTAGCATCTCACGTAGACGCACCCTCTGAATTTGTAAGTAGGGCTGCTGTTGGTATGACACAGGAGATTTTTCCACTTTCCAAATGTGCTCTGAAGCTCCTGCTTTCTATATGAATTCTGTACCCTTCTTGGCACTGGTGTAGAAGCAGGTACAACCCCCTTCCCCCCCCACCACACACACACACAGGAAAGTGAAGTTTTAAGATTTCCTGAACTATATCCCTCCTTCAAAATGCGTGTCAAACAATGACTATGGAGAGACAGTATGTGACTATTATTAGACCTTATATTGCAGTACCACTCTGAGGTCACTTTCATGGTGCAGACATATCTGCCTCCGCTAACTTAGTCTTTTAATTACTTTGAAATTACAAAATGCACGGGTAGATGAAAAATAGAAATAGTGATATATGTGCATGTGTTGAATCTGCAAAAGGTACTTTCTGTTGAATCTGCTAATCCCAATACAGGTATATTTTTACTTTATGTTTTCAGTATATTTTGCCCCCGTCAGTCTGGCAGCACTCTTTCCCATGCTTGTGGCTGGAGTAATTTGTTTACGAAGGCCCTGGGACAAGTATAACAGAAACCAGTTTACCTGAGCTTACCTTTTGTACCAAGCAATATAAATAATAGTGTGCAGTTGAGAGCTGTGTATGCTTGATATCTATTTCTCTGCACCTAAATAAAACCAAACTAGAAAACATATGTTACTGTTTAAAATTCAACTTCCTATTGGGTGGAAGAGAAAAATTACAGCAAACCAAGCTAATTTTAATCATAGCCAAGTGTTTTTTGTGTGTGTCTCAGAAAGTGGCTGGCAGCCAGCTGCCAGGCTAGTGATAGGTGTGTGCCATTACTGCAGCAGTTGCTAAAGCTTTGTGGGCCCTAAAACCAACTAACTTGCAACTGGCACTCAATAGACCACTTTTATTACAACAGTCCCAGCATCCTGCCCCCATCAGCCACTCTCCCAGCTGTCACAAGATCTTCCCTCCCTTTGAGCTGCTACTCACCTGAGCAAAAAATAAAGGGCAGTACCAGTGCCACCATTAGGAGATCCATTTCTACTTGGTGGCTTGATCCCCAGTGCCTTCAGCACCCAATATGTGCAGGGAATCCACTCTCTTGCTTAGTTCACATGCTACAACTTCAATCGTAACAAAATGAACACTGACACAATAGGGCTGCGCTGCAAATGCTAAGACAGAAGTCTAAATACAGTTCAGAGAAGCATGAGTCCAGGATTCAGCAAGTGCACAGCAGCTGGACCTTATCTTGCAGAAATGCGAGAATAGTTTGTGGCATTCTTAGTTTACATTCAATTAAGGGAAAAGGAGGGAGTTCAGATTTCCCCACACCTTAATTCACTTCAGCTAGGCCCTGTTTCACCCAACTAGTATTTAATTTAAAATAAGCACAGTCAGTTGTCAGGAATACTCATTGCTGGAACAGGACTGCTGTCTAAATAGGTTCAGTCAAAGCAACTTCTTTAATGTGGAGGAAACCCTTGAGCCACTGCTCTAAAAATCTGGCCTCCACCTTACATAGAAGTCCTGTGAACACAGTGATCGATGCTGGTTTCAAACATGATTGATGTAAAGGTCACTCCAGCTTTCTTACCTCATTCACAGTTATTTTTTCCCCAAGTCATCTGAAGAAAAGTCCTCCATGGAACTTTTCTATGTGCCGGCAGGAGGCAGGGCATGGTGGCACCGTCAAGTCTAACTGGTTCAGAGACGCATGAGCTGTTGCAGGTGCAACCTATTTCCTCACATGCTTTAGCCACATAATTAAGCAGTTTTAGCAGCACTAGCAACACCACTTAAGTGTTTTTTGCTACACTAGGAACACCAATTAAGTGGCTTTAGCTGACAGGGGCGGGTAATTATTTCAGCCAGAGAGCCGCTTACTGAGTTTTGGCAAGCCGTCAAGGGCCACATGACAGGCAGCCAGGGGCAGATATATATTAATTTTCTAAATTGTTTAGGGGGCCCGTGGGCCGGATAGAATGGCTTGGCGGACCACATGTGGCCCACGGGCCACATTTTGCCCACCCTGCTTTAGCAAAACTGGCAGCATAAATGAAGTGGAAGAGCCATGTCACTTAAGTGGTTTTAGCAGCACTAGCAACCCTACTTAAGTTGCTTTAGCAATACTAGTGACATCACTTAAGTGGCTTTAGCAAACTGGGGCTATACTGTAGATCTTCTGGTTCCCCACTGTAGCAGGAAGTAGATTTTCTATAGCACTGACTGGAATTTTCAGTGCAGAAATCTTACACACACAGTCTGGGGGATAAAATCATCAGCAAAGCTAACCACACATTGTCATGCATCTGCTGATAGAACCAAGGAGGTGATACTTCCCCTCTATGCAGCATTGGTCAGACCGCAGTTGGAGTACTGCATCCGGTTTTGGTCACTGTACTTTAAGAAGGATGTGGATAGCCTTGAGAGGGCCCAGAGGAGAGCCACTTGTACAGTTAAGGGTTTGCAGGCCAAGCCCTATGAGGGGAGACTAAGGGACCTGGACCTCTTCAGCCTCCGCAAGAGAAGGCTGAGAGGTGATCTTGTGGCCACCTACAAATTAATTAGAGGGGCCAGCAAGGAATTGGAGATGCTGTGTTCACCAGGGCGCCTGTTGGGGTAACAAAGAACAATGGTCACAAACTGACAGAGAGTAGATTTAGGCTAGACATCAGGAAAAACTTCTTCATGGTAAGGGTGGTCAAAATTTGGAATGGGCTTCCAAGGGAGGTGGTGCTCTCCCCTACCTTGGGGGTCTTTAAGAGAAGGCTTGGTAGGCATCTGGCTGGGGTCATCTGACCCCAGCACTCTTCCTTGCCTAAGCAGGGGGTTGGACTCGATGATCTGTTGAGGTCCCTTCTGACCCTGGCATCTATGAATCTATTAATTTGATTCTCAAGAAGATTCAGCTGCTGTATAACTTTGTTACCAAATTTTGCTCTTGCAGAAATTAAAGGACAAACTGATAAACTAGAAGGGAATCAAATTCAACACAGCTTTGTGCAATAAAACATGCCCATAAAGGCTGGCCTACAACAGCATTGTTTATCTATGAAAACACTAGTAGAGACAAGGGTAAGTGCTTTTGCTCCTGTGCTCTTGGGAACAAGTTTAGATGATGGGGGGTGGTTTAAGATTTTCATGACCTCCCTATCACTGGAAGCAATGATGTGGAATTTTGGAAAAAAGTCTGGTGCATACATGGCAATCCCCGTGAGAGGTAAAAGAGGGAAAGGGGCCAGGAGGCTTCCCTGGCTGACCAGAGAAATCC
>NW_017728921.1:15526044-15542578 GCF_001723895.1 Crocodylus porosus | reverse complement strand
CCCTACCCTGGGGGTCTTCAAGCGAAGGCTAGATGTGTATCTAGCTGGGGTAATGTAGGCCCAGCACTCTTTCCTGCTTATGCAGGGGATCGGACTCGATGATCTATTGAGGTCCCTTCCGACCCTAGCATCTATGAATCTATGGCCAACCCAAACTATGGAAGGAAATTAGGACTTTTTTTTACAGTATTTTTTGTTCTAAAAACAGCTCTTGGTACTCCATGGCTTTCTGAAGAGTCCCACAAGGTATTCTGTGACACAGAAAATACCCTAAAATTATAGTGGACTATGATACTGGTGATGTTTGGAGTCTTCAACAAGTAAGGAAATGCAAAAGAGTTATCAGAAAAGGGGCAAAGCTTTAAATTGGTACTTAAAACCTTAATTTGCTGGGTACCTTAGGAGATTGACTTTGCTGCTCAGGGTAGAAATCTGTGTGTCCTAATCTGCATTTTTCCTTTAGAGTTCATCTCTAAGGATTTGATTTAACAGTTCCGTGAAGTAGCTCAGCCATATCCATCCTCCAACTCCTACTACTATGAATGTCCAGGTAGGCTGCTAGATGCCAGTTTCCTACAAACTTTTGGTCCCTGCCAGGGGAAATGAGATCTTAAACCTGATTCATTTCCTTCTGTCAGCACTGGATAATACTGCACCCAGCAGGCATAGGAATGAGGTGAAGAAATGTTCTTTAGTCTTACTTTGACCTTTCTGAATTCCCTTTGTTCAGCTGCAGCTATTCACAAGTCATTCTCATCCCAATGGGTTCAGCTTTGAGAAGCTGCATCACGTGTGTCAACAAAGGGCCCTTTACATTTTGCATTAGGTTCTATATCTTGTGACAGATAACATTTAAAAGTAGTGCATTAAAAAGCAGCCTGCTTTTCCAACAGAGGGGTGCAGCTCAGGACCTGTATATTCCACCCCAACATTGATTTGTCTTAACCATAGTTAGCTTTGCTATTTTTTTCTCCCCGAGTGGTCAGTTTTACTCTGGGAGAAAAATTAATAACTTCTGTACACTTTTTTATTCTCCTGAGAAAGCAGGGACTCTCCCTGGAGAAATTAAATGTCTGTCTGAGTCCCTTGGCTGCTGGTGGCCTAGTGATTCACAAAGGACTGGGCCAAAAAGAAATCTCATGACATTCAACAAGGACAAGTGCAAAGTCCTGCACTTAGGAGGGAACAATCCCATGCACCAAGACAGGCTGGGGGCTGACTGGCTGGGCAGCAGCTCTGCAGAAAAGGACCTGGGGATTACAGTGGACAAAAAGCTGAATATGAGCCAGCAGTGTATCCTTGTCTAATAGCATACTGAGCTGCATCAGTAGGAGTGTTGCCAGCAGATCAAGGGAAGTGATTATTTCCCTGTATTCAGCACTGGAGAGGCCACATCTGGGGTACTGTGTCCAGTTTTGGGGCCTCCACTACAAAAAGGATGCAGACAAACTGGAGAGAGTCCAGTGGAGGGCAATGAAAAAGGTTAAGGGGCTGGGGCACATGACTTGTGAGAAGAGGCTGAGGGAACTGGGCTTATTTAGTCTAGAGAAGACTGAGAGGAGATTTAATAGCAGTCTTCAACTACCTGAAGCAGGTTGTGAAAGAGGATGGAGCTGGACTGTTCTCAGTGGTGGCAGATGACAGAACAAGGAGCAATGGTTTGAAGTTGCAGCAAGGGAAAATTAGGTTAGATACTAGAAAGAATTTTCTCACTAGGAGGGTAGTAAAACACTGGAACAGGTTACCTGGAGAAGTTGTGGACTCTCTATCCTTGGAGGTTTTAAAGACCCAGCTAGACAAAGCCTTGGCTGGGATGATCTAGTTGGGAATGGTCCTGCTCTGAGCAGCGGGTTGGACTAGGTGACCTCCTGAGGTCCCTTCAACCCTAATTTTCTATGATTCTAAGAAAGGCCTAAGAAAGGCCTGTGACATACTGTACTGCTAGTTTCTAAGGGTAAGGGGCCTATGTCATTTGGACACAGGTGAAGCCCTTAGGTTTCTGGAAGGTAGCCACTGTAAACTCAGCAGTGAGCCACATAACTTGAACAAGAAGTAAGACTTCAATAGTACAGTCTAGATCTAGACCGGTAATGCAAACAAGTTTTCTAAAATTGTTTATTTAACTTACAGGAGATTGTTGGAAGGAAAATAGCCTTTTCTGCTATTCACAACTGGAAATGCCAGCACAGCCAGAGTTCACGATACATCTGAAAATCCTTGTTGCCTCTGCTTCTGTGATAAAAGGCTGGCCCTTCCACTTGTCTTTCTCACATACCATGTGGGGCAGAGATGGATGCAGTAGTTGTTGTATTTGCCCCAGATATAACAACTCAGCAACCAATCATTCAAAGACCGAGGGCTCAGTTGAAAGGGACTGAAATAATGACAGATAAGCCCATAACACTCATACAGCTTTCAATCTAGGCTCTTAAGTCTTCATCAGAAGTGTTAAAGCATTGCCCAGTCAGTATTTATCCAGACAATACCCCTGTGACAAAGGGAAGAATTTTCATTTGGTACTAATTAGCACTCAGTGGGTGTATCCGTATATGTAATTAATGTGAGGCAATAAACTCCGGAGCAGTTTGAGTCGGAGTAAACTGCTCCCGGGCACAGTGTTTACACATGCGCCTAGGACAGCAGCAATTTGAGTCGTGGTGGAATAGTGACAGGCTGAGCCCACTGTGAAGACATACACTGCTGTTAAAAGGCATTATTGCCTTATGTCAGGGGTGGGCAAAATATGGCCCACGGGTCAGACCTGGCCAGCAGCATGATACTAGGTGGCCTGTGGCAGGATCCTCAGACCCAACTGGCCCAGATACTGGGGGCAGCCCAGGCCATGGCATGTGTGGCCAGTCCCACCACCCCCATGTCCGGAGGTGCTGCCTAGCACAGCCTGCTCTGTCCCTGCATGCCAGGAACTGTAGTCCATGGGGCAGTGTGGCAGGGCAGAGGTGGCATGGCAGCTGGACCTTGCTTCCTGGTAGCCTCCACTTCCAGTGCCTGGGAGCAGGTGCATGCCTTGCTGCTACTGCTGCTGGCCCCTGGCCCCACTGCCTGGGCACCCTGGGCCCATCCACCCTGCACCCACCATGGTGGGGTGCTAAACAAAGCTGGTGGGCAGGTGGATGGGATAAGGCCACGGGAAGGCAGGGAACAACATCTGGGAGCTTCAATGCCTGACTGACTATCCTGGTATGCTTACCTACACTAATATGGGTGGCCTGGAAGAACTCATGCTCCCAGGATTTCCAAGAATTCAGGCCTCTTCTCATTCAAGAATAAAAAGACAGACTTGCTGCCCTTTTCTGCAACACCATTGATGATACTCAAACAATTATTTTGGCAAACTGCTTCCCCTCTGTTGCCATGGCTGATGAAGGCAGGACAGGGTAGCACTTTACCTAGGTGTTTATACACATACTCTGGAGTGTGTGTGTTGGGGGAGGGGGGAACACTTTAATTTGAGCAGCTCCAAGAGCTGCTCTAATTAAAGCGCGGGAAGCATCATGTGCATTAGTATCCCCATGCTGAAAGATGACAATGGGGGTGTTTTAACTAAAGATTGAACAAACTTTAGTTAAAGCGCCCCCACCACCATTTCTCAGCATGGGGACACTAATGCACATAATGCTGTAGTCTTTTGGAGCACAATAATTACCATGCTCCAGCAGTTTTGATTAACTGAATGTGCTCTGATGTGCTGTAATTAAAGCATATTGGAACAGCCTCGCTGCATGTATAGGTACCTAACTGATGCAGAGAAGTAGAAGCTTTCATAGGTGACAGCCTACTTCATCAGATGCTATGCTGTTGCCCATGAAACCTTGTACTGTTTTGAAGCATTTAGTATCTAAGATGCCACCCTGCCCTGCCTTCTGCCTGACTTCAGACTAAAACAGCTAAATAGATACTTCTCTACTCATGGCCGATGAAGCCTTTCACTGGATGCTTGCATCCTAGGACAGAACTGCTTAACTCCTGCCACAACAGCTGCGGGATGACAGCATGCCTTTTAGATACTGAAGGGTGGGTGGCTACTGATGCCGGGAAGATTAGATGTTGTGGAGCAATACTGGCTCTGAATTAGACCCATGTGCTACACAAAACAAAGGAAAGAGTCTGGTGATGGAAACAAAGGCTCAGACACTTTGAGGATGTTGGGCACAACCTGCAAGATACCCTTTCCTAAATACAGTATCCAGTAGAGCATTATCAAAGAGCCTTGTGCACCTCCTTCGAGGACAGAGTCCTTTGCTTTATATTTGAGGAGCCCATTGTGACTTGAGGGATATGGGAGTCGGTCTGGCAGCACTGGTACAGTGCCACAGCCCATGAGTGTGGTTCACAGGCCCTGTATAGATTTATGAATTTCTGAAAGCACAGGGAATGGATGTACCTTCACTGCATGCAATAGGGCCAGCACTGTAGCCTGTTTTTCAGTGTGCAGGGTTGGTTACACATGGTCTGTACCTCTTTATTAATCTTAAAAGGGGTGGGTGGGGCATACTACACTTGCAATGCATAGCAGCACTTTGGCTCTGGGGCAAAATCAACTACTTTGACCATAATCTGTGGCAGCAGCATTATGGTGGAGGCTGAAAAAAAGTGCAACAAGGAAATCTTCAGTTCAAACAGTTTTCATCAGGTAAACTTCCAGGTACTCTAGCCTTTTTTCTTGGTAACCACTGGGACACTGCTTCCACATTCTACCTCCTCCAGTGTCACATTTGGGTTACAGGGACCAAAGGCAGTCAGTCATCTTCCCCAAACCCACTTTTTGTTAGGAAGGAGCTGGATCTGGAGATGGCTGCTTCTGATAGAAGGACATCTTCAGAGTCTGTAGGGATGAACCTGGGGTGGAGGGGGAGTGGAAGCTTCAAAAGTGCATGCACCCCAGCAATAATGTGTCTGTTCACCTTTTCTGTCAGCTGCTTCTGCTGTTCCCTGACCATTTCTGCCATTTCCCAATTTACAGTAAGTCTTTGCTCTGCCAGCTCTGTGGTCACAGACTATCTTTGTCTCTCTCCTACTACTTAGCCTTGAGAAACCCTCTCCACCCCTCCCCTTCCTCAGTTCACACAGGCTTCCTCTGAACATTTACTCCTTTGTTGCTTTATTTCTTACTTGCAAATTTCCCAGAGGTTGGTCAGCGTCCTTGAGTGTCCGGATGCCTCTGCTGGAAAAAGTTACAAGCAGGAATTGTCTTTTGATCTGTTCCCATGACAGCAAAGATACATTTTTTTTTTTTTGCACCCACAATGCTGAGGTGCCAACAGGGAGCCTTTTTCCACTCTTGGGAAACAGCTGAGTCCTTTTCTACCTTTTCTTCCTCATGCCTTGGAACCGCACTGCAAGGCGACTTCCTGGCTCACATGAGGCACTAAGAGTAGGTGGCTGTTGATAACCCAGGGCATACTGTATGTATTCACATTTCTGAGCCTAAGGCCAGGGGTCACTAGACTGAGGCAGTGAGTCACAATATTTTCAGGGCACGACCCAGATGGTAGGCAGCAAAGAGGCGGTGTTATGAAGAAGGCAGCCAGTTGCATGCACCCTTTTGCAAGCAGTCCTACTTGCAAGCCCTCATCTCGGGGCATAAACATCTTAGCATATTATAAATATCCTAGCATATGCCAAACACATAGCATTATGGCTAACTCAGGGATGTCCATTTGCATCCTCTGCAATGCTTCTCATTAGGGGTGCACCAATAGAGATTTTGGGGGCTGATAGTGATAACAGATTTTTAAGGCATATCAGCTGATTCCAATCCAATTTCTGATACAGCAGCATACAGCTGGTAAGTCTGTTATGGCGGAAGGGGAGGGAAGAGGTGTGGGAGGCAGGAGCTGGTGCTGCCCCAGTGGGGTGGGGAGGGGGCGCAGAACAGGGTCACGGCTCATCCAGGGGGACACAGGTTGGGAGGTGGGTCCTGCCAATGCGTGCAACCTGGAAGGGCATGGGGGGGGAGGGGAATGTCCCCAGATCTGTGCAGGGTGCGGGGGGGGGGGGATTTTTATAAAATCAGTTTCGGTCTGACGTATGGGTGCAACTCTACCTCATGACAACCCTGCTGGATCTTAGGGTGAGAGGTAGCAAGAGGCAACATCTCGTCCCTCCTCCCACTTGTAGAATACCCATTCTCAGTGGCACCAGACATGGTAACACAACTGAGTCCTAAGCTCCTATCAAAGCCTCCGGAAAACTGGTTCCCTATTTCTCACCCTAGTTCTGTGAGTTTCTTCTGATAACACCTTTGAAAAACTCATGCTTGTGGTAGTAAGTGGCAACAGATACATTTCCAACTGTATCCTACAAAAGCTTTCAGGGTCTTCTCCCCCAATGCAGGTATCATCACCACCACAATTAGAGGCACCTTAGAGGCTTCTGGCACTATGGTATTTGGGACCTAAACTGTCTGCTGCTTTAAGAGCTGCACCACAACACAATTTTATTGCCTTATTCCCGAAAATCTACTCCTTATACAGAATGTACGGCATACAGGTAGTCAGGCTGTGATATTCACTCTTAGATACAAATACTGTGACAGGATTCGATTTTTTTTCCTATAAAGTCTTGGATTATTTTGCAAGCATGGGATCAAAGGATAAAACTTACCTTGTATTTCAGGATAAAAAATGACCAGCAGACAAGTGAAAACTTCAACTTCTGAGGCACACCCCTGTGAGCTTCCAATGATAAATATCTTGGCCCAAGGACATGAAAAAGGAAAGGATCCCATCCTCAAAAGCATCAGACCGAACAAACTAATTCCTGATAGAGTACCAAGCAACTTTGTTCAGCATGTAACACTCAGCTGGTCAAGTCCCACAGCTGCTTGACCACCGCGGCACCCAACCGCATCTCCTTCCCAAGCTGGAAGTACCCATTAGTGACACCACACTGCAGCAACCCTTGAGAGTGGCCTGCAAAGTGGCAGATCGCTTACACATTTTGAAATGAAATATGCCAAATTTAAACAGCCTTGCACTGGACGGGGAGAAATCTTAATACATATACTTTGAAGACTTCCAGCATCTTTCAATGATACTCTCATCTTCAAAACAAGATTCAGAAACTCCTCTTGTACAATAAGCACTTTTATTGAGTGTCTCAGCATTTCACACATCTCCTAGTCAACACAATACATTGCTGAACTACAATCTAAACTGGTCTTTAATTAAAATGGAACAAAAGAGAGACTTTAATTTTGCTTGTATAAAAAGTGGTCTCTCTGTGATGTACAATTAAGTTACTGTTAAACCTCTCCAGCCCCCTCAAAAAACAGGGTAGTTATCACATATAAATTGTTACTGAGGGGATATTTTATCTCCTTGCATTTCAAAGCCAAACATATTCCACCTTGCCGTGGTATTTTTCACATAAAAAGCAATCACTAAAAGTTAGTTTCTTCTGAGGCTGGAAAGTGTTTTCTATATCAAAGTCTGACATAGCCTTTGTGAAGTGTTTTTGTTACCAAGCAGCAAAATAAGTTTAGATACATTTCAGTTGTGCCAGAGGTTAGTTTCAGACATACACCAGATTTCCAGAAACAGCACTGTTTGCATACAACCCAAGTACCTGCAGTAGCCTAAACATGGCAAGATTTTTTCCTAGAGATTCTTAATGACAGCTGCATTAATGAAGTCACAGGTCCTGATCCTATACCAATACCATTTAGTTCCCATTGCAGAACCAGGGCCCTATACTATGACCTACAATAGGTCATTTATTGCAGTTGTGGTACAACTTTTGAAGATACTTTATTATAAAACATTAGTCAGATTTAAAGTAAGAGGATTGTTTGTTAATAATAAACCCAGGCTAGGAAAGATGTTATATTTAATGTCTTTCCAACATTTATAAACATTCTTCGCAGGATGAAGAATACACCACTCTTATGGTGCCAGTCTATACATTTTTTGCAATCTTTTACTGACATTTAATATTTACTGTTACTCAGGGCAATCAACATTGCAGTACTTGCAGAGGTGTTCTGCTGTAAGGAGACAGGACTATGCTGCTAACAGGTATATTTATGCAGAACAGTTGACTTGATCAGCACCCAATTATAAATTCAAATCAATCACTTCTAAACTATTATCCTGACATGAGGTCATTAGTTTCCTCAATGGCATCCAGAGATGAAACTGTCCTTTAAACACAGAAATTAAAAGACCAAGTTATACAAACCATTCCCCTATGGTATAAGAAAGGCAGATATTTCCTGGAACACACACACACAAAATCAGTTTTTTCATTACAACTCCTTTCTGAAAAGCAGAAAGTGATTTTAGTCAGCAAAAGAATGTCATCACTATGTTACAAAACATAACATTTCCTTTGGGGGTTTTTTAAGCAGCAAGCAGCTTAAGACACCTATGAAATTTAAAAAAGAAATGGAGTTTGGCTTGCAGCAGACTGGTTTCTGCTGGATCACTATTCTCAACCCCATAAAAGCAACTAATGTGAAAAGCAATCCTTTAAAATAAGCCCATAAAAGCCAACAAAGCAGGTAGGCCTGAACAAGAGAAAAATAAAGGCAGATGTCACCAATGGACATAGATGAATGGGGGTGTTGGAAAAGCAATGCTGGAAGTTTTACAGAACTTCCACATAATTCAAAGTTTCTAGTTTTGAAATTTCCCTCCACTGTTGATCAGAAAGTTCTGAAAGCAGAGATAGATTCCCCACAAATGCAGATATCCTGCCAGGACAGAAGCAGTTTTCAGTAAAGCTGGTAAAACCAAAGTGCTGGCAGGAAAAAAAAAAGTCTTAAAGTCACTTTTGTGAATTAAGTTCTATTCTGTTATAGCCTAAGTTAGGTCAGAAAGGCATCACCTAATGAGCTCTCAAAATCCACTGCTAACAGCACCTGTAGCCATGCATCACTTTCTCATCTTCTTAATACATAAAACATGTAGCTGGATCTGCCAGCTCCTTTTATCCTCACTAACTGCAACTCAATGGAGAAAACTATTCAGCCTGCAAATTAGTGACTAAGGCCTTGCTTTACGAAAAAAAGACTCATTCTGGAGTAAGTTTATACCTTATGAAGGCAGATTCCAAATTAAATCAGTGTTAATAATCTGAATGTGGAATTTTGCACAATTTTCACATGGCAGAACAGAACACACATGCATGCAACTTGAATCCTTAACAGGAAGCTGCCTCTGCTAATCAGCACTCTGTCCCAAAGATCTACAAAGGCAAGGTAAAACAACCTTTTTGTAAAGTATTGAAGTGAACCATCAAACCAGACAGGACAAGTTTCAATCCTTCTCCCCTGGTGCACTTAATTCTTTGCCAGTTAGTGATTTGTATTACTTAGTAAGTGCCTGAGATAGCAAATCACAATGCTCCTTAACAGCCTACCAAGGAGAGAATGAACTAATCATGGTAAAAGATGCATAAAGGCAGAAGTGTGGATATTAATCGGCTTGTTCAAGCTTCCAAATGATTACAAGATGGCAGGTAAAAACAAAATTAAAAAAAAGACAGTGAAATATCCTGAGCGATATACACTTATAATGGGCACCTATACATTTTCTGCTAGTCTTTTTTTCTTTTTTAAAAAAGAATGTAGCACGTATGCCACCAACAGTGAAAGGAACAGCATCAACTAGTTTTGAACCTGTTTCAAGTCAGCAATATGTCATTGCCAGGTGCCCAAGCTATGTGCTTTCCCAGTAATATTGCGTCCAATAGAAAGCAGCTCAGATATGTTTAATGCTCTGCTTTTCAGCCAGATAAACTTTTAGAAGACTGCGGAGACCAAAATGGGAAAGGGTTCTCTTAGGTCCTTTGCATACTGGAAGTGGTGTGTTTACATCAAGTCACAAGATGCTCAAATATACAACTCTCTCTAAAAACGGAAGGGGTTCATCATATGAATTTAGTACTTATTTAAGGTATTGTATGAATACCCTAAGACCCCAGTTTTCCATTCATACACAAAAGTATGCAGTATCAGCTGAAGAGGAGGAATTCTGTTTACCGGTCTCTGTCACAATAGTGAACAAAATTGTCATGGTCAACCATGGAGGTTAATTTTGTTAGGCTGACGCTTATCCATCAATAATCCAACTGAGATCAAAACTCATTTTAAAGATCCGTAAAACAGGCAGGTACTCATTTCGTTATCCCATCCTTGGCTCAGTACAAATGATTATTGGATTCAACAACAGCATCTACAAAAGCATCAGGAGGACATAGCAGACAGAAAGGCCTGTTTGAAATTGGAAGACTGGAAGTAGCGAAAACCTTTGTGAATTACTCCTAGAAGTGCAAAGCCAGAGTCTGAAGGTATGTGTACTGCATGTTTAATTCATTAAAACATGACAGTGATGGAAGAAAGTAATCACAGAAGAGAATAGGACAGAACCACCCCCCCTCTATTTCACTTTAAAACTTTTAAAAATGTAAATGGTAGCCAGCAAGCTGCTTGTGCCACACAGGTCTGAATCTCCATTTGGAAGAGAGATTGTGTATATCAGATAACCACCTACTGGGTCAGCTAGGAAAAAGCAGCTCATACAAAGGAGCATGCAGCAATCTCAAAAAGGGAGGCTTTCAGAGCAAATTTTTTTAGGCCCTGGTCTGCAAATGTTAACAAAGGCATGTACCTTTACACACAGTAATTTTTACTAGACTAGGGCCTTTCTTAGTTAAAAATTAACATTTGGCTATTATCTCAATGCTACTAAAGTGAGCCTGTTAAATGCTTTCTCTTTGGCAAAAGGGAGATAAACACACTTAAAGACAGCATAATTGCATGCCACACCTGACATGTTATAACTTTTGTCAAACAGATTGTTGGTTAAGAATCTCAGAAGTATCCACTGAAGTGCCAGTGGAAAATATTTAGAGTTAATTCTTGCAGCTCAAAAACTGCGTTTTCAGCATTTAAGAGAGACTAAACTTTTAAAATTAGCAACATCTGTTCTAAAAATGCGCAGAACACACTATACTTTTCTTTGCAAAAAGTGAGGCAAAAACATAGTTTTTCTTCTTACTCTGTGGCCAGGGACATGTGACACACTAATACACCCGAACAGGGCATCCAGCACTAAGGCCTTTACCCTTAAGCCAGCTGCAAAAAGATGTGCTGCCCAGAGTGACCTTTTATGTGTTCACTAAGAAGAAGAGTGTTAAATCTGATGGTTCACTCAAGATTATGCCATTTTAATGATAGCTAAGTCACTAACATAACAGAGAAAGAAATGGGAATTGCCCAAGATTTTTTTTTTTTTCTTTTTTAAGAAATCTGGCAAGATGAACCATCCAGGATCACATACTACACAAAGAATTTCTGTGAAGTCTTTACAGTTGTCGGACTTTTCTTTCAGTGCTGGTAATATTGACATCCAGAGTCTCGACTTTTTGGGTTAACCGGTCAAGAATGGTGTCCTGTTCATCAATTTCTGTCTGCAGACCCAGGGCTAGGTTTTTCAGACGGCTCAGCCCAGAGGACATCTCATCTGTCAATGGAGAGAGGGAGTTTGAAGTTTCAAAGACTGGGAAGCATGCCATTCTAACAGAGACAGTCAAACCCCACCCCTCCAGGAAAACCTTGATATTAAAAGATGTCAGTGACAACTGCTTAGATCTATTTTTCATAGTACTAGAAACACAAATGTTCCAACTCTTCTAGTGTATTCACACCAGAGACTGGCTTCTTTGTTATAAATAAGTACATTGTGAACCATGAAAATATTAGTATTTAGTCTTTATAAAACTAAACGTTGTTTTACTTTAAACATGGCAGCAACCTACCACCCACAGGCCGGATCACCCAGAGATGTGGGGCTTTGGAGGCACTTGGTGGTGGAGGTCGTTGGCTGCAGGTGCTTTCCCCAGGCTGCCATAGGGATCAGTGCTGGTGGTGGCCAAGTCCTAGCACCTACCTGCCTGCCTCTGACCAGGGGTGGGTCATTCTGGCCTGCAGCCAGAAAAATGTGTCTACTCCTGAACTATGATATTCTCCCTGCATTTTTTAAGAATTGTTTTCCCCTTTAACTATTCCATACCCTATCATCTATTGTTCTTTAATGTGACATTTAGGGTCAGGGGTATACTCAAAATACCACAAAATTAAATAGCTAACTGTTCACTTCAGACAAAGATATCTACTCTTTCCCATGTTCTAGAATACATTCTCGAAATGACTGGAAATGATTTATTACCCAATTGGTTAGTGCTAAGGCTTTGGAAGCTAACAAGATGTGGATGAGATGGGATAGAAATAAAACAGCTTTATCTCCCTCAACTCTTTGGACTCAGCATCCCCTTTTATCCCTGGTGCATTTGGCTTCTTTCAACTTCTTTCCAGGCCAGGCAGGAGGAGGACATAGTATATACAAAGAGCCTTTGTACAGAGTAACAGCCACTGAATTAGAATGAATTAGGACAGAGCTATCTTAAGAGTACCAATACATGGAGAGATACAGAAAATCCACACATTGAGGTTTTTCCTGCTGCTTTTTCCATTCTTTCCAGAATTCAAAAACTCTCATGTTTTAAACATTTGTGAAGTCTTTGGAATCTAAATAGGTCACTATTTTCATCTTTGTGGTTTAATTACAATGCATATAAATTCAAACATACTATGTACCATTTCATTTTGCAATCTAGGTAAGTGTGAAGTACAGGGTTCTTATTTCTAATGTTAACATGAGTCAATGTTTCTTCATGGATACTTTTAGCAGTAAAAGCCAACTAATGTGCTTTTTCAGCATAGCTGGAACCACTTCCTTGGCCATGCTGTTCCCTTCCCTTGAAAGAAAGTTGCATAAGAATGCCTGCACATATGGCATATTTGAGCAACTGAAAAGATCATCATGTATTTTTGAGTAGCTCAGGGATACTGTGACCTTCTCTAAGTTAGGAGAAGTGAGGATTTTTCATTAAAAAACAATTAGATTTCAGATGCAATGTGGCTTTCTTTAAAAAAGGAAAGCAAAAACAAACTTCTCAGGAGCAATTCACTAACTCTCTCAAATCATTTTAGTCTTACAGTGAAACCTCATGTTGAAATTAAAGCTGTAGAAACATGAGGAACAGCCAATATGGAGACCTAGGCAGGAACACCTCCATACAGATGTCAGCCTCCATATTTTTTAGACTGTTTCTACAGTCCAACCCAGCTTTGAGCTCTAACTGGCTTTAAATGAAATGCTCAAGTCAAATCTATTACTAACCTCTGTGCGTTGCAAGAATCAGCTGTTCCACAACACTGTACCATCTGGTCAAGATGCTTTTAGTCAAGCATTGGGCTACTAAGTTGACATGGTATGGAAAACATGTTGGGGTTTAATCACAAAAAGGTACCCAGACCCACCAGCAGATTAAACATGAGGGAGCTTTTAAAAGAGAGACGGTGCAGACAAAGCTCCACAGATGAACTAAATGTAAAGTTTTGGGGTCACTGGAGTTTTGGGTTGGCTAGAAACCTGCTGCTCAGAATTTGTGCAGGCTTTAAAATAGCAAGATGTGAAAGTCAGTCTAACACACATTACTTCAGTTGCTTACTCACCCAAGTTGCTGTCAATTTTCTGGTGGTAGGCACGAACATGTTGATTCTTTGGATAAGTGTCAGGTTGGACAGAATAACCTGAATTGGCCCCACTGATTTCACACTCTGTTAAAAACATAAGACAGGTATAGAACTTTTCCTTGTCAGTTCTAGCTCTGCATTTTACCATTTCAGTAACAGCAGAAATATTAATATAATCAATCTGGTTGACTTACAGATACTTTGTTACCACGTGACCCATTGGCTGAAACCTAAGACTGAAACCTAATACAATCAACCCAACATCACAGTAAAGAGGACTGGCTTTAAGATATGCAGGGACCCACTCCCACAAATGAATTTACCAGTAGTACATTAAAGCAGCAACTACTGTGCAGTCCTGTTACGTAACTGGGAAAGGAAGAAAAGCAGGCCATAGATGCTAAATCCATTCAGTTCTCCCCAGAAGGCAAGTCACCTGACAGCTGCCTGTGCCCCCTGGTGGACAGTCTTCAAAACATTGTCCGGAAATGTAAGGTTTACTACAAGACAGGCCACAAAAGTATTCAAAGAACCCTCAATTTTGCTGGCTGGCTAATTCACTGAAAGGCTTTTTGTTGTAAATCAACTGTTAACCATTTGCACAGATTAAAGGTGTCTGGTCTGTTGACAAATGCCTACAAGTCTTAACAACAGAGCAGCCAAACACTAGTTTGAACCCTGTGTCAAAACATTTAAATACTTATATTTATAATCCAATTTATTCAAGACATCCAACTACTTCATATACTCTGTTATTGTTAGGGCACCAGTCTGCACGAAGCTAGTTAAAGTATAATCTTACTTTATTTGTAGATCTACAAAATTTAAATATTTCCTCTCAAAACCAAAGAGAAAGCTAGTTAGGAAGCAGACAATAGCCACTTGGATCTAGATGAGATGAGCAAAAGCTGCAGGAGATAGACCAACAGGCAACATGTTGTCATGAGGGAAATAAGCTATTGCCCCCAACATCAGCTTTGGTTTATATCTGTACCAGTAAGAAAGCCATGCTTGTGATCCACAGTAGCACTGTTCAGAAAGAGCAAATCTGAACTATGTTTTAAATGCACTCTGGCATACAACAGTGAGATTCCCAGGCACTGCCTCCTTTTTTCCACACAGATGCAAAATCTTTGAAGCATTTACATTCTTTATTACCAGTATCTGTATGGAATAGAAGATCCTTATGGTAAGGCTAAACACATCTAGCTCTAAACCATGCATAGTACACTCATTACCACTGTGATAGATACCAAATAAAAAGTTAAACAAACCTAAATTGTCTAGCTTCCTTAGATTTGGATGACTCTCCTGGTACTTTGCCTCTTGTTCTTTACTGCTGGCCATGGCTTCTTTTAGTCTGGTGACAGAGGAAATGCAGGTTAGAGTCAATACTTCTTAAGCAGCATTAATCCTCAAATTCCTCTAAAAGCAGTGGACTGTTTCTTACTTAGAACCAATTCCCTCCTACTCTTACACATTAGCATTCACGGGTAGTGCTAGATGGTCCAATCCTGGTCATACTGAATGATGGCTTTTAGTTTGCTTTTAGGAATTGTTTTGTAGGTAAAGCAGATGTGCATTGGAATAATAGTCCAGGGGAACAGCAAGGGTTAATTGGTGTCTAAAGCCTGTTTGTGATTAAGTGCCCTTCAAGGCCCACTGTGTCTGAAGCAAGTGGGCATACACATCCTGGGAAATTAAAAATATCCAGTATTCCACAACATAAAAATAGCCTTGCCACATTGGCACTAGGTCACAGTGACCACCTGCAGAGCACTTGGTATTTCCAGTTTTGGTGAACAGACCAAATTAGAAGGCTGGGGCACATCCAAATTAAGACATCAGTAAATGTCTTAATTGGCCAGTGTCATAGCTGAGCCACTGGCAGGGCTGTTTGAGCACTCCTGGTGCTCTGGCCAGGTCCCCAAGGACTAGAAAAGGGCTAATGTGGTGCCCATTTTTAAGAAGGAGAGAAGGGGGGAGCCAGGTAACATTAGGCCAGTCAGTCTTAACTCTGTCCTTGGGAAAACACTGGAAAAAAATCATTAAAGAGCACATTTGTGAAGGCCCAGCAGGGGGAATGATGCTGAAAGGAAACCAGCATGGGCTTGTCACAGGTAAATCCTGCCTGACAAACTATAGCCTTTTACGACCAGGTCACACACTGCCTTGATACAGGAGCTGAGGCAGATGTCATCTACCTGGACTTTAAGAAGGGCTTTGATACAGTTTTGCATCCTATTCTCATAAGGAAGCTAGCAGGCTGTGGAGTGGACGCTTACACAGTCAGGTGAGTGGCCAACTGGCTTAGGGACCACACCCAGAGAGTGGTGGTGGATGGGTTGTTTTTGGGCCTGGAGGGAGGTGGGCAGTGGTGTCCCACAGGGTACGGTCCTTGGACCAGTGTTATTTAATATCTTCATTAGTGATTTGGATGAGGGTGTGGAAAGCACCCTGTCCAAGTTCACAGATGACACCAAGTTATGGGGCAAAGTTTCAAAGTTGTAGGTCAGAAGGGACCTGAGCAGATCATCAAGACTGACCTCCTGCCATAGGCAGGAAAGAATGCAGGAGTCAAACAACCCCGGCTAGGTGATTATCTAGTCTCCTTTTGAAGTTCCTGAGGGTAGGAATGAGCACCGCTTCCCTTGGAAGTTGGTTCCAGATCTTAGTTAACACACAGGAGGGCAGGGAGCAGATACAGGCCAATCTGGAGAGGTTGGATCAATGGGCAGAACAAAACAGGATGCAATTCAACAAAGACAAATGCAAGGTCTACACCCCAGGGTACTCAAGGAGCTGGCAAACATCATAGCCCAGACTCTGGTACGGATCTTTGAGAACTCCTGGCGCTCTGGTGTAGTGCCCGAAGACTGGAAGAAGGCCAATGTGGTGCCGATCCTCAAGAAAGGGAGGAAAGTGGATCCAGCAAACTACAGGCCCATCAGCCTGACTTCTATCCCGGGGAAG
>NW_017728921.1:15517103-15525569 GCF_001723895.1 Crocodylus porosus | reverse complement strand
ATGAGAACCTGATGGTGTTTAACACTGAAAAATGCAAGGTTCTCCACCTTGGGAGGAAAAACCTGCAGCATCCTTATAGGCTCGGCAGTGCTACGCAAGCTAGCACAACAGTAGAAAGAGACTTGGGGGTCATCATTAACCACAAGATGAACATGAGCCTGCAATGCGATGCTGCAGCTAGTAAAGCGAGCAAAACGCTGGCTTGCATCCACAGATGCTTCTTAAGCAAATCCCGGAACGTTATTCTTCCCTTGGTGAGGCTGCAGCTGGAGTACTGCGTCCAATTTTGGGCTCCACAATTCAAAAAGGATGTGGAGAAGCTTGAGACAGTCCAGAGAAGAGCCACACGCATGATCAGAGGTCAGGAAAACAGACCTTATGACGACAGGCTGAGATCTACAAGGCTCTTTAGCTTGGAAAAGCGCAGGCTCAGGGGTGATCTGATGGCCACCTATAAGTTTATCAGGGTGACCACCAGTATCTGGGGGAACGTTTGTTCATCAGAGTGCCCCAAGGGATGACAAGGTTGAATGTTTATAAACTCCTGCAAGACTGCTTCAGGCTGGACGTAAGGAAGAATTTCTTTACTGTCTGAGCCCCCAAGGTCTGGAATAGCCTACCACTGGAGGTGGTTCAAGCACCTACATTGAACACCTTCAAGAGTAAATTGGATACTTATCTTGCTGGGATCCTATGACTCCAGCTGTATTCCTGCCCTTGGGCAGGGGGCTGGACTGGATGATCTTCCAAGGTCCCTTCCAGCCCTAATGTCTATGAAATCTATGAAGGTATTCCACCTAGGAAGAAGGAATCCCCAGCACACCTATAGGTTGGGGGATGACCTCCTCAGCAGCTCAGTGGCTGAAAGGGATCTTGGAGTCATAGTCAACTCCAAGATGAACCTGAGCCAGCGTGTAACGAAGCCATCAACAAAACCAATAACAACTTATTATGCATTAGCACATGCATGACCAACAGATCAAGGGAGGTGATGCTCCCCATCTATGCAGCACCGGTCAAGCTGCAGTTGAAGTACTATGTCCAGTTTTGGGCACCGCACTTCAAGAGGAATGCAGAGAATCTAGAGAGGGTTCAGAGGAGGGCCAGTTGCATGATTAGTGGCCTCCATGCAAGACCCTATGAGGGGAGGTTGAGGGATCTGGATCTCTTCAGCCTTTGCAAGAGACATCTGAGGGAAGACCTTGTAGCTGCCTATAAGTTTATCAAGGCAGGACAACAGAGAATTGGATATTTACCAGGGCACCTCTAGGAGTAACTAGGAATAATGGGTACAAACTAGTGGAGAGCAGACTTAGGTTAGACATTAGGAAGACACTTTTCATAGTAAGGGTGGCCAGAATCTGGAACAAGCTGCCAAGAGAGGCGGTACTATCACCTAACTTGGAGGTCTTCAAGAGAAGGCTAGATAGGCACCTGGCTGGGGTTGTCTGACCTTGGTCCTCTTTCCTGCCTGGGGCGGGTGGGTTGGACACAATGATCCTTCGTGGTCCCTTCCGACTCTACAATCTATGAATCTATGAATAGATGACTAAATTAAGATGTGTGCATGCAATGGGTTTGGGAAACAAAGGAATATGCTGACAGGACAAAATATGGACAGTATGACGACCACAGGGAAACCAATCAATGATGACTGGGAACGAAGTCATGAGAAGAAAAAATAAATAAATAAATAAATAAATTTATATTTCAGAGCAGCAAAGGGTCCCCGAGGGGGGAACCCGAGGCCACCACCAGCCTGTCTCACCTACCCCACCAGGGGTGGGGAGGGTGGGGGATGGGCCTCGAACTGCTGACATCCAAGAAAAAAAAAATCACAGCATGAAGCTTGTGTACTGGCTAAATGTATCTTCCCTCTGTAACAACCCGAGGACTGGTAAATATAAAATCTAGGGGAAGGGGGAGGCTGGGGGGGGATGGCATGGCATATTTTGTTGGCCTTGCCTGCATTATTCTTAGCTGCTATCACTGTGTATCAGTAACATTTGCCTATTATTGAAATAAGAAGTCGTGGTCAGTCTGAGGGTTTGGGTTTGCCCACAGCAAGGTATCTGGGTCATAAATCCAGTGCCAACACTGAAAACAGCAGCACATTTCATTCAGGCAGAATCAGGGCCTCAATCTTGGCCAGAGACAATCAAGTCCTACTTTTTGCTTCCCCTCTCCTGATTTAAACAAAAGAAAACAAAACCCCCCCCAACCAGAATACATGCAATGTTACTGTTGTTTGTGCATTTTTCCAGTGAAGGAAAATTTTGTCCCAGCTTGACAAAGCCCTGGTTGGAATGATCTAGCTGGGGATGGCCCTGCTTTGAGCAGGGGTTTGGACTAGATGACCTCCTGGGGTCCCTCCCAACCCTATTTTTTTCTGTGATTCTAGTACTGTCCAACATTAGCTAAAAAGAAGTCAGTTAGCTTAGTTCTTCTTCAAATTGAATAAAATGGAAAGTCAGAAAAACAAATACACAAGAGCACATGATATCAAGTAGGAGTTTGCTGAGGGTGACAGCTATACAGCGCTGTATATTTGCATGCCACGCTAACTTCAAACTTAATAGAAATCTAGAATTGTTGCACTGCCACAGGTGCACAGAAAAATTCTATATCCTGCCCAATTTTGAAAATATAGTTGTTAGATAAAATATTTAGCTGCCTTTACCAGCATGGAGCCAACAACATAATTTGCTCGTGTTGTGTGCAATATTTAAATGACCAGCCAAGTAGTGGGGCTTCCTGGGACATGCAGAACTTTTGAACCTTGCCTTAGGATGACAGTCCTAAAATCTGATGGGCAAAGGATTGAACTTCAGATACGGTACAAAGACAGGGAGGAATAGAGGGTAAAATAAGCAAGCGCATATTATGATGTAAAGTAGGACAGACATCTTGTTTAAGCCAGACAGCTATCTGTGTCAGCTTCTTCAAGATGTTGTGGAAGAAGTTGGTTTTGAAGTGTGATTGACATGGAAATTAATATGACATTCTCCTGAGCCAGCTCCAGACCAGAGTTCCACCTGGAAGGGTGCTGCAATGGAGCAGTGTTTCCCTGACTCCATCTTGCAGGTTACAAGATTTCTCTGCTATATGGTTGGTCCCCCTGCCAGTAATAACTGCATGCTGCCATACTTCGAAAATTTTTCCATTTACTTGCCTGCTGTTTGCATAGTACTCGGGTGCTCCATTCTGCTCAGGCTTGGTTTCTGGAGGTTTGGATTTGAAGTAGTTTACAAAACCACCAAAGATACTTTTAATGTTATTTATGTGTCTCTGACTAGTCTTTAAGTCCTGTTCCATTTTATCCACCATTTGTTCAGTGCGCTTTAATGCCTCACCCTGACGTACAAGCTCCTGAAGGGGAAATCAACAGAAAAATGCAAGTTAGAGAAGGTGAGGGATGAGATAAGATTCAATGCCAGTAGTTTTAGGTTGAGAATAAAAGTATTTAAAGCACCATTTCCCCTTTTCAGTATGCAGCAATACATATTTTTAAAAGATTAGCTATACAAAATTACTATACTTCCTATTGGGAAACAGTCATAAAAGGCTCCTTACGTACTTAAAAAGCAGTAGCTTTAAGATATAGCTCCGAGATAGACCAATTAAAAGAAAACAGAAAGACGAGATTTAATAATTTCATTTCCTAGCACATTAAAAACCTCAGCGCAACTCTACTATTACAAGGCTTTTAGGATTAGCATATGGATAAATGAACCATCTTACCCCCATTATACCCGCAGATTTTTCAGTAATCTTGAGTAAAATTGTAAATCTGTTTCTCTCAAACTGATGATGTTCTCAATATTCTAATCTTCCTTCAAGCAATTGATATGTATTATGTAATTTATGATAATGCCTACAAGTCTTAACTGAGACTGGAGCCCACTGTTCTAGGTGCTATTCAAGCAGAGTCCCTGAAACCAGAAAGATGAAGGGTGGGAGCAGAAACAAAGACACAGGGAGGTAAAGCAAGTTACCCAAGCTCACATAGCTGGTCAGTAGTAGAGCTACGTATATCCCTAGATCCTGGTGCAGCACTTTATTTGCTAAACCATTCTTTTGACATGTATGCCACAAATTAAGCCCCATATCCTCTTCAAGTGCCAGTCCAATCTCTTTCCCCTGCCCAGTCTGCTCCTTTGCTTTCTGCTCCCTGTACCCTCCCTATTCTACCATGTCTCACAGAGGCTGCTTGTGCCCTTTTTGGCACCACCCTACTCCATATCATCCCATGTTTGATCGTACCAATACATAATATAAATGAGAAAAGTAACAAATAGGAAGAATCCATATTTAAACCACCCTACAGGCAAACAAATGTTACTAGATTTTTATACTGAAGTTTTAAGCACGCTATGATCAGGAATCTGGCTGCAAGCCTGCTAAGCACTCTGAGGAACCACTCCTCGGTGCTCTATAAACAGCAGCCTCTTTCGTTTTCTAGTGCCTTAGCACCGGAAGCAAAGTAGCAAATGAGAAAGGACAATATTTTTTGTCAGTTTCACTTCCTAGTCAGCACCCTCTGTGTGCATGAAAGTGAAAGTGACAAGGACCTGACAATTGTACTTCACTTGTGGGGGGAAGTGATGGAATTTGGGGATGATAGAAGAGGGAGAAAAGGCAAGAATCCAACCAAAAAAAGGCACCTAGCTTTTCATGTGGATAGATTCGAGTGCCCAAATAAAGAATTGCTTGGAGCAGGATTCAACAACTCCAGCTTTCATTGGCTATGTAGTTCTTAGGGCTAAGAAATGCCAGCTTTCTGTCACAACAGTAGTCTAGATTCTGTTCACAAAAAGTATCTGACATTACAAGGTCTTACACCTTTATCTGCCCTTGCTAAGTTAGGTTATTTTGTACCATGAAGGCATAGAAAACAAACACTGCCCACTGCCAAGTTTCTAGTGGTAAAGCAAGCAAGCTGGCCAGAATTAATTCAATTCATAAGCACCACTTACATTGACAAGGGCTTTTATTTTCTTGTTACAAGACTGAGCTAGGCAAACTGAAAGAGAGCTGCTGACAGAAATATTCCAATAGCAGTTATTTCCTTACAAGAGTTTTTTCTCTGTTAACTACCTCCTACAGGGTATGATTTGAACTTCTACAGCACAGTTTGCATTTTGTTATTTCAGCACGTTAAAAATAAATGGACAGCATTATTCTGTGGATTACTTCACTAAAATTGAATTGCGGTTGCATTAACGAAATGCCATTCTGGCTTGGATTCTAGTTAACAGTCCCTCATAATCTTTTCCCTCATGCTCCTTATGCAAACAGCCACATTTATGTCATTCAAACACTATTAATCCTATGCTCCTTATCTTTCCTGGACTTGTCCTTGCATCCTCACAGAATTTGTAGCGTTACCTCTCAGATTACACACAAATAAAAACAATCACTATCACATTACTCAACTATATTGATACAGATAACTATATTCATTCCCTCAGGAGAACATGTGTAAAAATGTGAGTAAACATCCTTCATTAACAGGTGGCACAGCCCAAAAGGCCTTATTAAGAATGACTGTATATGCCTGGAATAGGTACTAACATCACTTACTCTCAAAATATTCCCATTAGTATTAAGGAAATGATTAACAACATTGAAACTAAGTTCATTGCAAGCAGTCTGCTGGGTAGGTTGTGGTCATCAATTAGTCAGGAAAAACAGGTCTGGCAGATTTTAGACAGAACAGCTATCATTAAGTTTTCTACTAACAGAATGGCATATTTTTTGCTCATATTCAGTAATCTTTTCACCCACAGAGGGTAATACAAACTATTTTAGGCATTAACAGGAGCCCTGAAGGGAAAGCAGTACTGGAAGCACTCTTAAGTTCCTATCTTAAAATGCTGTGGTAGTCAAGGTACCTTGGACTTCTCTTTTGATGAGAAAGAAAAAAAAACCCTACACTGCCAACACTGCTTCCCAACCCCCACAAAAATTACACAGATTTAAAAACCACTGAGAAAAAACAAACACAACAACTGATTAGATTCCTAAGAGTTTGCAATTCATGCAAGAAGGCAAAACACTGGCAATCAGTTTTAGTTGAGGTGCGTATATATGCATATAGAATAAAACCCTTAGTGTCCCAGTCCTGTTTTGAGATGTTTTCTGAAGTTTATGAACACACAGAGATTTTACTAATAAGCTTAGTAAACCACTGTGGCTGTGAGTATGCCAGTAAAAGGAGTCACCAGAAAGAAAAGTGTTCCATGTCAGCCACAGTCACAGGTGTGGCTACAGCTCACATGGATGTAGCTTAAGCTAGCTTTAATACGTAGCCTGCATATGGAGACAAGCAGAGCTGTGGCAGAATGCGTACATACAGCCTCACACCAGATGCAACCCTCACTTGAGGAGATGGGTAAATAAGGTGTCCAGATGCTGTGGCTACACTGCAGGCTAGCTTAGATAGGTCTCCAGGAGCTGCAGTCAGATCCTTTGCAGTGTAGTCGTACCCTGGTTGACTACCAGGCTAGGCTGCATACAGTTTACTTAAACAGATGGCAGATTTGAGCAGCAGCACCTACCTCTTCATGCTTAGAGGTCATACTGCTGGCTAGCAAAATCTCTTACAGCTTACACAGCGCCTACAGGGTGTGTCTGTCTGTCTGCGTGTGGCCTAATCAGCCAAATCAGTTCTGAATTACACTGACTGAGCAGAAGTCAATCATTCAAGTCTGTGTAGCACTATGACTGACATGCATCTTGCCTCCCAGGCTCTTCAGCTGAGGGGTTCAGATACTCCCAAATCCATGGCAGGCATCATATACACACACCCCAAGCCCGGAGGCCTTGGAGTTCAGATGTCCCCAAGTCTTGCTCTCCCCTAGTCAAAAGGCCATAGGAGCAAACTAAAGGGAGGCCTGAGAGCAATCCCCCACCACCATAAATTATGTAGCCAAGATTCTGCCATTGGGATGCTGTAGTAGGCTCTCACGAGGCTACCCATCCACAGTGTAATGGACAGGATCTTCCCTGCCAGGTACGGTAAAACCAACTGGGCCAACACCATCATCACAGTCTTGCAAGGCTCATTACCAGCTCACCTCTGAAGTGGCCACTCCGACCTTCTCCGACTCGTAAATGAGAGAGAGCGAGCGGTGCGTGCTGTCCACCGTGGCTGCCGATCGCCTCAGCACCTCTTGCTGCATGTACCGCTGCTTGTTGGCAGCCTCTCTGCGCTGTCTCTCCACAGGGTCCTCCAAGTTGTCATCCGCTCCATCGTTCCACCTCGCCGGCTTCAAATCTTCATCATCATTGTCAAATGGGTTGTAGCTCTTAGAATAAGTTGACATGATGCCGATTTTTGCTCTTCTCCCCCAGCTGCGGTGCAAGCACAGAGAAATACTGCAGGCTCGTGGCTGGCGGGTGCTGCCTGGGCTGGGAGCAACAGGCGGACTGAGACGGGGCGAGTCTCAACACCGGCGTGTTATCTGCGCTGAGGAGAGAGAGATGGGAGGCAGGAAGAGGAACATGTTGCAAACTCCATGTACAGCCCCCAGTGCCATGTACTCGCCCCCCCCAGCCCACACACCCTGTGTCCCCATGTGTACAGGCAAACCCACCAATATGCACACCCCTGTCCTCCTGCGTATGCATGCCCCCAACACCTCCCTGTGTACACCTGTGTTCACACACATCCACCTACAACTGCCTGTGTCCATGCACCCCCACTCCCTCCTGCTTACACGTGTTCATGTCCCCCCGTGTACACGTACCCCCCACACCCCCAAACTTACACTCGTCCCCTGTTCTGCCCACAGACACGTGCTTCCCCAGTCCCTCTGAATACGTGCACCCCCGTGTCCCGTCCCCCCATGTACACAGGCCCCCCGGGGCTCTCGGAGTACACGCGCTCGCCGTTTCCCTGAGCCCCCCACGTCCTTCCCATATACACATAGCCCCCCTCACGTACACGCCCGCGGCCCCCGCCCGTTGCCATGGTGATGAGCCCCGCGCTCACCGAGGCCCCAGCGCCGACTCCGCCGAGCCCCGAGCGACCCCGCCCGCCAGCCCGGCTGCTTCCGGCCCCAGGACCAAACCATCGCCCAGCCCGGACGGGGGAAGCGGATGGTACGAACCATCTGTGTTCGAGAATTGGGTGGAACAAACCACCACCGAAGACAGGGTTGCGAGTTGTCATCCCAATGGGGTGGTTTAGACTCATGGCGCCCCGCCCCGCCCCTCAGCTGGTGAAGCCGGCGTAGGAGGCGCCATACTGGTTGCGGGTCGGTCGGGGGCGGCTCTCGCGAGAGGCGCGGGGCACTGGTGACGCCGAGGGCGGCTCTGCCCCCGCGCTCCGCTTGCCGCCTGCAACATGGCGGCGCCGGCCGTGGCGGCGGTGGCGGCAGCGACGGCCCCTGCCTTGGTGGCGCCTGCAGGGCGCGGGGGCAGCGGCTCCGGGTCGGGCTCGGGCTCCGGCTCCGGGTCGGG
>NW_017728921.1:15505033-15517003 GCF_001723895.1 Crocodylus porosus | reverse complement strand
GCTCGGGCTCGTCGCGGGGCTTCTACTTCAACACGGTGCTGTCGCTGGCCCGCTCGCTGGCCGTGCAGAGACCCGCGCCCCTGGAGAAGGTGCTGCGGGGCGGGGCAGCTGCGGGCAAGGGCGGTGTTGCGTGTTTCATGCTGCGTGTCGTGTGCGCGCTGGCGGTGGGTTGTGTGTGCACTTTGTGTGGTGTGTGCACCTCGGAGCGGGTGTCGTGTGCGTGGGTGGCGTGGGGTGTGCGCACTGGGGGCAGGTGTCTGCTGGGGCGGGTGTCGTGTGCATGGGTGGCGTGGCGTTGCGTGGGGTGGGGTGTACACACTGAGGCGAGTGTCGTGTGCATGGGTGGTGTGGGGTGTGTGTTGCGTGGTGTGTTCCAGCCAAGAGTGAGTCTCATGTGTGAGGTGTCACACGTGTGCTAGGGATGAGTGTTGTGCATATGCATTGCATGTTGTGTGTGCTGCAGGCAGGTGTCGTGGAGGAGATGAGGTGGGTGTTGTCTGTGGGGGTGTTGTGTCCAGTGTGTCAGGAGATGGTTGTGTGTTGTGGGTGGTGTCATGTATGTAGGGGACAGAGGGAGATGCCCTGCATGTGAGTCCTGTGTTACATCAGTGAGAGGACAGGGCAGGTGTGCTGTGTGCAGGGATGTTGCATGGGGGGGCGTGTTGGGTGTGGGGTGGGCATCCTTCAGGGAGAGTGCATGTTACATAAGGTGGGAGGCTAGAACAGGTGTCACGTATGAACGGGGACGTCATCATGCATTTGGATCGTGTTGTGTTTGTGGGTGCTGGCTCCATGTGTGTTGTAGGCAGGTTCAAATTATACTTTGAGTTGGGGGGCAGCAGCCCATCAGAATGCCCTAAGTGAAGGAGCAATCTGATGATAGGAGATCTTTCCAGGTTATGATTTTAAAATCCAATAGGGGACACTTGTCTCTTATGGGGGGACTTAGCCCCCATAATTTGAACCCTAAGTGTGGACCATCTTTATGGGGGAAAAAAAAAGCAGAGAGCTGGGATACAGCAGGACCCTAACCCTGAACTGGCTCCAACACATGGTTTCAGTTAGATTTTCCCCTCTTTATTCTCAAAGCAGAGAAATTCCTGTGAGCTGCTGGGTGAAAATGTTTCCCAAGATACAGGTTATAGTTTAGAGGTATAACTAGCATCATGGTAATTTGGCCTGGCTTTGTGGTACGTAAAAGAAAACAAGCTCTTGTTCCCTGTGTCAGGTTGAATCAAAGTAAGGCACCTTCATGTGTTTTGGAGCATATACATCTGAACTGATAGCAAGTAAACTTGCTTAATGAGACTATACTAAATCCTGTTGCAAACAGTCTTACAAGGATGCTAAGTAGGACATTGTGCAAGTGGAGCATTGCTTCTGCTTAGGCCTGTAGATATGCCTGTAATAGATTTCTTACCACAAGTGAATTGCAGTGAATTAACTCAAAGTTAAAAATGTCTAGTGAGGATAATAATCTGTGCAAGAAAAAACAGAATATGCAGGTATTAGTTCTAGAATAACAATGTAATGCAGGTGTTTGTTGCTTCTGGAGGACAGTTAGTTTGTCAGACCTTTGAGGTTTTCCCCCAGTTATCAATGATAACATCAGACAGTCTGATTCCAGAGTTTATTACTGCACATAAAGCTGTTTGAGGCAAAGTATGAATTAAGACATAACTTGATGAGGAACTGATAAGTTCCCCAATATGAAAATCCTTCACTAACACAGATAATGTACAGCTTGTCCCTGGCTAGCTGTCGTATATATATTTTTAAGTGAATAATGTTGGGCCATTGCAAAATCTGTCATTGATGCCACAGTTAACCATAAATAAATCTATCGGTTTCTCCTAAAATACTTTTAGATACCATCAAGGCAGCAATGTTATTGGTTGTTTCCAGACCTTCAGAGATGCTGTCAGTTTAAATTTATAACAAATTAGTTTACTTGTTACAATCCAACTGTAGGTATTAAAAACAAGGGACAAAATTAAGTTACCTTTCACTGTGTTGGGTAATGCAAGAGAATTATTCTCCATTGCAGGTTTGTGTAATTAGGAGGTGGGAAAGATCAAGGATCCAAGTCTTCAGTTTCCTTGGGCATTCAGCAGGTTCTTGTTCTATGTGAACATAGAGACAGCTCTGTTACATTTCAAGTTGTGTGAATATATTTTGAGCAATAAGATACACAAGTGGTACTCTTCTGATGTATGTTAATGAAAGGATACATTCATTTATTAAGAGAAATTAAAAAAAAATCCAGGTTGTCATCGTATGCCCCTTTTTTTACTTTTCCCACAGTCAAGGGTTAATGGAAAGTTCATTTTGTCCGTTTCCTTTCTGTTTGTTAACAGCCGTTTCATCTGCAGACTCTGTTAGCCTTACAATGTTTTCCTTTCCAATTGTTTAGGGAAATAGTTATTTCAAATCTGAGTTGACATTGTTTTTTAATCAAAGCAGTGTTTTGGGTGATGAAAATTGAGAGGGGCTGCAATTTGGTTTACTGGAAGTATAGTTTAAGAGCCTGACTGCAAACTGTGAATAACCCCCTTGACTTTAATGAGAATGTGCACGTTTTTAAGCACTGAGCCTGATAATATATGTGGTACTTTGGAAGACTGTACAGAATTACAGTACATGGTTTAGAGTTCTGCTGCTACTATGATGGGCCAGGAACCATGCATGAAGCAAGGTGTGTGTGGGGCAGGGAGGGGAGGGTTGTGTTCTCTTTTATGGGACCAAGTTTACTCCTTGGGCCCAAAACCTCATGTAATATCTTTCCCAACTATACATTCAGTCTCATACAAGATAACACCAAAAAAACCCCTTGTGGCTTGCAGAACTGTATGATTATTTTGCAAATATCACATGCCAGGACTGCAGAGTTCTTCAACACTTTTTATAGCCATGATCTTTCAAGGTACCTGTTCTGAATGTACCTGTCAGCAGCAACTTGTTGTGGAGAAAGTAGATGGAAAATTGTTTTTTTGTGTATAGTATTAGCTAAGTGTTTGTATTGTAAATAGTTTTTGTGTTTTCTAGTTGTATTTGGGAGTGCTGTTCAGTTTAATTATAAATCAACATATACAATTGTGGCCATTTTAAAAAATCTGATAAGTATTACTTGAAAAGTTTAGGTGAAGAGAACCATGAAGTGTAATAACTTGCAATTAAGATTTCCCTATTAAATGACGCATGTCATTGATGTTGAGCATCCTTCTTGGTAATGATGTATAATAATAATAAAAACAAAAGAAATCACATATGCTCTATTTCAAGCCAACAGTAGAAATTAAAGCTTTCAGATGGAAAAATAATTTGGTCAAAAGTTTCACTCCTCAGTGCTAAAAGTTAGGTACCAAAATAAGAAGTGACCCAACATTCAGAAGTGCTATCCTCTGCTGAAATCGATGCAACCTTCTGTTGGTACGTGTTAATGTCAGTGAGAGCTGTCAGTGCTCAGCATCTTTGAAAGTCAGGTCTCTTTGACCTCTTGTCTTTATATTTTCAATCTTTATGTTAAATAATAAAAAAGTAGATATGTAAGATCTTGTGTATTCACTAGCTGTTCATTCAGCGAATATGAAGGCAGTTACAGTACTACAAAGTAATGGAGAAATAATACTTGGCCTAGGCAGTTTAATCTTTTATATAATTATAAAGATTTCAGCAATTTACCACTCTCCCGAGCAGTACAGCATACTGTAGCAATATTTATGCATGTGGGAAACAGTTCAGTGACTGATAATACCTATGTACACCCACAATTAAGAAAAGATTTTTGTTTATGCTGGAGATGAGCAAATCTAATATGGCTTTATTGCATATTTCTTGCACATCCAGAACTGTCTGTAACCTCGGTGAGAGCCAGTTCTTAATGTAGAACGAATGCTGAATTGGGTCCTGTCATATGTGATGTTCCTAAATGGTTTCAAAATAGTGGGAAAGGATTCTTGGAGGCTAAAAAAACTGTTTGTGTGTGAAAGAAAATTAATTTGCCCTAATTATGAAAGTGGAAGTATGACATCCATTCTTTTCCGTGTCTGGCCTGCTATTTACCACTCCCAAATTCTCTTAGGGACCTGAATATGTTGATTTTAATAGATTGAAGAATAAAGGTCATTTGATGTGGGCCTTTGGCTGTCACCAGAAAATAGAAATATTGGTGCCAGCTAAAGCTGGAGATAAGGGAATTGATGCAACTGAACTGATATAATCCATCAAGTAAATCATTCTGCTGTGAGCATGTGCACAATGGTGTTGGACTTGCTCTGAGGAAATTCTGACATCCTGCTCCCCTGGCTGCAGTGTACTTTTTAAAAAGGCTAGAAAATTGCCTTTATGGAAGCAACCTCTTTTGGCAGGGAAAATGGGCATATGGAGTTCAGGGCTTTGACATCTCTAATTTCTGGCAGTGAAAAGTTAGGGGCCTCTTGTGGATGTTCCTCAGGGCTACCTATTGCTGTTGGTGGGCACAGTTTTACCATATAATTATTTTGTGTTCCTTAACGGTGTATTCTCAAATTTTCTGCAGGTACAGAAGCTGCTGTGTATGTGCCCAGTGGATTTCCATGGGGTTTTCCAACTAGATGAGCGCCGCAGGGATGCTGTGATAGCTTTGGGGATTTTTCTTGTTGAATCTGATCTTCAGGTAAAATTTTCTTCCTCAGTTAGCCACCTCTAGCTGAAGGACTCTTGAATTGAGTCTTGAATTGCTGACTGAACTATAGGTGTTTGGGGGGTGGGTTTTGTATAACTTCAGCACTGAGGAGTCTTAATGATAAGCCATGATCCCATGGGCTAAACTGGGGTGGGCAAAATACGGCCTGTGGGCCAGATCCAGCCCACCAGGCACTTCCATCTGGCCCATGGGCACCCACCAACAAATTGTACCCTGCCCAGCTCTTCCACCCAAGATGGTGTGAGTAAGGTGCCCATGTATACACTTCCCCTCCAACATACCCTATTGTGCCTCACTCCCACCCTTGTGAGCGGCAGGGTCTGGCCCAGCCAACAGCAGCTTCCAGGAGGGGCTGCAGTGGTGGCTGTGGCTGCTGCGACCGCCCCAGGGGGACCTGCTGGGTTTCCCTGGCATCTCGCTTGTTGCTAGCAACAGGTAGGGAAGTGGCGGGGTGAGCTGCAGCTGATTGGGGTTGAGAGTGTGGGGCTGGCAGCAGTGCAGGGGTGGTGCCTGGTGGGCAGCAGGAGCACAGAGCTTGGCTGACTAGGCTGTGCTTGTGGGGCCCAAGCATGGTGGGGTGGGGAGCCGTATACCTCCCTGGATAGTGCACAGCTCCTGCTCTGGGCAGCAGCAGCAGGCAGGGGTGCTTGAGGTGCTTGTGCCCCACACAGGTGCTGGTGCCCAGCAGTATGTAGCTTTGGCCAGCACTGTACGTGGTGGCAAGGTGTGCAGCTTGTCTGGGCCACCTGTATCGTGAGGCTCCATGCCATGTGCCTGCAGCCTCCGCACTTGCACAGTACCGAGGGAAGCCCCACGCTGGAGCTGGCTGCCTTCCCTGCCCCATGCCATGCAGGTCCTGGGACTCTGCAGGGAGCAGGACTCCCCTCCATTTCCCGCAGAGTCCTGCATGGCAAAGGCAGCCAGCTCTGGTGTGGGGCTTCCTCAGTACTGCATGAGTGTGGGAGCTGCAAGTGCAGAGCCCCTACACTAGAGGTGGGCCAGGCAGGCTTGCTCCTCACCAGGATGTGCAGCACTGGCCAGAGCTGGATGCCACCAGGCGCCAGCACCTGCATGGGGCACAAGTGCACCGAGTACCTGTGCCTGCTGCTGCTGCCTGCAGTGGGGGCTGTGTGCCATGTGGTACCCCCATACACTCCCCCAGCCTCCCTTACACCTCACATACCTACACCCTAGCCCTCCAACCCCCCACAGATATACCCCCCCAACATACCCTAGGTCACTGCCTCACAAACCCTCCATACACATCCACCCCATATCATACCATACACCCCACCCTACACATACACACTCACCCCTGCCCCCAACCACCCCCCATATACAATATACAAGAATAATACTTTATTTTTGAGTTATTATGCATTTCCCTTTAAATACAGTACACAAATAAAAAAAACATGACAAATATTTTTTGTAATAAAATTTAAGTATGTTATAGTAGGTATTTGACATTTAATGTAGGATTTGGTTTTTTTTTCTGGTTCCAAGATTGCAACCCTCCCTTCCCAAAAAGAGTATTTCTGTGGCAAGGTATTAGTATTAAGGACCCATCTGAAAGGCTTTGAAAGTAAAACAAGATTGCCGTCAATTTGTTGCTTGTGATGAATATAATGTATAGAGCGACAAGCCTGATGCTCAAAGTGTTTTCTCAAAAACAGGTTCAATCACTAGCCTAATTTTCACAAGCCCTAGTCAGGTTTGGACTTAAGTTTTGTCTCTGAAATCGAGGCCATAGTTTCATTTCCGTTTTTAGAAATGGACAGAGTTGAAAATATAAACCTGAAATGTGGTTGTGGTTAACCTTTGTCTTTGTCAGACAGACGGACATGCAGCTTTTGTGACCTCAGCATAAAGCATTACCCTGATCTGAGAGTGGTGTCATGCCTACAAAGGCCTGATACAAAGCTTATATATATAGAACTTGATGCAAATCTTTTTGTTTCCCTCAGTGGGTTCTGGCTTGGGCCCTTGGGTTTAGTCATGTCGTCTTGTTATATCAGTGAACATGTTAAACTATTAGCTACTTTGTTCACTTCTTGATTTGTTCTTTAGTTAGTAGTGTGAACTATTTGATAAAGAGTGAACAGACTACTTACAGTTCTTCTGAAGCTTTACATCTTGAAAGGCTTTGAACAAATATTAATTTATCAGCTGTGAGGGAGGGTAGTAATTGTTTTTAAATTACAAACTGGAAAATTAACCTATCTGTACAGTACCTCAAGTGGCTTACCGAAGGCTTTAGGAGCGAGTCTGAGAGAGGTTTGGGATTAGGATTTTCCAGGTCCGTCTTAAAATCATGTTGCTCAATTGTTCTGCCTCTCAGTGCAGGTGCCAGTCAGTGAGCCAGACCAAGTTGCATGATGAGACTAAACTGATTCATAGGATGGTGAAGCAGTGTCCCATCTCATCAGCAGTTGGATAGATGAATCTATTGCAATCTATAGCATTGCATTAGTTAGGTGACTTGCCTATGTTAAATTGCTTTCGCAGTATTCAGGTAGGTTGTGAGTAATCCCTGGATGAATTGTGTGCATCTAATGTCCATTGCAATTGTGGCGTTCTTTCTTTGTACTCTGTTTAAAATAAATGCTTTCTCTTTCAGCACAAAGATAGTGTGGTGCCTTACCTTCTCCGGCTTCTGAGGGGTCTTCCTAAAGTACAGTGGATAGAAGAAAGTACTGCACGGAAAGGAAGAGGTGGCTTTAAGTTTGTTGTTACTCAGTAAATGCAGTTGGGGCATAGAACTGACTTGGACAATTCAGGACTTAGTACAAGAGGAAGTTATCAGCCTTATTGTTCCCTTTACTCTTGATATGACTGCCTGCAGCAGAGTGGGACTGTAGTAAAATTGATTTTTCCTGAGAGGCAAGAAAGAAAGTTGAATTGCTCTCGGCTCACCTGCTTGGCTGCTCTCTACTTGGATGTGCTCTCCAAATAATTTAATACCTGCCACATCTTAGGATGAAATTGGTAGTAGAGGGGTTGTAGCAGGAGAAGGGGAATGGGAGTCAGAACTCTTGGTTTCTGATTGCAGCTCTTATACTGATATGCTATTTACATCACTTTTTTTTTTTTAGGGTTTTATGTTATCTGTCTTTAACATGGATCTAAGAATCCCACAATGAATATTTTAACCTGTATTTTGTTAATATTTGTAAGAGTGCTTTGAAATCAGGAAGTGCTCTTAAAAAGTGCATGCTACTGTTATTACTGGTACTGTTACTAAAATGTAATTGAAATACTTAGGGCTTTCCATTTCACTAATAGGCTGTGTAAACCAGAATCTCTGCCCACCTAACAGAGTCTTAGTGCACATGCTTCATAATATGCTATTGTCTTGCCTATGCTCCTATCCATTTTTGGCATTAATAACAGAATGTACTTTGTCACCAAAATTGTTACTCTGTGCCAAGGATTCTCAATCAGGGTGCTGCAGGATCCTGTGGCTCCTCGAGATCCTTGGGTGCTACACAGTGTTAGCGCTCTTAGGTGTGCAGACATAATTCAGAAGATAAACTCAGAAATTTCAAATAGGAATCCAGGGTTAAACCCATTCTGATCTGTTCTGTTCTTGAAGATTTTTGCAACAGAAGAATTGCTCAATTATTTTTCTGTAGTCAAAAATGAGTAGAAAATAAGAGCTGGCACTTTCTAAGAGGGTAGAGACTCCGTGCACCATGTCATGCCTCATGTCACTCCCCTTCAAGGGACTGGTTCTTCAGCCTTTACAAATGTTACAAGAGTAGGGTTCCCCCTCTCCCCCAAATGGTAGAAAGACTTACTTTTTTCTGTATCCTATGTACTAGGTTTATTAGCAAGTAGTAAGCATGATTGTTCCAAACAGCAGATGTTTCTGCTCATATCACAGTCCTTTGTTTTTTTTATTAACATGTTGATTTCAATCTTTAAAAAAGTTCCAACTCCTCGCAGTTTCAACTGAAAATAATCGTATTGTTTAAGTGTTAATGCTGAATGACTGACTGAGAACATTCCTCTTCTGCAGCTTACATGTGAACCAAGAAACCTTTTATTATTCTGAAATCCAAGGACTCTTATATCTATGTTGCTTTCCTGGTTATTGGCTAAGGGATACCAAGTAAATCTTTTAGTACATAGTATTTGTCCACTGAATTGCATGGTTCAGAGATCCTATGAGGCATTGATAAGAGTGCATTATGACCAATTATGTTACTTGTTTTCATATAGCTGATCCTAATACTATTGTGCAATTGTATTTTCCTTTTCCCCTCTTATTTTCTAGGCATACTTCCAGTTGCAGAAATCTTCAGCTTCTGCTTGGTGACTTTGTTGTCAGATGTTGCCTATCGGGATGCCACTCTGAGGGAGCAGGTAGAGTTCATTGATGATCTTCAGGGTGTGGCTTCATAGCGTGCCTTTACATGAGTATGGAGGGTACTCCAACACGCTGTAATTGCAGCATGTCAGACCAGACTCAATTAATTGAGTCGGCTGGAACGTGGCAGTTGCCACATGCCAGCAGCCTTCTACGTTTCATGTGTCAGTGTCCCTGTGCTCAAAAATGGCAGTGAGGGCACTTGAACTAAAGCTCATTTTGCCAAGCTTTAGTTCAAGTGCTCCCACTGCCATTTTTGAAGTGCAGAGATGCTGACGCCTGAGACACGGCAGTGCTTTAATTAGAGCAGCTTTCAGAGCCATTCTAAGTAATGAATGTGTGTTAATGAATAGCTCTGTTGTACTCAAAAATTACTTAGTAAATTTTCAAGTTGGAGCCCAAAAATATTGTCCGTAAGCAGGCCCAGTGGCTTAGAATTAATGTGTTTTATAGCAGAGTTGGGAACACAGTGACCTGAACATGCTGTTATGTACAAGTTGGCCAAGGATATTGCATGCACTATAAGGCTGCCCTGAATCAAATGTGTTTGAAAGTATATCTTTTCATTACATGATGTAAACAACCCTTTCAATTTAAAAGATAGACTGCCTACAGTTAGTACTTGCAAATACTAGTATTTGACTTCATGTAATGAGCTGATATGCACCAGGATTTAAAGGCTTAGGAGGGATGTTATATGTCTGCCTTTGTTTTTAGATTTTGGAGGCAGTTCTACAAGTGATGCAGTTCCTGCTGGGAATGTGTCAGTCCCCACAAGTTCAGGATAAAGGTAATGAAGCAGTACTTTTCTCTTCTTTAAATTAGTGCTACATCTTTATTGGGGCTGCCTCTGGCCTTCACTTCTTCTCTAACCTTCATCATCATCCTTTTTAAAAGGTATATTATATAATTAGTACTCCCCCTTTGACCTGTTTTTGGTAACAAAAACAAAAATCCCCCACTTATTTCATTGTTTTATGCCGATTGGTAAATGTTGAAGTGGCAAAATCATTTTCAGTTAAGATATGCACATCTGTTGGTTTTCTAGTTATGCAAGGTTAGCTTTGTGAGGCCCATAATGCTATTATGCTTCTAATGAGCTGGTAACAGTGCTGATGACAAAGTCCTAAGCATCTGATAATATGTTGCAATAAGAAAGTGGTGTTACCTAATTTTGTTTTCCAGAATATTTATGCAAATATGCAGTGGCATGCCTGATTGGAATTTCACGAGCATTTGGTCGCTATAACAATTCAGAAGAAGCTCTTCTCTCAAAGCTATTCCCTAAAGTTCTTCCACATTCGCTGAGGGTCCCTGAAGAGCTGGAAGGAATTCGCAGGCGTTCTTTTAATGACTTTAGATCAATTCTTCCCAGCTCTCTACTTGCTGTCTGTCAGGAAGGAACCTTAAAGAGAAAGGCCAGCAGTGTGTCCAGCATCTCTCAGGTTAGTATGACCTACTTAACAGAGAAGTCAATGTTTAATCATTTGGTGTTATTTGGGAGGCAAAAAGAATTGGGTATGCTGACGGTCATTTAATGCCACATTTGAACAGATTTAAACTGTCAGTTTAAATTTTTTAGCCCTCCCTTAGCAACAGTAAGGATGTAGCTGGTTATTAAGTGTCGTGGTCCCTTAGGGTCTCACTGACAAGCCTCCTGAGACTGTCAAAGTTGGCTGTCTGGCTATAAGAAGGCCACTGGCTATCTTCAAGAAAGGGAGGAAAGTGGATCTGGCTAACTGTAGGCCCATCAGCCTGACTTCTATCCTGGGGAAGGTCTTAGAAAAGTTTATTAAAGAGGCCATCCTTAATGGACTGGCCGACGCCAACATCCTGAGGGATAGCCAGCACGGGTTTGTTGCGGGTAGGTCTTGCTTGACCAATCTCATTTCCTTCTACAACCAGGTGACCTATCACCTGGACAAGGGAGAAGAGATTGAAGTCATATATCTTGACTTCAAAAAGCCTTTGATCTGGTATCCCATGTTCACCTCTTGGCAAAACTGGCCAATTGTGGCCTTGGGTCCACCATGATCCACTGGTTGGGGAACTGGCTCGGTGGTCAGACCCATAGGGTGGTAATTAACAGAAATCAATCGTCATGGTGCCCTGTGACTAGTGGGGTCCCCCAAGGCTCTGTCCTTGGATCCATATTGTTCAACATCTTCATTAATGATGTGGACATTCGAGTCAGAAGCGGACTGGCCAAATTCACTGATGACACCAAACTTTGGGGCAAAGCATCCACACCTGAAGACAGGTGGGCTATTCAGGCTGACCTGGACAGGCTCAGCAAATGGGCAGATGAGAACCTGATGGTGTTTATAAACTACTGCAAGACCATTTCAGGCTGGACATAAGGAAGAATTTCTTTACTGTCCGAGCCCCCATGGTGTGGAATGGCCTGCCATCGGATGTGGTTCAAGCACCTACATTGAACACCTTCAAGAGCAAATTGGATGCTTATCTTGCTGGGATCCTAGGACCCCAGCTGACTTCCTGGGCTTTGGGCGGGGGGCTGGACTTGATGATCTCCCGAGGTCCCTTCCAGCCCTAATGTCTGTGAGATCTATGAACCAATTTGGAGAGCTTCAGTCATTTGGGCAGTCCCCGCCTGCTGCAACAGGGAGCTGCAGCCGGACTCGTTGCTGGTAAGTAGGAGCGGGGGAGCTAGAGGAGTGGGGGGGGACCCCTGCCAGGCCCCATCCCCTACCTGCTCCCTTAGCCCCTCCATGGCTGCCCCGCTGGCCCAGCACCCGGTGTTTTAAAAAAAAAATCTCCCACTCACTAGTTCCTGCCAGGCGGGGGGGTAATCCCTGCTGCTGCCCCCCACTATCCCACACCATGTGGGGGGCTCTGTCACGAGCCCCATAATCCTCGTCTACCTCAGCTTTGGCCCTTTAAGAAAAAAAAG
>NW_017728921.1:15436594-15504692 GCF_001723895.1 Crocodylus porosus | reverse complement strand
GGAGGGCTCGTGGCAGAGGCCCCAATGCAGCATGGGACAGTGGGGGCAATGGGGATTGCCCCAACCAGGCAGCACCCAGTCAGTCAGCTTTTTTTTCTTCCTTCAAAGAGTCAGGAGCTAGGGCTGCTGAGGCAGCCATTGCCGGGGCTGGGAGAGCAGGCGAGGGATGGGGCCTGTGCGATTCAGAGATTCGGCTGATTCAGCCACAGCCAAATCTCCGAATCGGATTTGTCTGGATCGATTCAAGACAGTGATTTGAATTGCCAAGTCAAATCGCTGTCCCCCAAATCAGCCGAATCTGAAGCAAATACTAGCTGCTTTGCACAGGCCTAATAATCAAGGCATCCTTTAACTAAGACACTTGCTACTATTCCCATTATCTTCCTGTTTTGGTTGAGATTTGCAGTGGGGAGACCTGATCCAGAGCACTCAGAATTCTTGTTGATGTTAGTGGGGGTTGGAGTGACTAGTATTCTTTGGGAAATAGTAATCTTAATTAAGTTTGTTTGTTTTTCTCAATATATTTATTTAAGAGAAGTTTGAGCCCGTGTTACGCGAGTGTGCTTTGTGAGCCTTTGGTAGTAAAAAGTGACTGTTGTCTTGTGTTTCAGGTTAGTCCTGAACGTGGAATTCCCCCTCCCAGTTCCCCAGGTGGATCTGCTATTCATTACTTTGAAGGTAAAGACTGCATGAATGCTACAATTGACTGGTCATCCGTATACACAGGGATGCTAACAAACCCAACCTGCCTTCCCTTTTCTCTGTCTTTGTGGCTGCTTGTAGTAATTCTGTGGCTAATGTTCTGATAAATAAAAGATTAACAAATTCTTGGGTAGTTTTTACTGCCAGCATCGGTGGTTTCTGGCATCAGTGTTTTTTGACTAAGTTCTGAGAGAGAATTGTTTGTTGACTGCTAAGTCATCTGTGCCTAATACAAGAGGATTTAATTATCCCAGTTTAGAAGATTAGGTGTAAGGGGTTATATCCTACTGCACCCTTTGACTAAAACTGCAGATGGGGGATTGGAATTTTGAATCCTGTTTGCCTGGTTATATAAGCACAGTTCAAATAACCACTATATTTGGAACAAACTTGTTGTTTATCACTTATGTAATCCTTGCTAACGCATGCTGAAACAGTGGCTAGTCATAGAAGAATCCAAAATAATAAAGTAATGCAAGGGAGATGGTGAAAGACTGTGTTTTGTCTAGAACTCTGATTGTGGGTAGGTGGGATTCGGGATATACTAATGGGATATTAGGCTAACCTCTCTCCTCCTCCCCCCTTCCCTCCCCCTCCCAAAAAAACAAAACAAAACTCCACAGCTTTTGTGAAATGAGAGTAATGTCTTTATCTGTTTGGGGTCTTTTGGAGGCTGTCCACAGGCACAATGAAGTGTCATGCAGAGATGCCCTGACCTAGTACTTCATATCTGTGCTCCACAACTGGAAGCAGGATAGCTTCCCTAGTATGATGCTGCATCCAGGCTGATAACTCTGGCTTCTGAACAGTGTCACAGTAACAGCTATGCTGCTTCTAGTGCATACAGAGCTATTTTGGGTATCTCTGCACAACACTGCTGTGTGGCATATAGGCATATGATTAGCGTTTTTGCTTTTGTCTGGTACTTATGGCCATGTCTACATACGCAGGGGTGTGCTTTTGCAGCAACACAGCTTTGTGCCACAGTACACGCCCCTGCCTGTGTACTTAGCAACAGGACACATTGTCCTGCTGCTCCATGTGTTGCAGAGGGAGCTGGCTGGGGCGTAGGGTGCTTCAGTGCAGGGCTAGCTGGCAGGCAGCACCCCCATGGAGGAACCCTGTGCCCCAGCCAGCCAGGGAGCTGCATGTGGAGATGGGGGAGCCAGTCAGCTCTGGGCTGCCTGCTCCCTATCTCTGTGCACTGCAGAGCCCCCATGCTGAGGCACCCAGCACCCCAGCCAGAATCAGTCATGTGATACAAAACCGGATTTATCCATGGTGGGCTGGCCCAGTTATATGGATGCTGTGCAGTTTGCTTATTTTGTTATTCCTGGTTATTTCAACACTGCCTAACAGCAAACCAAAAATACGGCACGATAGTGTTGGATGTGTGTTGTACACATACATCTAATCCCTTTTTATGCCTGCCCAGTCCACCTGCCTCTTTACATTAACGTACAGTCTCCAGGTTTCATGTTTTGAATTAAAAAATTGCCAAGCGGAGGAGGATTCTTCTCCTATGCTGTTAATAAAAATAGAGCCCAGCTGGATGATGTGCATGGTTGCTTGGCTTAGATAGATGTACACTGTTACAGTTGTGCATTCTGAATTACGGGAACTGTAGCATGCCTATGTTCCTGCTAGTTAGGTATTTTATTTTCAATACTTGCTTCTATTAGGTGTTTCTGAGGCATCTAAACCTTTAGTTACCCCTATTAATGTACCCAAACAAGTATGTGATAGTGTTTTTTTTCTTTTTTCTCATGTTTGAGAACATCTTTTTATCTTGAAGTAAGAGAATTGATGATCTTCATTGTTTTTATTCCCCTCAAAGCTGAGGTGTTAGACAAAGGGACCAAAAAGCAGATTTATCAATAAATAGTACAATTTTGAGAGTCCATTTATCACAAGTGAAACACTACATTAATGCACCTAGCTGAGTAGTTACAAGAGACAAACATGTAATCCCAGAAGAGGAATGAAGTGCCAAAAGCAGCTTGATTAATGAGCTGCTAGGTTAATCAACTACTCTGAAATGAAAACTGTAATTGGATTTCTCTTGGCCCTTCAAATTATAAGTGTAAATTGGCTTTTGTTAAGATGTGAGAGGTTGTGTGGTTTTGTTTAAAACGATAGTTTTGCAAGATCTTTCTCATGAATGTTAGCCAGTATTGTTACATTTTTATCATCCCAAACCTGAGTGCCCACTGAGTCTTCTAATGCAAATTTAACTGCAGAAGTTGACAAGTGCTACTATAGACCATTAACAAAATGAATTCAAAAATTCTTTCTCTTTCCTGGAGGGTAAGAAAATATCAAATAAGAGGATTCTGGCTTCTTTTTACTATAGTTTTGGGGCCTGATTTGGCTCTACTGAGAGCTGAAACAAGTCCTTGGACATTTCATAGACATTAGGGGCTGGAAGGGACCTTGTGAGATTTGAGTCCAGCCCCCTGCCATAGGCAGCAAGTCAGCTGGGATCAAGTGACCCTGGCAACAAATACATCCATATGTTTTTTTGAAAGAGTCCAGAGTAGGTGCTTGCACCACCTCTGGGGGGAGTTTGTTCCAGACCCTGGACACTCACACCATAAATAACCTTTTTCTTATGTCTAGTCTCAATTGGCCTTCCTGAAGTTTATGGCCGTTACCTTGTTATCCCTTAAGGAGCTCTGGTGAACAGTTGTTCTCCCAGGTCCTGATGTACCCCTCTTATATAATTGTAGGCTGCCACCAAGTGCCCTTGAACCTTTTCTTTTCCAGACTGAAGAGTTCCAAGTCCTTCAGCCTCTTCTCGTATGTTCTTTCCTCCAGGCCTTGGGGAGAGGCTGAGGGACTTGGGACAGGCATAGAAATTTAAGATGAAAATATGTTCTATATTTATGGTTTGTCCCTTAGCTTTTGAGGCATAACAGAATGATTGTTGTGGTTTGTTTTGTTTTTTTTTCCAATAAGGTTCATACCTACCTGATGGGAGTGCATTGGATCCTGATTATTATTTCTCTACAATCAGCTCTAGCTTCTCTGTGTCTCCTCTTTTTAATGGTATTAACAACAAGGAGTTTAATATTCCACTGGAAATGCTCCGTCAGCTGCTCCACATGGTACAGTATGAGCCACATTAAAGACTGCATTCAGGTCTGACTTGTGAGAGAGACAGATTTGGGGTTTTGTGTGAGCTTGCAGGTTGTAATGAAATTTTGAAGGTGTGTAATGTAATTTTGTAAGCAGTCTACTAGTTGTGCATACAGTGTTAAACTTGGCATGTAAATAGGAAGATATTTTTTTCTGCATAATTCTTACCAGGTTTCAGTTAGTATTGCCAGAAAGTCTTAGGAAGTATTAGTAATTTGCAAAATAAGAGGGCTTTGCCAGCACATTACTCTGCATCTGCCAAGCCAGTTGATCTGATGTAGCTTGTCTTTTGTGTCTGGTTGAAATAATAAGTGTTTTTCTTGCAATGAGAACAGTATTATTTTCTGCTGGGGTATTGCTCTTGGGATTACATCTACTGGCAGAGCTTTGTGGCTCTGTCCACTTCCTATTTTACTGACTGGGGCCTCGTTGCATCTTTGCAGTGGAAATGCAGTAATTTCTATGATCATCCTAACTTTTCACTGCCTTAATTGCAGCCTGATGCTTATCATCCAAATGATTCAGTGCTTTCTTAGGCCAGCCAAACTGTGATTCTGGAAAAGAAAACTTCTAGCAAGATAACACCAACTATGATATCAAACATCTATTTTCCTTATAGGTAAAACAGATTGTTGGGGATACACTTCTCAAAAGCCTAGATGCAGTTGTAACTGAAGTTGCAGAGGTATGTTTTAATGATGTTAATATTTGTTTAAAAACAAATATTCCCCTAGAACCTCAACACTCCAAACAGTGGGGAATCTGAAACTGATTATTAAACTTTGATTTATTTTCAGGTAAGGTATAATAACATAAGTGAAGAGCATTAAATTGCATCCCTTTGTGGTTTTTTTTTATTCTTATTTCTTAAGCCAGAAAAAATATAGTAGAGTCTTTTGAGCAAATGTGTTAGTTTGTTCTTCATTGCTTTCTGATTTGGAAGTCCTTGATAGTGCTATATTTTTCAAGATATCCTCCTACAGGTTTCCACTTCTCAGAGTCAGTGGACAATTTCTGTCAGTAGAGATTTTCTCGCCAAAAAAAAAAAAAATCTTGTGGGCCTCTTGATTCTTTCCACTGTTTTGCAGTTATCCTGCATCCTCTGTCAGGATTTCCTCTAGTGATTCTCATAAGTTTTAGGCATGGAACTGTTCTGAACAGAGTCTATTCAGAGCTGTAGAAAACAGACAAGTTTTTTTCATTAGTTGAAAAAGATCATGTTCTTGTCTACAGTCTTCTTCCTAGTGCCGTAGTATTTTAAATGTAGGCTTTGAGGGGAAACAACTTGAACTTCAGCTTCTGCTGTTCCAAACAAAGACTATTTTAGTGTCTCTTGTTCTGGATCTGGCCATATTCAGATAATAATTCCTGCCAGGATGTCTTGTCTAAATAGGCTACCTAAATCCTGTTGAGTGCATTCAGTGGTTATAGGTTTCATTCTGATTAACAGTGAAAGCTGAAAATGAGTTTTTTGCTGTGGTGTGTGATTGAAATGCAAATTCTGCCAGTTATCACAACTAAATCTCCAGGATAGAAAATAGCAGTTCCCTGACCTAAAAAGGTCTCATTTGTTTAGTATTTCATATGAAAAAATATTTTATATATTCCTTTTGAAGCTTACCACTGTTTTTGATCTTTACAGATGAGTCCTAATGCAGATCTCTATTATAAAACGTTCAGTGACCCTCTTTACGTTGCCCAGTTTAAAATGCTGAGAGACACGCTGTATTACATGAAAGGTGTGGAACTTAGATCCTTATGAATTCAAGTAATATGGTGCGGGGTATCCTAAAACAGTGCGTGCATAGCATGTTTTGCTTCAGGTGGCTGAAGATCGGGCTGCATTTTATGGATGTTGCATGTATCTTGTGCAGTTTGCTTTGGAATACTTCAGTCTAAAACACATTTATTATACTGAATTCCTGGGAGTGGGCCAACCAGCATTCAACCTGTCTATTTACTAGTGTTCTTTGTCAGGAGATACTTTCACCTCCTGCTCTAACACTGCAGTAAAGATACTTGTATGAAGTATTTAATTTACATTAAATAAAAGTTGATTTCATTTGTAAACTGTGTTTTGCGACACAACTACCCTCCTCCTTCTGGAAATAATTTGCCTTCCTTCTCTTTCAGATCTTCCGAACTCCTTTGTGAAGGAAATCCATGATTTTGTGCTGGAACAGTTCAACAGCAGCCAGTCAGAACTTCAGAAGATCCTCCATGATGTGGATCGATTACACAATGAGCTAAGCCCCCTGAAACTGCGTTGCCAAGCTAATGCTGCCTGTGTGGATCTCATGGTGTGGGCTGTGAAAGATGAACAAGGTGAAAAATGCACATCTTTATACTTGCAAGATGTCATTTATCCTTCAAAAATGTCTTGTATAACTCTTTCTCCATTCCAAGCAGTTGATGAAAGATCATTTGCATGCATTTGTGATGGATGTGTTTTTTCCTCCTTCCTTTATATTTTAATCTTAATTTTAGTTCTATCCTCTTATAAAATTAGGATATTCTTATGTTTTAATACACTTGTAGACTATTTTAAACATAAAATGTCCCAGAATTCAACCTCGAATGATATAATCATCTCAACCATTTTTGTAAGAACTGTTTATTACCAGTATTAATACAGATACTGAAATCTTTTCTGCCAACATAGGTAGCAAAAGCATTCATTTACATCACTGTTATCTGAAGTAGGTGAATCTAGCAGATTCTTCATCTGCTTTAGGGTCTACAGTGAGCACATGATACTAAATTCATTGCGCATTAATTGTTTCCTTTTCTTTCTTTTTTGGAATAAAGGTGCAGAAAACCTGTGCATCAAGCTCTCAGAAAAGCTGCAGTCCAAGACCTCTAGCAAAGTCATTATTGCTCATTTGCCACTGCTAATTTGCTGCTTGCAGGTCTGTCCTTAACATTTTTATGAGAAACTTTTATTTCAGTTTTTCAACCAGTCAATAAAATTGTTTGCATCTTTACAGATGAGTTTACTTAAGAGATGAGGCAGTTGTTATATTACTATTTGTTAATGTCTTTTGCCTAGGAAAGTAAAACATCAGTGACCTAGTGGTCCTCAAAGCCTACTTTGCGTGAGCTGTTTCTGAGAAGTTTAGTCAGTGTGGTTATTGTACAAGCTGGTCACTTCTGAAGACCTTGGGTTCAGATTTGTTATAACCAGTAAAAAATGGAGTAGAACTGGACGGTTGATTGGACTGGAGGCATCTGAACCCCAAAGCCTCTGGGCCTAGAGCTTACACATAGGATGCCTGCCTGGATTTGGGGAGTATTTGAAGTCCCAGACCAATGGGTCTGGATGGGAGGAGACTTGCCCACCAGGTGATAGAGCCCCTCAGGGCTGGACCATCAGCTCCATCATATGGGGCTCGCATGCCCGAGCCCTGTGCCTACCTGTGGCAAGCCCTGTGTGATGAAGCTGGCAGTGCATGGGCAGCCCAGGGCTGGGCCAGATACAGTGAATTACACCTGCCCGCAGGCTGGATTAATTCACCTGGCGGGCCAGATATGGCCCTCAGGTCGTATTTTGCCTGCTGGTGATCTAGTGATACTTGAGCGGTTGGTTTGGAAAGTATTGAATTGGATTGAAATAATCTTAGCAGGCAAAGTGTTGTGTTTTATAAAGGCATACCCATAGTGGTATTAATTATAGGTTCCCCTCACTTTATGTGGGTTCTGTATGTGCAAATTCGCTCTTATGCGATGATCCTTTTTATTCCAAAAATTCATTGTGAGGTAAATTCTCTCTTATGCGATCAATGTGGTAGAAGCCTTCAGTCAGCTGCTTTGTGCAGCAAATTGTGGGAGTGATGCACACCAAAATGTGTCTCCTGTGTGGATCTGTGCTTCTCACTCGTTGACTGGAACAGGGGTTTCTGTAGTTGCCATCCCCATTATGGTAACATTCACCACCACCCTGTGCTTGTGTGTACTGTCTGCTGTTGGTGAGTATCAAAATAGTCTTTGTAAAAGTGGTAGGAGTGGTTCTGGGGATCAGTACAGTCAAGGTCTTTGAATGTATCCCTATTTATTACCTTGTAAAGTGGATTCTCTTTATGTGAATTGGGGTTATGCATCGTTTTCCAGGAATGCATGTACAGCATAAAGCGAGGGAAACCTGTATCCCCTTTGGGGGCAGGCTGGGGTGGAGGGCAGTGTTTTGAACAGTTCCCAGAAACTGAATTTCCCTTTCTCCATTACCTTTAGGTGAGCACGGCAGTGCTTGCCTGTGCTGTATCTGGTTTGTGGGCAATGTGTTTATTTTCCAGGATAAGCAGTGTGATAACTGTCCTGAACAAAAAGATTTTAAAATAAGGAGAAATGAGTGTCCTGTGCTCAGCCTAGTTCTTGATACCTGCTTACTTTGTTTACAAAATCAGGTCACATCTGTTATTCTGCACTCAGAAGTGGGATAGCAAAGATATTGTTTCTTGTGGCTGCTTAGCATTTGAATGTATTTATCCCATAATCTGAATTCTCTGGAATTAGACTGATTTAATGTATTGGACGCTCTCCTGTGAAGGCACCAAAAAAAGGGCAAGGGACAAGCACACAGGTGAAATAAACAGGTCTGTTCATGCAGTGAGAACATTTCAAATGGGATGTTTTAATGTATCCACATTTTTTTTGTTTTTGTTTTTGTTTTAGGGTCTAGGTCGTTTGTGTGAGAGGTTCCCTGTCGTGGTTCATTCCGTCTGTCCTTCCTTGAGAGATTTCCTTGTAATACCTTCTCCAGTTCTGGTGAAACTATACAAGTACCACAGCCAGTATCACACAGGTAAAACAAAGTTGTAGTATTGATTCAGGTATATACCGTAAACAGTACTAATTTGCCCTTAAACTTCCTTTTATTACTGCAATGTTTTTCCGTACCTATCAAAAGGTGTGTTTGTTTTTGAGAGGGATTTAAAGACTGAGAGAGTATGCTTATTGTGTTGTTGCAAAAATATACCCAGGAGCTAATGATTCTTATCTGTGGTGAGGTTACTAGTAACTGCAAAGTGGCATCAAGATGTCAAAGATCGTATTGTATATATGATCAGCTGAGATCCTGGTTTCTCTGATTTTAAAAAAAAAAAATCTCAAAGTTTTGGCTTTAAAAAAAAAAAAAAAAGTAACTCCAAATCCACATTTTTCCTTGATTAAAATGAAACACCACTATATATATCTGTATATTAGTGGTGTTTCATTTCAATCACAGAGAATATCAATCTGAGGTTACTTTTTTAACCAAAAATTGGGGATTTTTTTTAAATCGGAGAAGACCAGCATCCCTGATGATCACAGGTAACAGCAAAAAATTATCGTTTCTGAAACTAGCAAAGTTTTGATAGAAGATCCATAACAAGTGTGCACGTTGGTGTAATAACTTAATCTGTAACTTTTGAGTAGGCTATTATAAATGGCTTGTCATGTTTTAGAATTTTAAGTCTTTTTTTTTTTAAATTACTTTTAGTTGTGCTCAGACTCTCAGCTCATTTGTGTCTAGTTTAAGGGATAGTTAATGAATTGTATTCACCCAGCATTCTCTTTGATCTAAGGAGAGTAGACAGTCTTACAACCAAGGAGAGGCTGGAAATCCTATTCCTTGTGCAGGATGAGTTGCTAGCAAATTGACATGGATTGTTTTCATTCTGTGTCAGAGAGGGTGCAACAGATGCATGAAACAGATTAGGAAGGTTGTGGTGGATTGGGAAGATATGTTGATGATCAAGCAAATAATTTAATGGGAACAGGGTGTGGCTGCATTGTATTTTTAAGGATGCTCTTTGTGCAAGCTGCTCTGCATAGCCAGGTAAAGCCAGCGTTCCTGACCCCCTAATCGCTAAATATTTAATTGAACCTGTTTGCATATAGGATGTTGCTGCATTTGTTTTATGAAAAGCAGTTGATAATATAAGGTTCTCTTCTTATTTCTACTCTTGAGACTTCCATATCAGTCTTCAATTACAAGCCAAATGTTGATTTCTTCCTCCTCCCCCCACCTGTCCCCCACCTTACCAGCCAATTCTGCCTAATTCCTCTAGTTCTGAATACAAATCTGTGTTCCTTTTTATTTTTTTTTTAAAGTGCCACTATTAATAAAAGTTCTAAAGCTAAAGTTTTTGGGCATTCATTTTTGTTAATAGTGACCAAAGTAGAGCGAAACAGAGCTTTTCTGTAGCCATATTATCTGAGTTGCAATCTGTCTTGTCAGGGAAAAATGAAAAATTGGGACTCTGTCATTGTGCTTTATTGTTACCACAATCTGATACATGCTGTGTGAAATCTAATCCATTATCTAGTTCTTCTGGTTTACTTCATTGGAATTGCACCAGGGATGGATTTGGCAATAAGGTGTTAGAGCTACTGAGACGTGTTGGTCTACTTAATGCAGTTATTGTATTCTGAAACCTGATTCTCCAGAAAGTCATTAAGGTGGGAATCTGTTTATTTACTCAGAGACCCAATATTGTATGTATTCAGCTCAAGTTCTGAGAACTGAGCAGAACTTTAGCATCTTGCATATTGTCACCGGTAACAGATGTGCAGTGCATGGTCTTCTAGACCTTTGCTCACACCCATACTTCTTAACTGCACAAATGTATATAACTAGGAATTTTAATAAGCACTGGGGCTATGTGAAGCTTTGGTCCCCGATTTGATTCAGCCTGATCCGGTGGCCGAATCTCCAAATCCAAATCAAATCAGAGGACCCTTTAATCTCTCTGAATCAAATTGGAACGCTAAATTGATTCAGAGATTTGAATGTAGACACAGCTTTAAACTTTTTTCTACATACCTCTAGATAGCAGGTGGCTCGTGAATGCTGCGATGCTAGGGCACATGGAGTGTCCCACAGCAGCGTGCGGGGCTCCCCAGCGTGCTCAGCAGCAGACCTGAAAGTGGACCAGAAGCGCTTCTGGTCCACTTTGGGGAGTGCACTGACCCCCGCCCCCCCCCCCTCCATACTTCCCCTGGCTCGGCGACTGGTGCCTTTTGGGTCTTGGGGGAGGCACTTGGGGTCTCCCTGCAACCGATTGCCAAGCCAGGGGGGCATGGTGGGGTTCCCTAATACGTTCTCTGAGCATGTGGAGGCTCCCCCCTACCCTCCCTTGTGGGATGTTCCATCCACCCCAGCATTGCAGCATTCACAAGCCATGCTGGTATGTAGAAAAACCTTTTAAAGCTGTGTCTGTCTGAATCACTGATTCTCCAAATCAGCATTGAATGTTCAGATTCGGCTGAATCGAATAGGGGATAGTGATCCAAATCGACAAATCGAATCGCTGTCCCTGATTCAGGGCAAATCTGAATCAAATCGGGCCCACTTCACACACCCCTAATAAGCACTATTGCTGATTACGCCAAAATAGTGATAAGACCTATTTTGCCCAGTCTTGGCTGTAAAAACACAATAATAGCTAACAGAATTATAAGGCAATTCAAACTTAACTGTGAAACAGAAATAAGCAGATGCATCTCTGGACATGCACAAAAAGCAGATTTCTTGAATTAGGATGCTAATATTTTTGCAGTCCCTTTTCATAGTACAGTTGCGCTTGGATGCAAATTTCTCCTCATTGTCTTGAGCTAGCAGGTCTTGGTTAGAATCTGATTCTGCAGATCTTTCTCCAGAACTCCTCTGTTTTCTACATTTTCTTGCCAGATTCCTGTCTTTCCCTGAAAAATTGGATTATCTCTAGGTAGTGTTATCTTGCTATCCAATGTAAAAAAAAAAAAAAAAAAAATGTTCTTTCCTGACAACTTCAGATTTTTAATTAAGATAAGTTTGGAAATATTTAGTGTATGACCATCAAGGAAGTGTAGAATTAGTTTAATAACTAGCTCACCCATGATTCCCATCAGATTTCAGAAATCCTGGTATCAGGTTTTGAGTATCTGGGTTTTTTAAAATTGGAGCTGTTGCAGTATTAAAAAAGAAAGCTAATAAAATGAAAAAGCTGGAGATCTCTGAAAGTAATGAAATGCAGTACAAGCTTAGCATGGTCACAGTTTTGTACAGCTTTAAAGTTCTTCAGTGTAACCCTCTCATCTGCATCTTGGTCTGTTTTGCATTCAGTTGCCAGGTATTGATCTGCCTGTGTGTTCACCTCAAGGAAAGGTATAGCAAAATACATTGTCTTCTGTACACTTTCTCTGTTCTTAGTAGGTGGCAATGACATCAAAATCAGTGTAACAAATGAGCATTCAGAGTCTACTCTCAATGTAATGCATGGCAAGAAAAGTCAGCCCTCCATGTATGAACAGCTTCGGGACATTGCCATAGACAACATTTGCAGGTAAGGATTGTTCTTGAAAACACTCAGTGACTAAATTACTTTTTAAAGATGCATGCTGTGCGGAGAAGGGGGCAAACAGGGTGAAGATTTAAACGGAGATGATGTTGGATGCAAAGTTTTTTTTTGTTTAAGTGAACTTTTGCATGCACACTGCTGTATAGCTGTAAAGTATTTGTCTAGCAATTGGACTGCTTGATGGATGCATGCATGCTTAATTTAGTAACCACCATGAGTCAGCTGGCTTTTTGCAGCTTCATCAGATTAGAATATTACATCATCCTGGAGAACTGATAGACAGTGAACATCGGGGTAGTGCAGAGGTACCTATTCCTCACACCTTTCCCCCTGCCTCTCTATTGGAGTAGATTTTTCTTACAGACTGATTGGGTGTATGGAGAGAGTGTTCCAGGAGGAGTAGGACCTAAAACAGGATTAGGCTTTCTAAAAGATGCTTTTGTCACCCCTGAGCCCCACTGGATGTTCATAAGACTCCTTACCTTCTTTCCTGTTCACCCATGTTGCTGTTCTGCAGGTGCTTGAAAGCTGGTCTGACCATAGACCCAGTGATTGTTGAGGCCTTCCTCGCCAGTTTGTCTAACCGTCTGTACATCTCTCAGGAGAGTGACAAGTAAGTAGTTTAGGCCTCTTATCCCTTCTTTTTTCCCCTATGTTGTTTAATTAACTTAAAGCTCACTTAGCACAATGAGCTTAGCTCTGATGGGTTCTTATTTTCAAACAGAGGAGCTTGTGCACATCAACAGATGATAAAATACTGTTTGAATGTCTCTATCAAGTATTAAAGATTATCTGAAATACCAGGTGAAATTAAATTGTGCAAAGTCTTGGTAGGACTGCAGTCTGTTCCACACACCCATGTCTGGCATATTTGATTTCTACTCATGGAGTCTGAGCTCCCTCTCTTCTTGAGGGAGAAGATCTAGCTGTAGCTGCCTGCCTTCTGTGGTTCTGGAAGGTTGCCAGACTTCTTATCTATTTCTACTGATTCTACTATAATTAATGACTTGCAGATCGGTGTTCTATGAAAACAACAATTTTTATTTCTATACTGTATTAAGTCTCCTTTTAATTATCTGGTGTGGGAAGGTTTGGATCAGTAAGAGGGTAAAATACTCTTTCATTTGACTAGATGGGCCAGTGTAAATTGTTTTCCCATATGAATTCCAGCTCAAATGGTAAATGTAGAACTGTTTCTAGATATTTATGTGGGGGTGGGGGTTGTTGTTTTTATTTTTTAGGGAAGCCCACTTGATTCCTGACCACACGATTCGTGCTCTGGGCCACATTGCTGTGGCCCTTAGGGACACTCCAAAAGTGATGGAGCCAATCCTGCAGATCCTACAACAGAAATTCTGCCAGCCGCCATCACCACTTGATGTGCTCATCATTGACCAGCTGGGCTGCCTGGTTATCACAGGAAATGTAAGGAGAGAGGAGCTGGCTGAGAAGAAATTGGACCAGGGACAGCTCCCAATTGCAGTTGTCTTATTCAGGGCTGTCCAACTTATAAGTAGCTCAGGGTTGCATGCTTCCCTGGTTGCACCAACAGGGATTGCATACCACATAGGTTGCACACTGCACAAGTACCATATTTCCCCTCTCCCCAGCCCTGACCTCATTCTTGCTCCCTGTGTGTGCTCACTGGGTCAGGGGCAGGAAGCTGAAGCTGGAGAAGAGAGGGAGCGCAAAGGCTCCAGCTGCTGATGCAGTTGCAGTGATAAGGGGAGTGGCAGATGGGTGAGAGCCCAGGCACTGCAACTTAACCTTTTGTGGGCCACAAGTTAGATGGCCTGGTCTAATTATTTCCTTCAATTAAGGGGATGCTGTTACCTTGTTTGAACTCCCAGAAGCATCTCTGTAATGCAGCATTTATTTTGTCTTCAACATTCACAGGCTCGTACAGTCATTTTGTTTCCATTTAGCATTTTTCTGATATCCATGATAATGTGAAAAGCCATTAGTCCTTATTTCCATAGGTATTCTAGAAAATATTATAGCAAAGGAAATAGAAAGTTGGGTTTTTTTAAACAACTAGGGTGCTGAAGAGCCTGAGTCCTCTTTTTAACTGTGATTTAGGAGTCTAAATCCTTCTTGAAAACAGGATTTAGGCTTCCAAGTCACTTAGATCAAATTTTAAAGGATATTTAAGTGGCACACGGTCCAAGTCTCATTTTAGGCTTGCACTGAAAATCAGTAGAATCCAAGAGCATAAAAAAATTCCTAGCAGGCAAAGATGTAGGCTAGAGAAGTTCAGCTCGGTGAATCTAAGTTTTATACACAGATATGAGCAACTCATGATGGCCTGAGTTCTTTCATTCTGAACTTCTGCTTTACCTGAAACAGAAGCTGTCGGTTCAGCTATAATTAGATGTCCAGTTAAGATCTTCATCCTATTTCTGTTGAAGACTTCATCTGATTACACAGAATTTTAATTTTTACAGATCCATTCTTTTAATAAGAATTCAGTGGACTCTACTTAGTTTTTGTTTTCTTACAGCAATATATTTACCAGGAGGTCTGGAATCTCTTCCAGCAAATCAGTGTTAAAGCAAGTTCAGTTGTTTACTCTGCTACTAAGGATCACAAGGATCATGGATACAGGTAACGTTTATAATTGTCACCTTAAAATTTGTGGCCATTTTAATGTCTCCCTTTTTGTGAAATGTCATAAATTTACAATTTTACCAGCATACTTTATATTTTGTTTAATCTTTTGTTTTGCCCCATGTTGTAAAGAACATTTTACTGGTATCCTTATTTATCTGGTGAGAAGTAATTGGCTATTACTACTTCATGGTGACAAAAAGGCTGCATTAGCCCCAAAATGCCAGAGTTTGGCACTGTATGATGATAGATTCTTATCAGTTTATTCACAAAATATAGCTGCCAACAGCAGCATTATATTGAAGGATGGCTGATTGGAGTTATTGAGATGATGCTAAAAAAGAAAAATAAACCTTTTTCATCAAGGAATATATTGTTTCTAATTTCTCTTTCTTCCTTGTCAGACACTGCTCCTTAGCTGTCATAAATGCCCTGGCTAACATAGCTGCTAACATTCAAGGAGAACACCTTGTGGATGAATTACTAATGAATTTGCTGGAACTGTTTGTACAGCTTGGGCTAGAAGGAAAGAGAGCCAGTGAGAGAGCAAGTGAAAAAGGACCAGCACTAAAGGTAAAGAGTGGAATAAGGTTTCTGTTGGTCATAATTCAGTACCTCTTGACTTTGAGATGGCTAATGCTAAACATAATTGTTTCGATCTCCCATGAAGCAAATTTGTTTGTACTCTCTCTCATTTGCTTAAATATTTAACTGTGAAACTTGAAACACATGTATTCTGGTGCATGTAATACAATATTAGTATAGATTTTTATGACCTCAAACATTGGGCTAGTAGTCATGTGCCCATGTTTGGTTTTTAAATGAGCAAACTGAGGCCTGGTAGATCTTAAGTGAATGGTCAGTGTATGCTAGAGGCCAGTGACAGACCTGGCTACCAAAGCCAAGAATTCTGACTTCTGTAACCTTGCTATTACTGCTTCCTAAGTGAAGGTAAAATATTATGAGCCTCTGGTTCTCATCTGAACAGCCCCACCTGTTTAATTTTTTCTAAATTATTGGTGTGGTGGCCTCAGACATGTTTTCCCCCCTCCCCCACACCCCTTCCCCTCCAAGATCTGAGCCTATGCAATTAAATTTAAAATATATTGTGTAGAATAAACAGCCTGGTGCAAATGACAGCTGTAGTCAGATCTGTGCAGATGACTGAGCAAGTATTGGGAGTGTTAGATTGCACTTTGATCAGCTTTCATAACAGTCTTGTATATTAATTGGCTGGAGAGCTATGCAGCAGAGTTGTGCAGCTCTAATATACCATACAAATGCTGATTGTATGGATTCTCCATATGCATGGACATGTCTGCATTGTCCAGGGATTGCTTTAGTCAGTGTTGCAGTAAAGTATGGCATGCCTGTTCCTCATACGCTACCTTGGAAGGATTTAATGTGTTTAACCATAATGCAGCCCTGGGTGTGTGCCTGTAACCTACCTAAGACCTGGGCACCTGGCCAACACCACATTAAAGTCAGATACATTTAAATCCTTTTGGGGTATAGTGTGTGTATTTCAGCACTCCCTAGCATAGTCCTTAGAGATGCCGTATATGATGATTTCTGGAAATCGGTGCAGTTATTCTTGCCAGTATGCTGTCCTTTCTGCTCATACCGTAAAGAAAGCAAATTGGCATTTCTGATTAGCAAGGATCCTGGTTTTTCTCTGATTTAAAAATCACAACTTCTCTTATAAAAAATCACCAAATCTCTAGTAAAAACCCCAAAATCCATGTTTTTCTGTGATTTTAAAATGAAATACCACTATATATACATAGGTATCAGTTGAACACAATGTTTTATTGATATATTTACAACTTTAAAGCAGTTTGGAAGCCCACCAGTGCCTCCATCAGTATAATAAAATACATTCTACATACCTATAAATTTTGGCATTTGATTTTGGATTTTTTTATCATAGATTCATAGTTTGTTAGGGTCTGGAAGGGACCTCACAAGATCATCGGGTCCAGCCCCCCTGCATGAGGCAGGAAAGACAGCTGGGGTCAGATGACCCCAGCAAGATGGCTGTCCAGTCTCCTCTTGAAGATTTCCAGGGTAGGTGATTGCACCACCTCTGGAGGAAGCTTATTCCGCAGTCTGGACACCATGACTGTGAAGGAGTTTTTCCTGGAATTGAGCCTGAAGCAGCCTTCTAGGAGTTTGTGGCCATTACTCCTGGTTTTCCCCAAGGGTGCCCTGGTGAACAGTTGTTTGCCAAGCCCTTTAATGTATTCCCCTAATATAGCAGTAAGCTGCTACCAAGTCCCCTCTCAGCCTTACCTTTTTTAGGTTGAATAGACAGACCCAAGTCCCTCAGCCTTCTCTTGTATGACTTGCCTTACAAGTCTCTGATCATACAGGTTGCTCTTCTCTGGACTCTCTCGAGCTTTTCCACATCCTTGTTGAAGTGTGATATGCAAAACTGGATGCAGTACTCCAGCTGCGAGCTCACCAATGTTGAGTAAAGTGGAAGAATCACTTCCTTGTTTTTGCTTGAGATGCATTGGTTGATGCATGCCAGAGTATTATTTGCCCTGATGGTTACAGCATCGCACTGACAGCGCATGTTCATAACATGGTCTGTTATTACCACTAGGTCCCTTTCAGTTGTGGTGCTAGTCAGTTTGGCACCACCAAGCCTGTAAGTATGTTGGGGATTGTTCATTCCCAGATGGAGAACTTTACTCTTCTCAATGTTGAACTTTATCTGGTTCCAATCCGTCCAACTTGCCAGCCTGTCTAAGTCCACCTATTTCTGCAGCTTATTTTCAAGCATGACCATGCTTCCCCATGACTTGAAGTCGTCCATGAACTTAGTCAGTGAGCTCTGGAAAAACAGAGCTTCCCCTGCCCATTTTGCTCACCAGGATGCAGGTCCAGCTTCAGGTGTCCCCCACCCCCCTGACTTTGTGGCGTTGAGCAGCTCTGATATACTGGTGCCCTGTCCATGCCATTTCCCCTCACTCCCAACCCCTCCAGCCCTGCTGTTGCTCCTCACTCCCCACCCAGAGCCCTGCCAGAAGGGGCCCCCAGCTGCCCTGGATATGGGGCCATGGACCCAAGTCAGCAGCCCCCTATATCCCCCAGCAGTTCCCAAGCCCTGGCTGCCACCTGTGGGAGGCAGCTGCTGCAGTGGACCAGAGCATGGAGCCTGGCTCCCCTTCCCCAAAAGCCACACTGCTTGAGCAGAGCCTGTGGGGGTGGGAAGATGCAGGCTAAGTGATGGTAAAATATTATGAGCCTCTGGTCTCAATAAGGCACTGGTCTCAAGGCACCTCACCCTGATGCCCTACCCCCAGGGACCTCTGTGGCCCAGCAGGTGGGACCTGGTGCAGCAGGGCAGAGAAGCTCAGTGAAATTACTGGGATTCTCTTGCCACCATGGCAAGGTGTCTCCTGCCCACCCAGCAGCAGCAGGGGTGGCAGTGCAGAGTTGTGCTCCCTGCAGCTGCCAGGCAGGCAGGGGGCACCCCACCATGGTGGTGTGGGGCTCCTGGTAGCAGCACTGAGTCTCTCCACTCTGCCTTGCCATACCAAGTTCTGCCCACTAGGCCATGGAGACCCTGGGGGCATGGCAGCAGGGCAGGCAGCCCTGAGCCTGCAGTGGGCAGCCTGCGTCTGCCCCCAACCTGTGCACATATCTCAGGAGCATGTGCCCCCATTCTCTCCTGATAATGCATGCAGTAGTGGGGAGCCAGCCCCCCTGCTGCCCCTCTGGATGAACCAGCTGCTTCTCTATCCCGCTCCGCTCCTGGACCTTGCAGCCACACACGGTCCTGTGCCCCAAGCCCCAAACACTGGGCTGGGCAGCAACCCCAGCCCTGCCTCCCTCCCTCCCCTCCCTGCTTTCCTCCCTCTTCTACCTTCCTTCCTCCCTCCCTATGGCGGCCTCAATCCTCTTCCTCCCCCGCCTCTCCCCCAACCCACAGGGAGCTGCTCTCGGGCTGCCTGATCGCTGTGTATATATGTATACATTTACATGCATGATGCTCCCTGCCATTTCCCGTGGTTTTTCTCTTTAAAAAGAGAAAATCTGGGTTTTACTGCATTTTTCCATGTAGAATGGAAAACCTGAATCCCTACCAATTTTAAGTTTGTGGAAGCACGAGGTGATGCACAGAAAAGTGTGAGAATACTGGAGAATTGGACAGAGTAACTGATGGAAGCAGGGTGGAGGATCATAGTTGGCTTGCTTTGCTGTTGGACTTAGCACATTCCTTCCCAGTGGTTTACAATAACCCTTTACAGCTCACTGAAATAAGAAGCTAATGCTGATGTTTGATCTTGGCTCTTCAGCTTCCAAGTAAGATCCGTTGCATGTAGAGATCAACACAGAAGCTAACACTGGTTTTGTTAAACTACTACAGAGCCCTGTGTGGAGCTTCTCTTCCCATGCAAGAGTGGCTTATTTAGGAACAGGTTTAAGTTGAACCTAATTGAAGTTAGCAAAACTGAAACAAGCTTGCAGTAAACTGCAGTTGGACTGCCTGCACTGATATTTTATTTTATTATTTTTATTTTATTTTATTTTATTTTTTGCAGGGGGAGGAGGACATGATTTATTTAAATCTGTTTAAAATTGCCCCTTAAGTAAGTCTCAATAGCTCTGTCTATAAAGAACTTCCCCATATTTTCAGGCAGCTGCCTGTAAAATATAAACTCATCTTTAAATATAAAGGTCTGAGAATGGATCCCCTTAGCTAATGTTAAGTATTTTAACAGTAGATACACTTGCATAGTAGAAACTTTTATTCATACAGGCTATTTGCTCTTTTGCAATTCTTCAACCTTTTCTTGTGCTGTGACTTCTTTCATTAAATTTTCTTTATGTTAGTTTTTTGTTGTTGTGTCCTCAGAGGGTTTTGTACATTTTACTGCACAAGTATTCCCTTTCCTCTCCCGAAATTCTTTCCCACAATTCCTCCCTTCCTCTAAAATATATTCGTAAACAAGTTGTTAACCTTGGCTTCTGTGCACTCGACATCCATGTTATCACTTGGAACCACATTTTGCTTTTGTTCCAAAGTCCTAAAAGCCTTAAGCCTTCTTTCGTGTTTCTTTCCTATGTTACTACATCCCAATCCCTGAACTTTCTACATACTGTAGTTTATTGAAAAACCATCTTTGTCATTTTTGTTTGGAAATGTGTATACAAAATGCTGTTGTCCAAATGTGTATCCTGTGGAAAGTTAAGGGATTCTCCCAGTTGCAATATTTTACAACGTTCCCTTCCTTGAAGGCCAGTCAGGCAGCTCTGCACCTTGAAACGCTTCACTTTTCCTGGTAATAAGTAGAATCCATAGAGTTGTTTGATTTAGTTCTGCTATTTGCTGATTTATTTGATGCTGTGTTCACCTGCTGTGTAGCCAGTCATAACACAAGATCCAGAGTCCATTGTGTGTTTTTGGATCTAGAACTTCAGTTTTCTTCAGTGAGTTCTTGGTATGCAGGGAATATAAATGATTGGGTTATACTGGATATAATTTGTTATGATATGAAAGGGTTATATGAAAGACTTATTTAAGTCAGTCCAATGGTTGACCAAAATCTGTAAGCTTTTGTTTTCTTTAATTTCAGGAGTTCTTAGAGATCTTCATAGAGGTTTTTCAAATCATTTTTGTAAATCTCACTTTTATTTGAATAACCTACCATAACAAAATTTCTTTCCTTATTGTTTTACAACCACTTCAAGTATTTACAGGAGAGACTTCCACAGGTGAGGTCAATACAAATTAGATCACTTTTATAAGCTGATCTTGAGCTGCAGAGCATGAGTAGCTCCTGCTAAAATTAAACTGACAGCACTCAGGAACAGGCACTTACTGATATATTAATGATTGATTGATATGGCAGCTAGGTGCTGTTTACTAAAATATTCAGGGTACAGTGCTAACATGTTTCTCTGAGAATGAAAATATGGACCAAAGAGTATTTTTATCTCCTCATATCCTTGGGAATATATATAAATACATTACATGTTGAGAAATTGATTGGGCCATGAATTCAGTTGCAACACCTCTACTCTCGGTGGCAGAAGACAACTCAAAGGGGAAGTAACAGAATGTAGTCCTCGTTCTCGAGGAGCAGAGTAAACTGAGAATTTTACATGTGGGGAAATAGCAAACTCTTCACCGTTTATCATAAGCATGGCCATTCCAGCCCCTCCAAGAATATCCTCCCAGTTATGGAATGGCTTTGTGTTTCTCCTTTTAAATACAAGAAGAAGAAAAGGATTGAAAAATGGAATTTCTTTTCCCAGATTTGTGTATATGTATATATTCCAGTCAGTGTGACATTTGGTGCTAAATTTTTTCTTAAAGCTGTGCTATCAGTAGAGTAATAAAGTTGTTTTCTGTCCCTAACCTCCCAACACAACCTTCTCCCTTCCTGAACATACCGTGTTTTTAATAGTGCAAAGTTCTTTTCTTATCCTTTTATGGGACTGGTGAACTCTCTTGGCAAACCACTTTGAAATGAATGGGATCTGTTTGCTTTGAAGATAAACTGTGCATTTGCAACAAGTAAATGCCTTTTATGTCACTGACCAAGTCAGTAAAGCTGCTGGGTTACTTTTTCATAAGGAAAAGAGTGCCTAATAACAGATACCAAGTCAGCTTTTCCAAGAGGAATTCAGTTTATTTTAGCACCGCTACACATTGCATTTATGCCACAAGTAACATGTTGAATCGTGGCGTAAATGGCCAGGGCACTACACGTATATCCAATTTAAAGTACCGTAAAATGGCGGACCTACCATAAAAACGGTCTGCATTACATAGAGAGCATTTGTATGGCTGGCTTATATTTGCCTTAAATGAAGCATATGGCATTTCAAGACAGTGCCTTTCTATTCTTGATTTTATATATTCCAGATAATTTAAACTAAAATAGGTCCTATGCATGCTTGGGTCCAAACTGTGTTGCTGAAGCTCCTCCCTTCCTCTAACCAGGCTTTAACATTTTTTTTGTCCTTGCTTTCCCAACAGGCCTAAACCACTTCTGCTTTTTGTTCTTTTTACTTAATTTCAGAATTAACTGGTTGTTTAACAGATTGTTGAACCCTGCAAAAACTGGTTTCTGTCTTTTAAAAGTAAAATTTGTTTCCATTCACTGTGTTCACATGTATCCTATGTATGCCTGTGCCTAAAGCCATTATTGACAATTCCTGTAAATTGTCTTTACGTGAAAGATTTTAGCATGTGCAGGAGTTATCTGATAATGGCTGTGGAGCCAAACAGTCCTTCCTTTGTAATCTGCTTCATCTGGTGAAAAGCTGTTATCCTTTCCTTGTACCCATTAACTTGATCCTAGTGCCATTTCTCCACTGCCCTTCCTTACAAGCACAGAATTACTTCTCCCTCCACCTCAGAGGCTGTGTGGGAATGGGAGGTACGCTTTCTAAGGTCTTTGCTTATGTGTGGTGACTGGATTGTTCTGTATTAAGCTCATCTTGGAGCAAGAAGCTCTTTATGGTGACTCATGAATACATTATAATCATTAATAGCATATCCAGCCCAGGAATGGCCATGATTACCTTGTATATCATGTCAAAATAAATCCAGACATGTGGAAAAAGACACTTTGATTTGAATAATCCTTAATGGAAGTCAATTGGGATGAGCAGTGTTTTCTGATGGAATAAGTCCCTTAAATTTTTTTCTCCGTTACGGATTCACGATCTCGGCTTCAGTTCAGAAGTAAAAATTGACCTTCTGAGAGAGGTTTGACAGTTAGCTTTGGGCACTTACAATGGTATAAAACCTTCTCGGTTACTAGATGTTCCTAAATAGAGATCGTCATTGGATGCCTTGTTCTCCTGAGCTAAAGCATAACATACTTACTTGCAAAAAAATATGGTGCTGTGTCTGTGGAAGAAGGCCTCTCTGCTCAACCACTTAAGGAGCTGAGGGAGTAAATGGTGCATGTTCTAGAGTCCTAGACCTTGATCCTGCTACTGGATACACATGGGCTGGTTTCATGGGATTTTGTTAGACAGATCCTGTACCTGCACACAGTCCTGTTGATTTTCATTTGTGTACTTCACAGCTCACCAAGGAGTCTGCCCATGCAGATCTAATTGCAGGTTCAGGGGTGTAGCCTGCCCTATAGTTTTCTTTCCATTTGTGTGCAGTAGCTATGTTTGCCACTGGTTTAGTATGCAGTATTTAGAATGATTTTGTTAGTGATGGTTTCATACCATTTACAACTTCTATTCTTTTTCAGGCTTCCAGTAGTGCAGGGAATCTCGGAGTGCTCATTCCTGTTATTGCTGTGGTGAGTATTCAAATGCAGTGTTTGCAGGCTGAATAATTTCCTCAAATAGATCATATATCAGTGCCGTTGAGTCAAATGATTTGAATCCTAAATAGTTTTAGTAAGTAAGCGTGAAAGACATGGTATAAACCAGTTTCCTGCAAGGAGGAAAAAATTAATAGGCATTCACTGTGATAATGACATGGCTCTCAAAGCAATTAGTTTTTTGTGATTCAGAGGCAGAGTTCTGTGGTTAGTCATCAATCCAGAGGTTTGTGATGATGTAAATAGCGCCACAGGGGATATTATGCAAGTAGCACGTGGCATGCACGGTATAGTAAGCAGCATGTAACAGGAGGTGGGGGGAGAATGGTGCCTTGGGAGAGGTTTGGAGAACAAAAGTTAATGGGAGATAAGTGAAAAAAATTCTTGCTTGGCAGCACAGTAGAAAGTCTGGAAAGAGCACAGATTAATTTTAAAAGCAAGAGAGAGGAAAGACTCCGTGTCTTCTGTGGACAAAGAATGGCATTCTTGATTTTAAAAAAAAAAAAAATTAGGAAAATGTCAAGATCACTGATGTTTGCTGAGAATGGTCTTCAAAAGTCTAAACTGAAATTAGCTTAGTGGAGCGTTTCCCATATAAAATTTGCCATCTTGGGCTGGGAATCCTTTTTGGGTCAGAATTACTTTTTAAGTCTAACAGTTAGTCCAGCCAGAGATTTAATTGATCCATGGTTGTGTACCCATGAACCACAAAAATTTAATAGTGTAGGCTGGGTTTGAAAGTTAGTGGAAGTTGGGCAGGTGACTCTTCTATCAAGTTCAGAGAAAACCAGTAGACACACACATATATTTTGGAATCCTAGAAATGGCAGCAGTCATTTTCTTCCTGCTTAGCAGAAAGATTTGTCACAAAAGATGTATTTGCATGCAGCTAATGAGGGTGGAAAAAAGAGGAATGTGTCAAATTCTTGCAGACATTGGTGGGGTGCCTACTGCCTAGTAGTTATTGTCTGTTGTTGTAGCCCAGCTAACAAGTACAATGACACTTCATAATTGTCCTGGTTTCACAGACAACTTGCTGAGACTTTTTTAAAGACATGTCTAAAACTTGTCTTTAAAGTCTGTCTTCTAAGGCTCAGATATAACCTCCTGCTGAATTCCTTGGCAACTGCAGAGGTTGAATCCTTAAATTACCGTAATGTTTCCATAAATATGTTGGATTCCTGCTGATATGGGTGCTGCTACCATGAAAAGTCTCTGGCTCAAAAACCAGGCAGCTTTAAATGAGACCGCTGCAGTCCTGTTTGGGACCTGTAATTTCCAATTGCGGTTTTCCATTTCCCACCAAAGTCTATCGGAATTTTTGGCATCGACTTCAGTAGGGGCAAGATCGAGCTCTTAAATTTAACCAGTTTCATTGGAGACATCCTGCCATGGGCTTTGAAACTTTTACTGTTTCACATATTTATTGATAAAACACATTTGCTCTGAATAGTTAATGGAAACTGCATTTTTTCTTAACCAAAGTCACCTTCAAATTGTGAAGAATAAATAGTGTCCGAAACTGTAGCAAGAGTTAATGGTTACATTATGGGTGCAGAAGCAAATATTTGATTTTCTTGCACAATGTATGAAGATCATGGGTTCTAAGCTACATTTGTTTTTCTGCTTGACCTCTTTCCCTTGCTAACAGGAATTGTCTTGATCTCAAAAAAATCCTGCTTCCAAATAATATTGTCTAATAATTTTAATTCTTGATAACTGATGGTATAATTTGATTTAGTGATTTATGCTTTGCTTTTAATATAAATACATATACCTAGTTTATGAAGAAGTAGAAAGCATTCTCATACTTGAAACACATTATTTAATGCTTTTCTAGCAAAAAGTTTTTAATAGTGAAAAATATTTATGTGAAAGAACCTCTTGAACAAGGATTTAGATATGAAGTAACAGTCATGGCATATTAAAAAAGGGAAAACATTTTGTTTGGCAAAATATCAACTCTTCATATTTTTTCAGTACAGCAGCTTTATTTGCCTTTAAATGTTAAAACAGTTTTATATGGAGTTGGATAAATAATTTCAAGGGACAAAAAAAATCAGAATTGTGCTGCATAAAAGCAAAACAAGATCAACAACGATTGTATAGTATAGGTTTTTTAACAAACTTAAAAGGCTACTTAATCCTTAAAGTAACTATTGATTGATACATAATGTCTTACTTTGCATATTTGTTGGTAGCCTAAGTTTAATAGTCAAGTAATGGAGATTTTGTGCCAAATGGTATGACAGACTGAGACGACAGGGTGTGCTCTGTAAAAGACGCAGGAAAAAGTAAGAGGCAAGAAATGTGACTGAGTCTTATCAGGGTATTCTAACAGTTGGTATAAAACATGTAATTTTTTGTTCCTCCATTAAATGATTGTCTTTGAAGTTGGGAGTGGGTTCCCACATTAAATAGAAGTGTGTTACGTTCATATGGATACCAAAAGAAGTCAGTAGGATTTGTGTTCCTACTATAAAAGCTGAAGGAACTACAAGTATTTCACTGCTCTTTCTGAAATTTTGTGTACCAAAATAAATTAGATTGAGTCTGGAATGGTTTTTCAGAACTTTCTTTTCTTTCATAAATGCTTTGTTTTATAGAAAAGACTTCTAGTAAAGTAATGGAGGAAAGAGAGAGTGGTGTTTACTTACTGAAATAAGTGCTTCCCCATCTCCAGCATTGTACATAAAATACCTTTTGCTATATGATGCAGAGGCAGTGATTTTTGTGGGTGATAACTGTTGTTGGGCTAGCTGTATGATTACAATAGACTTAGACAAGCTTTTGCAAACTGCGTTCTTCTTCTTGTCACCAAAATGTAAACTATTCTATGAATCTTACTGATTTATGTGTTAAACATTTGACCTCAAACAGCCTTGAAGAGCTAGAGTAACTCCATTGAAATAATGGGAGTTAAGCCCATGTAGAATGAAGAAACTGGTTAGTTTCTTACCCAGGCCTGTTAAATGGCTTTTTCCTACTGCCCCTCTTTTCTGTGCCTCACATGCACGGGCTTAATGCGATATGCACCTGCTGAGTGGGAAATCAGTTCAAGTTACTATTTACTCTTCCATTTAGCCCGCTGCAGGTTTTGGCTAGCTCTTCCCTAGAAATAGTGCCAGTTTCCTCCAGACTGAATTTGTGCCACAAAGTAATGAAGGGCAGATGCAAGCCTTATAAAGCTGAGAGTTTTAAAAAAAATGGGTACTTAACACTAGATTCCTAAGTCTGATTTAGGCATTAAGAAGGCCTAAAAAGCTGTTGTCTGTTTGAACATCCCTAAGGTGCCTACTTGTTCTTCAAATATAGATTTAAGATCTTAACTTCAAGCATCCACTTGGTCTAAATGTTTTATTTTCTCATTACATTTAATACACCGAAGTAGAATAAAGTGTAAGTTACCTAATGAAGTTTCAATACAGTTAATTCTGTCAATGCTTGATATTAACCTTTTAAGAATTGCTGTCAAATCATCTAGTGGTGTGAGTCCATTTGATGAGCGTCTCCACCAATACTGCATTTTCTTCTGATAGCAGTGACTCATGTAATGATAGCATCAGGGATCACTAATGTGCCAAACATTTTTTTCCTTTCAAATATTGCTATACTAAAACATAATCTCATAGCCTTGTGGGTAAGCATCCATACAGCACACCTCCATTCTCAGGACTTGCTAGGGTTAGCAACTCTACCCATAAACAGCAGGCAGTTGGTGCGATGCTCATAGATAAGGAACAGAAAGGGACGGTCAACAGTGAATCGAATCTGAGTGGAAAGGGGCATGAACCCCACAGTAGTCACAGCCACAGCCTGTGTGCCTTCCTCATTCACAGTGATTGTGCCTTGGTGGTTGAACTGTAAAATAAAATAGAAAATAAGACTCCAGACACTTAATATTGTATTCAGCAAGTTGTTCTACAATTAACTTACCCAGGAACGGTGAAGTTTAATTGCAATACTGCATTTTTTTCTATGCTACATGTGGTTCCCTGGCCCCCATAATTCCCGTATAGTAATACTTCTCTGGCTTTGGCTTCTGAAAACACTTACACCTGTCTGGCTATGACTAAGAGCAGCCTGACACTGTGCAGTGATTAACAGTCACAACATGACTGGTCTTCCGCTAGGTTGAGAGAAGCTCAGATCCCTTCTGCATACTCCAGGAGAGATTGGAATCTGTTTAGCTACTTAGCTAAGCTATGGAATATTTTAGTTTGTGTCTCCTTGATATATGACAGGAAACGATAAGGAAGGTGAATGAGGGCAGAAGAGGAAAACATTACCATGTTAATGGTGACTTTCTCATCTGATATTCCAGAATAGTTGCCTGCTTCATTAAACAGTTCTTGTATTCCCATGGATTTCAGAAAACCAATTAGGTTATAGCTCTTTTCCAGCTTAAATTTAGGCAGAACCACCTCTCTTGTTCTAGTAAGAAAGAAACAAAAACATTGAAACTCATGAGGTAACAGGTAACATACCATGTCATGTGGTGTGTCATATCCTTTGCTTTGCGTGTCTGATATTTCCGTTCTTACAAGTAGGCAGGACACTGAAATGTTCAGGAACCCTGATCCTCATTTTTCTGTGCTTAGCTTTCTAAATGGCAATTCCATGTCTGTTTAGCAGTAGTTGTACATCTAAAAGCCACAAAAACTGACTGCTGTATAATATATTGGCTTTTAATACCACAATTTTCCATTTGTAAGTTGACCCTACGTTTTCAGGTTCAGTTTTATGAAAGCAGCTTTTTCCCTGAGTATATGTGGATAATTACCTATGAAGTTCTTGAACTGCTGTTGCCCTTCAGACATCCCACAAGAGTGTCAAATAGCCAAGGAAAGGACCCAAAGGATTAAATGCACAGAAAATAAAAACTTGATTGAAAAAGCTCTGATCTGGTATTTTTGTGTGCAAAAATAATTCTGCAAGCATGAAAGTCAAATGTAGGAGTGGAAGTACAGAACAATCCCGTGTGTAAGTCAAACGAAATTGTCATGGTTCTTTTGCAGGAAAAAGGCAGACCTGGAATCGCTTCCAGTATTTTGCTTAAAAGGCTTATCAGTTACATTGCTGCAGTATGCGGGATTATGCATACAGGTGCACATAATTGAATATCCTTGTAAAACTTGTTAGGGAGCTGTAAATTCCCTGGCACAGTAAGCTGAAGTTCTGTGAATTATGGACTATAGACATAATTTGTTTCTTAAATGGAAGACCGTGCAATATTTATAGGATATTTTAAGGCTAGAAAGTCTGTTAGTATTGCCTAGTCCTGTATATCCCAGGCCATAGCATTTTACCAAGTGAATCCTTCATTAAATCCTGTATCAGTTTTGCAGCTTCTGTATTTTAACAGCCAGCATGATTTAAAAGGTATAATGATGGAGAATCTACCCTATCCCAAGATGAATTGTTTTACCACATGATAACCCACATGAGAAGATAAGAGTGTTACATCACACTGAGTTTTTTCAGAGGTAGCTTCGAGCTGCTGATCTCATCTATGCCTTTTTTCTCAAAGATGAAGAGCAGGACCTTTGTTAGGAAATGTCTCTTCTAAGGTAAACAGATTTTTTTAAAGTTTTTTTTTAAGTCTCTCACCAAAGGGCGGCCATTCTCTTTTTTCCTCTCAACCTTTGCCAGTCTTCTGAGTGACTGCTTTCTGAAACAACTCCTCTTTTAACTGTGACATCATCTTGCATTTAAGAGTGTAAAAATGCATATTGTTTAAAATAACCTAGCCTACCATATTCTTACATTATTCTGTAGACCTGAACTGTGTGGGGTTTGTTTTTTCATTCCACCACTTTTTCTGTTACCTACAGGCCTTACAAATGACTTTAGTTTTTCTAAATCATTGGTTAAACATACTCAAGTAGGCTCCATCCCCACGAGCAAGAATGTGTGGTTTGTAGTCCCTCAAAGCCTTTTGAGGCACCACAAAGTGCGTGCAGCACGTGTTAATCTGTTTGCCACGCTGCATATTTGCAGTGCAGGGCAAAATTAGATGCAGTGAAATCCCAGTATAAAGGAAAAAAAGCGCCAAAAAGTGGTGTGGCCCACATGGCAGCAGCATGCATCACCCAAAACCGGAGCTGCCATGCTCCAGCTGCTGGCCAGGCTCCATGTGCCCAGATTGCTGCTGCTGCTGCTGCTGCTGCTGCTGCTGCTGCCCCAGGAGGCTCTCAGGACCCCAGGTAGGGCACACAAATATGTGCCGCTGCTGTTTGTCCCCAGGGAAATGCATGTGCACGCTTGTGGGAACACACCCATAGTGTTGGGTCAAGGACAGTCCATTAAAAGACTTCTGATTGGGTGATAATTCCCTATTGCAATCAAGTACAAAGTTTTTAATCCATTTGGTTTTATGTATCATGCTAATATTTTAACCCGAGTGTAACGTGATACTGAGTCCAGTGTCATATATGAAATCAACGCTTTCACCTTTGGCAACCTTGTAATCTTGTCAAGAAATAAGTTAAGCTTTTAAGAAGACCTTTTTTCCATGAAAAGTACCTGTTTATCATACTTTTTTGCCATTTCTCCACCGCTTGAGGGGTCAGTTGCTTCTCCAGTGCCTTCAGGCCATTTAGTTTGTGCGGCAGCACGATCAGCATGCTGATGTTCCCCACATATGGCAGCTGGAGCACAGAGCAGTCTAGTTTGGGGTCTGCAGCAGCCAGGAAGTTCCCTTTCGTCTGCATCATGGGAACCTTGACCGTTTCTTTTTCATTCACACGGAATAGTCGTTTGTGTGTCATTTCCGCTGGAAACTTGTTTTCCCAGGTTCCTGTCAATTCAGTGCCAAAAAAAAAAAGCTTAATTTTTTTTTTTCTCTGCCCCTAGATAGGAATGTTTTTAAAAAATATTTTTGGGGGTGGAGGCTTATTTGGAAATACCGGTAAACGGCTGGCTGTTCATTTTAAGTTGTGGCCTCTTAAAGGGCTACATGTTTAATAAGTATCTAGATTTTTAAAAATTGAGATGTGAAAATGTGTGCATGAGATGTGTATGAAGGGCATATTTGTCTGGAAATACCTCCGATAGAAAGCATGCTTCCTTGGGTTATTTTGTTAGTTGCAAGCTTTAAAGGAATATAGGTCTACAGATCAGTGCAGTTCTGATGTGAGGTATTGAAAATCCATATTTAGTTATGAGACAAATGTAACATAACATGGAGAAAACTGAGGTTTTATTCTTCATATGAAATGACATTTATACAGAATGGTTTGGTTTCATGACACTTAAACCATTAAAAAACAAAAACTATGATGGTATCTGTTTTGATCATGACCAGGGGTTGAGTTCTCAATTATGTGACTCTTAACTCCTGCCAGGTCTTACAAAGAGCTGAGAATTTTTGATACTTTGCAGGATCAGGCAGGCGCCAAGGAGTGGTAGATTAGCTCATGCTAAAGTCAATGAAAAGTACCTTTGCATTGACTTTAGTGGAAATTGGCTAAGGCACTATGTGAGGCCTCTTTGGTTGTCCCAAGTGTCTTGATAGGGCAATGGAAGAACAATTTTGAAAGAATGTAATTGATGATGTCTTTTCAGCATGGCAGTGTATTTTGAGTTGTGCCTCTGGAATGGGCTTTCTTTGGATAGGCATGGCTGATACTTACTCTCTTATTTGGGGATATTGGTATCCCCTTTAAAAACCAGGGCTGTCAGATAGCCCTTGATGAGCAAATAAGTGTGTGGAAGCATTATTATATAACCTTTTAAAGACCCTGTAACTGTATAGTGTTAGGAAGTTAGTATCTTAATCTTGGTGTTGTGGATCCCACCATAAAACACGTGTGTGTTCACACCATCTGAACAAGGAATTCTGGTGATTCTCTTTGTAAGTTTTTACCTTCACCTCAAAAGGCTGCCATTGTGTGGTAGTCTGTAGTGGCTGGTAACTTGGAGAGAATCTGATGCACTTAATGTTCTCCTTGCTCACCTAACTGTGCTGTCACATGCCAGAGAAACCTAAAGATTGTGTGCTTACTGTTTATCCCCAGACTAATACTGAATTGCACAGGTGACCGTTCTCAGTTTTGTTTTCTAACATTGATAATGTTAAGTTTTTTCCTAACACAGGGTGTTAGGTACTGTAAATATGATATAATTATTCAGAATTATTTTAAGGCTACAAAAGTTGTCTGAGAAGCCTCATTACAATTTGAAAAACTGAAGTTAGGTAGGTTTAAGGAGGAGGAACCAAGATCGGGACCATGACAATATATGCAGGGCCAGCATTTTTATAGTAAAAATGCCTTTGGAGGAGCGAACATAGTTTTTAGTTGATGTTTTTTTTTGTTTTTTTTTTGAAGTATGGAGATATAGATAGCTATCAGAGGGAAGCAGATTGTTTTTACCTGAGGACCCATGGCAGCAAGTGTACCTGCTGACTTGATACATGGTGTTAGTTTTCCAAAAGGCAGCCCAAACTTCAGAATTGAAGTTAAGAAGTGACAACTCAGACATAACCATGTCTGTTAGGTATAGGTTTTTTGCAGGCTTTAAAAATCTAGCAGTTTAGTCCCCTTGCCGCTTTATAAACACTCATTGTAAAGAGTAAAAGGCAAGCCTGATGTTACCTTGCTTTCTCAAGAAGAGGGCTGCTGCATCATGAATAAGGTGGAAGCAGTGGAGAAGTACTAATAGGAGCTGCTCTTAGGGAGACTTTCCATAACTTATCATTATGATCAGGAAGATGGGTATTATGTGAAAAAAGGAAAATATAAGTTCCTTCAACCATGCTGTGAGAAGCCCCCATAGATCAGACATAGTTTGAAGAGTCTTAATTTGACTGTCTCTGAACATATTACTACATAATAACATGAAGAAATGACTTCAGGGTTTCACCCTGATACCTCCATGAAATATCAAGCCTAGAGGGGAGTCCATTAAGTCAAACATTTACTGGAGCTGTAATGGCTCATTGGACTAGGATGGTGAAGGCACAGTTGGCGAAGTTACAGGAGAGAGCAGATATCACAGATTGGTGACCTGGCAATGCAGTGCACCCATCTTCAGATGTTTAGAGGAAGCTGGGTTCACAATCCTGGGGACTACAGCCAGCCAGTGAAGAGGAGGCTTAGCCAATAGCATAATAAAGGGAATTGTGGCTTTTCTCCAACACGTTGTGAGATCATGCTCTTGACTAGAACAAGGGAAGAGCTAGGTACAGACTTTATAATGTCTCCTCTCGTGAACTCACTTTGGCAATGGTATTGTTTGTTTTGGGTAATGTGGGTTCTTTCCAGCACCGCCTGAAAGCAAGTCCTCCTTTTGGGCCTGGGTTGGGACCAATTTACACTCTACTGATGTGACGTCCGAGCCCAACTTTTGTTATTAATCCTTCCCACAAACAAGACTTCTCTTTTCTCTGGGGTTTAGATGTTCTTTCAGGACACAGTAAGAACTTTGCATCAATTTAGAGATTATATTCCCAGTATTTAGAAGTTATTTCTGTAAGAGGCTTTGCATCTATTTTGAATAGAATGAGAAACTGCCAGTGTTTGGGGGTTATGGCAATTCATATTCCTCTGTGGTGACCCACAAGGCTTTTATCTCCATTGCTTGTCTTTTGTCTTTTCATGCCAGTCAAGAGCCTCTGGGAAGTAATTCTGGATGCACTAAACAACTTAGTTACCGAAGTAATGAGCAAAGTAACTGGCTGATGCTTGATAAAAAGCCAACAAGGGGTCATTCAGACCCCTAATAAGAGATTGAGAGTGCCAGTTCTGGAGGAGACTGGAAACCTACCTATTACAAAATCATTATCACTGGGATTGAGTGGCCTCCACTGCCTTCTCAATCACATTCCTCATAAAAGGTGTGAGAGCAGAGCCTGCATGGTAACTGGTAAGCAGTCCACTGTGGAGTGTGCATGACTATGCGGGGTGGAGGGTGGGAATGGAAACTTGGATTTCAGAGACGAATATCTGTCTCCCATCCCTGAGAAGGTGTTACCAAAACTTAGCAGTAATGATGCAAGAAACTCTAACCTTGTAAACAATCAAGATGAACAAAAATTAGAATATCTGGTAGAGAGGGCTGGGAAACGTCAACAACTTATGAGCAAATTCATCAAGAGAAATAAACCCAAGAAGACTTCAGTCTTGAAGACGTATATTGGGAGCCTATGGCTCTAATGAGGAAAAGTCCTGGAGAGAAGTGCAGAGTTGACTTGCAAAGAAAAGGTTGAGAAACTAGGATTTGTTGGATTCAAGCTGGCCAGGCAATCGGTGGTAGTAATAAGTTGCCTTCCTCTGTGGAGTTGCTAGCAACAAGGAAAGAAATACATTTATCAGGTGTTTGCTGACATCAGAGAAATGTTGAAACCCAGAAATCTTGGGTTCCCTTCTAGACTGTGGAGGGGAGTATACTTTACAGGTCATATTTTTCTTGTTTTTCTCCTCTTCAGTCTCTCCTAGTCTCATATCTCCCTGATGACTTCCTGTCCCAATCTCTGTCTCCCAGCTGGGTCTCTCATCCCATCCTTCTTGTTCAGCGAGCCCTTGTAGTCCCCTTGTCCTAGGCTCTTCATCTTATTTCGGTCTTCCCCACCATCTCCCCCAGATTCTTTCTTTGTGTTCCTCATTTCAGTCTCTTCCCTGTCAGTCTCTCTAGGCTCGTCCTTCAGGCATCTTGTCCAGCTAATCCTATGCCTTCTGTCATGTTTGGTTTTTAACATGAAGGAAATAATAAATGTTCTTTCACTTGTTCTGAAATGGCTTTTGAGACAAAAAATTCAAACTGAGGTAAGTGGCCAGCCTGGAGAATTTCTGCCCAAAGAATTAGTTTGGCAGGATTTTTAGAAGCCTCTCAAAACAAGCATCTAATGAGATCCATCAGACTCTTAACTGTAGACAGACAACTAGCTGCTCATCTTGATTGTTTACAAGGTTAGAGTTTCTTGCATCATTACTGCTAAGTTTTGGTAACACCTCCTCAGGGATGGCCCTGAATGCGCTCTCTGGCATGTGGCAGGTTGCCCTGGTTGGGGCAGGGGAGGCTGGGGTGAGTACCTGGCCTGGCCCCAGCAGCCTTACCTGAGATCCTGCGTCTCTCCAGGGCTTCAGCAGCAGTAATCCAGGGACGCAAAGCCTGGCTCTGGCCAGCCAAGCTCCAGTTTCAAGTGGCACATGCTGCAGCCATGAGCACCACCCTACTTTTTTCTCCTGCATGTTTTGGTTTTGGTTTGTTTTTTTCTCTTGTTTTGTTCTGTGTTTTTGACACCAGAATCTCCCAGTGTCAAAAAACTGCCACTCTGCTAATTAGCAGTGCTGCAAACTGCACATGTGCACTCATGGCAACTCGCCTATAGTATCTCAGTGTCCTGTTTTAGCTTTTTCAGGCCATGCCTACACAGTAAACTTACTGTGCCCTGCAGTGGTATATTAAACCAGAAGCAATGCAGCTGCACCCACACAGCCCTCTTGCTGTGCTAATTGTCACAGCTGGGTGACACTGCTAGTTAACCTGTCTCTATACCTGTGACACGATGCAGACATGGTTACGCTCCCAATTTTGTGAAGCAACTTGTACAAAGCAGCCTAGCATACTTGGCAGGATTCTTGGGGAAGTAAATTTAGGCATGGCTTAGACAATCAATCTGTTAAGGTAACAACTTTTCAGCCCCTTCAGGATGCTCTTAGTTTGCCCTGCATATGTTCATAGAGGACACGTATACTTTAAGCTCAGGCTCCCTGCACATGGCTGCTCCTCTGAGTTCTGAATATTTCAAAACAAACATTTTGGACAAAATCAACTTGGAGTAGCTGCAAAAAAAGCGAATGGAGTTGCCCTCAGATGTCACTGTTACCTGGGGTTATCATAGCATCACGGAAATGAGGGTTGGAAGGGACCTCAGGAGGTCATCTAGTCCAGCCCCTACTCAAAGCAGAACCCATCCGCAACTTGGTCATTCCAGCCAGGTCTTGGTCGAGCTGGGCCTTAAAAACCTCCAAGGATGGAGATGCCACAATCTCGCTGGGTAACCTGTTCCAGTGCTTCACTGTCCTCCCAGTGAAACAGTTTTTCGTAATATCTAACCTACACTTCTCTTGCTGTAGCTTGAAACCGTTGCTCCTTGTTCTGTCATCAGCCACCACTGAAAACAGTCTAGCCCTAGCCCTTTTCAGGTATTTAACGACTGCTATCAAATCCCCCTCAACCTTCTTTTCTGCCGACTAAATAAACCCAGCTCCCTCAGCCTCTTCTCATAAGTCATGTGCCCCAGCCCCCTAATAATTTTTTGCCCTCTTCTGGACTCTCTCCAACTTGTCCACATCCTTTTTGTAAGTGGGGCCCAAAACTGGACACAGTATTCGACTGTTGTTCTTTGTTTTATATTTAGAGTGCAAATTCTTTTACACAATCGTTGTATAACACCTTGTGCTGTGGAGTCCTGGTGCATGGCTGGGGCCTCTGTCTTATCTAGATGGGCAGATAATGGTAATTCAGTAATCAGCAGGATACTGACATTAAAAAGCTGCTATTGTTGCTGCCTAAGGTTTGATTCGTTCTTGGTTGCTCAGATGTATGCCATAAAATATAATAAATCAATGTATTCTATTGCTGAATATTGAAATAAGGATTTTTACCTTTAAAATAAAGACAGTTGAGAATCATCATCACTGTTGCAGGATTTATGTTCACAAGAGCTTCTTTTATTAATCCTTTGGTGAGCTTCATAATACGCTCGTTGATTTTAGTTATGTAGGCAGGATCTGAGAAGTCGGTTAGTTGAGCCTCCGCAAAGTAGTAACTCTTCATATTGTTTCTGAAATCACTCAGAATGGAAAAGTCCTTCTGAATATACAGATCATTGACTGACCTCAGGGTGTAACCAAAGTTACGTCGGAAGAGCCGATGAGTTAGTTTACGGAAGAGGTTGTGAATCGTCATGATCTCGTATGTAGAGCTGGCGTTAATGAAGTCTCGAAAGCCTAAAACTGATAGTACTTCTTGTTGAGTCTGTCCCTTCAGTCCCAATGAAATCATTGCCATTGCGGTGGAAATGCCAACAGGAGCCATCAGAATGTTGTCTGTAGCGTTGGTGCTTTCTGTCAGACTCCGAAAAAGATCAAAGCCAAAGTTTGCATTGAGGATATTAAGACGCTGGATTCTGGTTTTACCGTGGAAAAGTTGAAGAATATTCCCTTGCTGAATTTCAGAAATCGTATATGGGACAGCATCAATTATGTCACTGTAGTCATCATCTTCGTTCAGTATCTTCTCCCAGTCTAAGTAATCTTCCTCTTCTTCTTCTTCAGCAATCAGGTCATTGGTTATGGTGTTTTCCCTGTGGAACTCTGGTGGAAGATCAGGCATATCATGGGATCCGTTTTCATGGAGATGACCATTTTTTACGCTCTGAAAATGCTCACTGAAGTCTTTGATCCCACAAAACGCAGGTGTTACGATGAGAGAGAAGGCAAATAAATCAAAGAGGAACTTCATTTTGGTGCATTGAGAGCTGGAAAATACCAATGTATTTTAGTGAGAGAGTGTGGTGATCAACCCTTTAAGCGGTCACCTAGTGTTGAAGTATGTTGTTCTTTTTTACCTACATCACATTCCAACTTCAGTTTGCACACACATCATCTGCTACAAGCAAGCCTTAATTTCTCAGAAAATGAGGGCTTTAAAAAAATTAGAGGACTGAACCATTGTATGAAAATAGCTTCTAAATGTTTGAATTGTGGGGATGGGATGGGAATCCTCAATTAAAATTGCACATCAGAGGGTCAAGAGAAATTAATCAAATGCTGTAAGGATGGGATTTCTTGAGGACAGTGTCTTTGGAAGGACAACACTGAATTAGGATGGAATAAGGGTCTATGCAAAAAGACACCCATTTCATTAACATTTACAGTTCTGCTAATAATCCTACTGAGACTGTTTATAACATGTAAAGTTAAGCCCTTGAATTCTTCTTTGCCAGATCAGGACCTTTTTTAGGTGTGGTTCCTTAATTTTTTAAGGAACTGATTAAAAAAATAATTTTCTTTTTTGAGGGAATTGTTTGGCTTTCTGGGCATTGTGTCTGGTGGGAAGGGTTGTTTTTGTGTGTTTCTTTGTGAAGGATTATGCATTGTCTAGCACTTCCATAAAGTGAGAGAGCTCTGTTAATACAAAGAATGCAGCCAACACTTTTTAATGATTAGAAAAGCAAGTTTCTGAGAAGGCAAGTATCACATTGAAGGAATTAGCCTCAGTTATTCCCTAACTGAGGGCATTTATGTAGAATCCATTTATCATGTGAAATAATAGCCCTCCCATTCCTTTGAGGATGTGTGTGTGTATGTATGTGTGTGTGTACACACACATGCACGCGCACGCACACCCTGTTGTTAGTGTCACATGTAAAGGAACTCGGGGACCTGATTTCCGAGGTGCAAACAGGCTGAAATACTTAACCACATAATTGATATGGATCCAGTAATCCACGATCTGAAATGCATGAAAAAGTGGTAATTCACTAATGCAATTTCAGGAGGACTGAAAGGCAGGGGTTTAGGAACCCTTATGCCCTGCACTACAACACCAACTGTGAAAGGGATAAAAACAGCTGGAAATGCAAAGTCTGGATTTCTAAACTGCTTGCCTGTAGCTAGGTGACTTTACTCTTATTTTGTTTTACATTAGTTTCATTGCTCTGTATAGGACATAGTTTAGAAGAAAAATAATATTTAGAAGCTATAATGTGGACAAATAATATTGAATGGCATCTTTACAAGGAATTTTTTTTTAAAATGAAGAAAACATTTTTTTTTAAAAGCCTTGGAAGATCTTAATAAGAAAGGAGAGCTAAGTAGGAAGTGGAAAGAAGAAACACTTTAAATATGTCCTAATGTCATCCAAATAATGATTCTCATTTTCTTGTCTACTGATGTACAAAAAGAACAAAGATCAATTATCTTAAAAACATCTGAGAAGATTATTCCACCTTGAAACAAAATATTCTGCATTTTTAAGGCTCTGTCACAGAACACCATTAAAAACGTCTGCTGTGTGGTGAGTGAAGGATTGTCATCTTAATGCTTCTCCTTTGTTTAAAATGTAAATGACTTCTACATTTTTTGTTTGAGAGGTAGTTGTGTGCAATAACCGCTAATGAAAGATAAGTGCTTTCTGCCTCAGTTACGGTGTTGACATACTTTTTGTGGTGCCTAGCTTTTACATTCTCATCTTTCCCAGAGTTTAATGTATTATTTGCCCTCAGTTTACTGTGGACAACTTATTTCCACACCCCTCTACACACACACGTTTTGGAGTACATTTTTTCTTAATAGGCTTTTAACTTCAGTCAAAATCTGAGAAAATGTCTTACCTCCAAGCCACTGAGCAGGAAGGATGTGTTGAAGAGCTCAGGTAGGGTGAAAGGCAGGGTTTAAATCTGAACTTTGATGCCAGCAAATTGTCTCTTCCCCCAAAGCAAACATGTCCTAAGTCAAACACCGTTAAACATGCTGCATCAGCCAAAACCCCTCTACTTATTTAGTGGTCCTTGCCAAGTGATTTGTTTCTTCCATGGAGGTTGTGTGGAGGCTTTTATAGTTTGTGGGATGATTCCTTGCTTTGGTTCTGTTTGTGGATTTGAAAATCATCAAATGTTTCCCTCAAATTGTGGCCACATTTTATGTTTGTTCTCTTGGGGAGCGCATATGTGGCTGTCAGTTTTACTTTTGCTGCACCCTCTTTTTGTGGACATCTTGCACACAGACACTGTTAAAATAATAGTATTTCAGCTGCAGAATCAACAGCAGTGCCAAACCAAGCATCTTAAAGGCAAAAAAGAACTGATCACTGACCTTGTCCTTTGAGTTGAGCAACACCATTGGGGCTGGGGGGGGGACGGGATCACAAGCGCTAAGGCACACAGATGATTCAAGGCCATAGCGGAAGTGCTCTTGAATTCAGTTAAACATGTTGTCACACGGACGCAAAGAAGGAAACAGACCCTCTTCTTAAGTCTCACTGTTCCTTTAGGCTCTGTTTGTTGTAGCTACCTCTTGTTCCTTGTCTGTAGCTAGCGTGTAAGCCCTTTGAGGCAGGGAACATCTTCCCATTATGTGCAAATACCGTGCCTAGAATTCCTGAGTGGGTCCTCTCTGGATCTGATGGTGGCTGGTCCACCTTATTCAAGACTATATTGCTGGAAACCGCTGTGTTCTCCCTAGTAAAATAGCACTTTTTCCTGCTTAAGCTCAGGTGAAACGTTGACTATAATAATGATATAATATTAATGTATATAATGAGAGTAATTATTTCTCATATCTGCTTGAGATGTGCAGTTTACAAAGTGTTTCTTCTTTGCACGAAATCCGTGTGATCTAACAAGGTGCCGGAGGCTTTTTAATAGATTCATAAGCATGCTGTTAATTTTCTACACCTCTGGAGAGAATTACTACATGACTAGGAAGACTCTCGCCCATAAGTCACGTTTGTGTATAAATATTTAACTCACAGTAGCAAAATCCAGTCAAGCTGGACAAAAAAAGGGCCACCACCCATCTCATCCCAATTTAAGAAGCCTGTTCCTATTTCAGATATACTGTATGCTCTAAGGCGGGGGTGGGCAATTATTTCAGGCGGAGAGCTGCTTACTGAGTTTTGACAAGCCATCGAGGACCATGTGACAGGCAGCCAGGGGCAGATAAATATTTTCTTGATTTTTGGGGGGGGCCTTGTGGGCCAGATAGAATGGATGCATTTGGCCTCTGGGCTGCATTTTGCCACCCCTGCAAGATTTGGAGGGGTTTATGCCATACACTCCTGGCCTCAGCGTTCAGTCTATGCCGAGGTGGCTAGAAGAGGAAAACCTATTCAGTTCATGCTCGCTAGGAGTTAGAGCAGGGGGTCTGAACTGTGTAACACAAGACAAATAATGGTTCACTGGGAGCTCAAGGGCTCTGCTGGTTTGGCAAGAATTTATTAAAAGCAAACAGAGTCCTGTTATTTGCCTGTATACAGATAGCAAGGTCTTTGGGACAGGACCTATCTGCATGAGTGTACAGTAACGGCTCCCTGTTTGGGGCCCCTAAGCACTAGCACAAAACAAACAAGTGATTCTAATGAATGCTGAACAGAAATAGCCGCTATCTGTGCTTTAGTGATAACTTGATTCTGCACACCACTATCTTTGCCCTACAGTTTGAAGATGATGGCGATCAGGGTCTGAATTTAAATATCCGGCCATGCATTGTGCAACATTAAAACATCTACTTTCAGGTGTTAGCTTGTATTGATACAGAATTACTTCTTCTGTATCACCAAGTCCAATGCTTGGAAAATTAGTAGTTGCTACAGCATTACACCAGAATGGAGCTGTTTATCCATAGCTTTGACAGTAACTGGATGATTTTCAACAATATGCTTAATCAATTGATGGAGCTAACTTCTAAGTGCTAGAGTAACACAGTATGAAGTTATATGGACAGATTCCTTTACGTCAATGTTTCTCAACCTTTTAAGTAGCAAGTACTCCCTAACTTTGAAAATTTTATTAAGTACCCCAACACTCAATTTTCCATGGAATTTTTTATTTACAGACTAATGTGTGCCATATGTTGGAAGAAGAGCTGTGTGTATAAGGCTGTGATATGACAGATGTCTGATTTGGTGTGGGTAGGGTTGCCACCATTTACACCAGAGGTGCACAACTCAAGTATGTACCTGGGCTAGAGGTGATGTTGGCCAAAGCTAGGAGGGCTGAACCCAGTGCCGTGCAAAACGCAGCATGCCAAATTATTATTGGGGAATTTAAAGTGCCATGCAGTGCGTGGTCCACCAAATTTTTTGCCATAGTTTTGCGAGGAGAAGAAGGTGAGAAGAGGGTGAGAGAGAGTGTTGGGGTACCTGCGTACCCCTTGCCTGTGTCTTGCATACCCCCAGGGATACACATACCACAGGTTGAGAAACTATGCTTTACATAACATTAAGTTATCATGACCCTTCTCTTCTCTACTTTCTTTTTAGCTCACAAGACGCTTGCCACCCATCAAGGAAGCCAAACCCAGGTTACAGAAGCTGTTTCGTGATTTTTGGCTCTACTCAGTGCTCATGGGATTTGCTGTGGAGGGATCAGGTAGGCTGACTTCTTATGGAAAAAGTATCATTGTTGATCTGGGAAAATTGAGGGCATAGGATGATAATAGGTAAAATAGAAACTTCTTGCATGTCAGGAGGCTTCACAGGCACCCATCCAGCCATGTTTATATAGCATCTGAAAAGTGGACTGTTTGTGTTGGGTCTGTTTCCCTTTGAGTGAATCTCATATTTTTTTTTAGAGTGAACGAATTGAGTATCATTTTAAAACTAATTAAACTAAACTAGGTTTAGGTTTCTTTAGTAGTTAAACAAGCTGCAGTGGTCTTAATGGAGCACCTTAGCATACTTTGCCTTGGCATAGTTGGTCATGCTCACCCTCTCCATTTTTACTACAGGTCTTTGGCCAGAAGAGTGGTATGAAGGGGTCTGTGAAATAGCCACTAAGTCTCCGCTGCTTACATTTCCCAGCAAAGAACCTCTTCGTTCTGTCCTTCAGTACAACTCTGCCATGAAAAATGACACAGTGACTTCTGTAAGAACCACTTTCTTCTACTGTGCCCCTTTGAGGCATTAAATGAAATATTTGATATTTAACCAGTAGATATTGCTTTGCAATAACATCACGATACCTTCATTTAACCTGCATTGATGAAAAACAGCACCTTTTAAGTGCATACTCACATCATAAAAGCTGTATGTAGCTTAACAGAACAAAAAGTAAGAGTATCAGCATCAGCTAGGACCAGAAGCTGCAGTCCTCTTGGCTAGTATCCATGTTTTACTAGGGAGTGAAACCTTTTAATGATGCTTTGTGTTTTTCCTGTGTCTGACAAAAATCTGCTCAAAAATTCTGTTTCTAAAGTAAAATGACATTCTCTATTTTCTCTCTTAAAATGGCTTCCGACTGAGCCTGTGGAGTAGGTTCCTACTGTAAAGATAAATAAATGGAAGGGTGAATAACCAGTGTAAAATTGAGAGCCAAATTTTCTACTGATATGACTTCTCTGACCCATTAGTTACCCCAGCAAAGAGCTTTGTCCTACTTTTAACGTACTGTGGTGAGCTCTGCTGCTTGAATCTGACTGATCAGGAATGAGCGTATTGGTTGTCCTTATTCCCCTTCCTCCCTCCCTTAACAGCTCTTGTATAACATTCAAGTACCTGGCTGTACATTGTAAGAGCTTGGGTACCTTTTTGCTTTCCTCTTTGCTTGTATGTACAGTTACACTGTGAAGGGATTTTAAAGAGACAAAGCATAAGTCAGTAGTAACCTAGATGTAGTTATTTTTAAAATACAAATAAAAATAGTACCAAGTTGAATCTGTTAATCTCTTAGGCTGAGCTGAACGAATTACGGAGCACCATTATAAATCTCTTGGATCCTCCTCCAGAAGTGTCGGCACAGATCAATAAACTGGACTTCGCTATGTCTACCTACCTACTGTCTGTTTACCGTCTAGAGTACATGAGGTATATTTTTGTTCCTGGATGTTGCTTTTTTTTAAATTCTTGGTTCCTGGCATTTTGTACGCGCTTAAGTTTAATCTGGACACACAAGATGAAATTGTGATTTTTTTGTTGTAGTTAGTGCAATTTTGGCCCCACTAAATCATTTGGACCAGGATTTCATTTTTATTGAAGCCCCTTTACAGCAGGAAAAAGGGCTGGACTGGTGCAAATGGCCCATAAAACCCCAGTTCTGGCTTGGAGGAGATTTGCTCTGCTTCAACAGCTGTGGTAGACTCCCTTCCAAGAACCCTCAGGCAAGCTTAAAGCATCCTTAGCCCCATCTACTCAAGGTAGTTAGAAATACAGCACAGAATCTGCCCTGTGACATTTCACAGTTGTTAAGATGTTGGAGTCAGTATTCCAGATGTATAGTAGAGCTTGTTTCTGGCTAGTATACTTTTATTTGCAGTAGCAAAACACCCAAGAATTGGTATGAGAGTTTTAGGACTCTCAGGTGAGAATTGAAAGGTGCGCTCCCACTTGCTCGCTCGCTCTCATTTGCTCTCTCCACACCTAATGTTAAGTCAGCTGTGAGGACCAGTGCTTTGATTGTCCAAAATTTGTTGGCTCTAGAGAATGGTGGTATCTTGTTTGTTAAAATGTCCTGTAACTATGACTTTGTGAGTGCCTCACCATATTTCTCTTACTTTTGATGGTTTTGTGCAGATTTGTTAAGCAGGTCACGAGCTTTTTCTTTGTTCTCTAATCCTTATTAGTTGGATATATATCCAAAGACTTGGCCATTAAATTTAATGGAGATTTTGTGTTACTCCTTTTTTGGGAACTACCCAGTCACTGCATATGGACATATACTGAAGAGAAAAAGCACTGTTTGTACATTTAGCTTTGTGTGGAAGGTGCTGAAGATTATTTTTGTCTTAGGGTACTGCGTTCAGCAGACCAAGATCGCTTCCAGGTGATGTTTTGCTATTTTGAGGATAAAGCTATTCAAAAAGACAAATCTGGTAAGTTCACCTGTGCTACCTGGGATCCTAAAACTTGTTACTTAGTTAAATGTAGAACAAAAGCACTTGTGCTAATTTAAAAGGAACCTACATTATATGGGTATGGTTTAAGCAAAATGAATTTTGAATTGTAGTTATCAGAGGGAGCCTTGAAGTTTATTAGTGTGAGCCAGGAAATCTTGAGCTTGTTCAGTGCTTGTGTGCAGAAGGAGATAGTCCTGATAGAAGCAGCCATATGTATTAGGTGTATTTGTTCTTCCAGTCAAATTTCCCATAAATTATCAGATATATTTTTAAATTGTTTAATGTTTGTTATCAACAAACACCAGCACAGATGAAGGCCCTGTGGGACTGGGACCAGATCAAATTAGACGGAACTGGTTCCCTTAAAATTCAGTTGATAAAATACCGTTGCAGTTTCCTGCTGCTAGATATGTAATATATAGCCTGAATGCTAGTTTCCAAAATACCTGTAGTCAATGGCTAACTCCAGTGACTATCATTGCCAGCAGCAGAGAATCTGGTGGTGGTGGGTTATAACTAGTTCTAACTTTTTATATGAAATAGTGATTGCAGTGATTGTAATTACTCTCTACTTTAGAAATGTATTGGTTTGTTTCTTTTATCAATTCACTTGGATTATGCAGCAAGTTTGAGGTAATGTATTTTAGGAATAGCTCTCTGACAAAAAAAAAAAAAAAAAAAAAGTCAAGTTACTGTGTAACCTGTAGAAACCACTTTTACCAAATGGCTAAATACTGCACTTCTTTAGTTTTATGACCGTGTAAAAACATCTCCTTCTGTACTCCACAAGTGTATTCCCACTGAATAGTCAGAACCATATCGGAATAGCTCTCTGACAAAAAAAAAAAAAAAAAAAAAGTCAAGTTACTGTGTAACCTGTAGAAACCACTTTTACCAAATGGCTAAATACTGCACTTCTTTAGTTTTAAGACAGTCTAAGCAAAATGTCTTATTCTGCGAAGTTATGGCATGGAGGAACAGGAGAATAGTTTGTCATCTGTCAGGCTGATTTGTTCCTAAGTGCTAATTGCAAGTGCTGGTAGCTTATTTTCATTTCTTTCTCTCTGTTTTATCTTTCTGGAAAGAAATGTTTGTTTTAGATTTTAAAGCAAGTTGAGTCAATGCTGGTCAGATAAAAATAAATAAATTTGACTGCTAAAGATGTAGCATACAAAGAAAATGTAATTCGTCAAGACAACACATGATTTCTCTGGATTCTTTTCTAGGTATGATGCAGTGTGTAATAGCTGTTGCAGATAAGGTGTTTGAAGCTTTCCTGACAATGATGGCTGATAAAGTAAGTTTAATAGATTTCACAGACATTAGGGCTGGAAGGGACCTTACAACATCACACGGTCCAGCCCCATGCGCATGGGGCACGAAGTCAGCTGGGGTCAGATCACCCCAGCAAGATAAGTGTCCAAGCGTTTCTTAAAGGTATCCAGAGTAGGTGCTTGCACCACTTCTGGGGGAAGTCTATTCCAGACTCTGGAGACTCAGACATTGAAGAAGTTTTTCCTTATGTCCACTCTAAAATGGTCTTCCAGCAGTTTGTAACCATTAGACCTTGTCTTCCCATGGGGTGCCCTGGTGAACACGTGTTCTCCCAGTTTCTGATGTACACCCCTTGTATACCTTATAGGCTACCACCAAGTCCCCCCTGAGCCCTCACTTCTCCAGGCTGAATTGTCCCATGCTTCTCAGCCTGTCTTCATAAGGCCTGTTCTCTTGTCCTCTACTCATCCACGTGGCTCTCCTCTGGACTCTCTCAAGCTTCTTCACATCCTTTCTTAAATGTGAAGCCCAGAATTGGAAGCGGTACTCTAGCTACGGCCTCACCAAGGCTGAGTACAGCAGGAGGATGACTTCTTGGGTCTTGTTTGAGATGCATCAGTAGATGCAAGCCAGAGTTTTTTATTTGCATTGCCAGCTGTGGCATTGCATTGGTAGCTCATGTTCATCTTGTGGTCAGTCGTAACCCCCCAAGTATTTTTCAGTCGTGTAGCTAGTTTAGTTTCTGTAAACTAAAGCGAGTTTGTGTGAACTTTTTGTCTAAAAGCAAATGTTTCTTTCTTCTTTGTGAAATGTTTCTAGCCTAAAACTAAAGAGAATGAAGAAGAGCTGGAGAGACACGCTCAGTTCCTGTTGGTGAATTTTAACCACATTCACAAACGGATCAGGAGAGTTGCAGACAAATACTTATCTGGTCTTGTAGATAAGTGAGTATCGAGTTCCATGTTCTTTGGGTTTCTTTGTGTTGACTAGTTGGTTAGCAAAACTGATGGTAAGACAATTAAATTAGGGCTTTGGGATTTCATGGCTGTTAATTCTGTTGAACTGAGGCATGAAAAAATGCCTAACTAAGGCTGCTGAGCTTTATCTTGATTCTGAAATACTTGCTTAGTCGATATTCTACCTTCTTACATGCTAGACAATCCAAACAAATGCTCATTTAAATATATGCAAAAATTTACTTGGCTTTATCGCACTGTATATTTCTTCAAAGCATCCCGTATCCTGTGCTAGCTGGTAATACGGAATGCATACGGTTATTATGTTATCTATCACAGAATACAGAAAAACAAATACAAAATTGGGTAATTGATTTCCAGCTTGAGCTAGTCGAAATATGGAGGTGAAACTGCCTAGCCTAAATCATTACCTTGACTCTGTGAGAATTTTGTAACTAATTAATTGCCTCTGTATGCTGAAGTTTGCCTTTGCAAGAGCTTTTGACAACTGTTCAGCTTCTAGGCTGTTGTGATCCATACTTAACTCAGTCACTTGTGGTCTGCATAGATTTACACACATCTATGTTCTCGTGTGTTTCCTTTGCATGTGTTGATGAAGGTACTCCCTTTCTGCATTTCTTTATAGGTATAATGTGTTAATTTGTTTTGTTTTAGGTTTCCTCACTTATTGTGGAGTGGAACTGTGCTGAAGACTATGTTAGATATTCTCCAGACACTGTCATTGTCTCTTAGTGCAGTAAGTGTTTTGTTACTGCTTTACAAAAAGGAAGTACATTTGTGTTGACCACAGTTTCCACTAAAAAGGGAATACAGAGATAAGAGTATTGCTGGAAGGTGCTCCTTTGCAGAACATGTAGCATATATCGTTTAACACTACAGATGCTGAGCTGCATAATATTTCCATTTTTTTTCCTTAACTTTATATTCCATATCTTTCAGTTGTAATGCTCTTCTTTTCTATAGTTTTGAACTAAACAGTAGTTATACCTTAAAAAGGCATCTTACATAATTTCTAAAATTCCTTTTCACAATTTCTTACAGACAGTATTAATATTAAACTCAGAACAGATCTTAGAAGTGTTGTTAGTTCCCCATTTTCCAGGTCATTTAAACTGTGGGCCGGGGTGATTTTTATCCAAGGTGGCACAGCAAGTCATTGTTAGAACTGGGAGTAAAACCTAGCTGCTCTGATTTTCACTGCCTAGCTGTAACCATTAAACCATTCCTTACTGAACTTGTAATTAAGTTTCATAGATCCATAGAATTTAGGGGCTGAAAGGGACCTTAAAGAACATAAGGTCCAGCCCCCCTACTCAAGGCAGGAAAGACTGCCAAGGTTGTACTGTTAGCATTTTGAGTGGTGGCTAGCAAATAGTCTTCTTTTTATGTTTACTTTACATATGCAAGGACTCAGTTATTTAATTTTGGATTAATGTTTTGTTTTTAAGTGTTTGAAAGGTGGGAAAAAATTGTATGAGTTTTGTTCTACTAATTCTGTACTGATGTTTCTGTACAGACAATAAGGCAGTTATGGTTGTGCTGGAAACAAGACTGAAAGAAGTCTCTTAAATAGCTGCTATCTGCATTTGTGGGACAGAGGATATCATTAGCAAACTGATTTAGTAAATTGGAGCACTCCTGGGAATAGTGCAGCTGGTAGTGAACACGTTAAGCAGATGTGGATGTGCTACGTTGTACTGTACTGAGACTCTTAACATTCTTTGTTTAGGACATTCATAAGGACCAACCATACTATGACATTCCAGATGCCCCATATAGAATCACTGTTCCTGATACCTATGAAGCCAGAGAGGTAGGTGATAGCCCTGTGATTGAGCAACTACCTACATGTCCCTTGGGAATATTGGTTTGGCCATTCTGAATGGCTGTTTTAAAGCTACATTTTATGTTTGGAACCTGTACTATAATTAGGTTACCAGATATCTATGTTTGTTCTACCTTTTTCCTCTTCAGAATTGCACTTTGCTGGAGCATAACAATTCTTTGCTTTCAAAAACATTCTTTTATAAGCTGAAGTATCCTACTGTAATTACAAATTCTTTTGATTAGTCTCCATTTAGTGCTTTTAGTGTTGTTCGTTGTGCCATTAAGTGGAGTTTCGTTTGTTAATTACTGGGTAAGTGACAGATGCATTGATGCTTTATTTTTTTATTTTTCTTTAAGAGTATAGTTAAGGACTTTGCTGCACGCTGTGGGATGATTCTACAAGAAGCAATGAAATGGGCTCCCTCTGTCACAAAATCCCACCTGCAGGTAACTAACTTGAATGGATGAGGAAATAATCTGATTCTCAGACATGTTCAGTGTCCAAATAATGAGTGTGCCAAGCTTTTTCTCTGATACAGTATTCATGCATCATTGTATAACTTCTGGTATATTCTAATTCTTTACATTTCCCCACTCCCTCCCCCCTCCCATATAGAAGAAGCATTCCTAAAATATTTTGAAATGGGCTTCAAACGATAACCTTTCAAAGTTATTCATAATAACAGTTAAGTAATTTTCAGCCTTGTTGGTGTGCCAGTGACCCTAGTCTTCCATGCTTCTTTTTTTCCTAGAACAAATTAATTAATGTTGTCATCTTCCATGTAATTTTAAAAGGTCTCTCCTTGTAGAATATTTGATTCTCAAAACCACAACCTTGGTTTCAAAGTGGATCCTCAACATATTTGTGTTTATGCCCTTTAACAAAGGAGGAAGAAAAATATTCTAGGCTTTTGAGATTAAATATTCAAAATAGCCTTATGTCTTATAAGTGTAAGCCTTACTTTCCTAATCCAGATAATGGTTTTTAAAATTAGTCGCCCTCAAATGAATTTGTCCTTTTCTCCTAGGAATACCTGAACAAGCATCAGAACTGGGTATCAGGCTTATCCCAACACACAGGCTTGGCTATGGCTACAGAAAGCATTCTCCACTTTGCAGGCTACAACAGACAAAACACCACATTGGGAGTGAGTATTACTTTTATACTAACACTTGCCTGAAGCAGTCTTATAGAGATCAATCCATGCGCCATTTGCTGTTTTTCTGGTCCTTGCAATCTACTTAGCTAATTCTCTTGATGTTTGGCACTGGCTAATCAGTGTAAAGAACTGGACATTGTAAATGGGTAACACATTTTGCGGGCATGAAGAGTAATAACAATGTTACCTCTTCATAGGCAACCCAACTAACTGAAAGACCGACTTGTGTAAAGAAAGATTACTCCAACTTCATGGCTTCTCTTAACTTGCGCAATCGCTATGCAGGAGAGGTAACTGGGCTTTTTCCTGAATTCATGGCAATCACCAAGTGGTGATACAGCTTTGTTGATGGTGTTTGGTTTAAATGGAGGATGAGGATTTGGCTGCATGTATAACCCGGTTGGAAATCCTTTTAAGAAGGATGTCATCTGGTAGACTAAGCAGGAATGTTGAAGCATGTTATCCTTCTTTCTTGCTTAAGGACATCACATCCATACTTTATTAAGAAGGCCTTTTTACTGCTGGTCCTCAGGGGTCAAAGAAATCATTACCCATGCAAAAAAAGGCCTTGGCCTTCTCCCTATATTTGCTAGATAACTTTTCAGCAAAATGTAATGGTCAAGAAGTTGTCATAAGGCCCCCAGTGGGTTTCCTCACTGAGTTGGAAATACTATGCTTCCTAGAAATTATTCCTTCCTAGACTCTGACTGAAGCCACAGTAAAGTAAGGTTGTCATTTAAGAAAGTTATTTGTCATAATTGATCAAAAATATGTTTCACAGGTGGCTGGAATGATTCAGTTCTCCAGTGCTACAGGTCGAACCTCCGACCTGAACAAACTGATGATTAAACAGCTCAATGATGCATTAGAAGGAGGCCTGACCGATTCCTACACCCAGGCCATGTTTAAGTTGACTGCATTGCTAATAAGTAGCAAAGGTAATGAAAACAAATAGAACTCAGTTTTGCACTTGTTAATAATGCTGGTGCCCTTAATATTAAATTACAATGAATAGATGCATACAAACTCAGGTGAGTATCAACCTGAAGCAAAACGGTGCTTTTTCTTCCAGTACGTTTAAAATTGGGGCGAGGACAGTGGGAAGGAACTCTTGAAATCACAGGAGTTATTTATTTGTTTGCTGATTGGCACAAACTGTGCCAATTTCCTGCTGATTTGAAAACTGTTTTCTGTTTGTTCTGTCTGAGAAATCTGTATGACTGTGTTTTTTCAGAATGTGACCCTCAGCTCCTCCATCACCTGTGCTGGGGCCCCCTGCGAATGTTCACAGAACAAGGCATGGAAACAGCCATTGCTTGCTGGGAGTGGTTGCTTGCTGCTAAAAATGGAATAGAAGTACCGGTAGGAAGACTCATCCAGTGATTTCAGGCTCTTTTGGGAGGGGGAAGAAAGTGGAGTGAAATCTCATCTGGAGTAATTCGGTGGGGGAAGAAAATGGAGTGAAATCTCATCTGGAGTAATTCGGTGCAAACTGGGCATGAAAATAAAATTGTTGCCTTCTTAAGCTGTGGCTTCCTGATGTTAGCATATGGGAAAATTCACTCACTTCAGGATTTTACATCAACTTTGCCTATTACATTTCCTGCCAGCTCAACTGAGAAACTTTCACTTAGAGTATGTGGATGTTTAAGCCATGTAGCATGACAGTCTTCCCCTATCTAGTATTGATTCTTGACAGGCTCAGGGCGTATTGTATATATTCAGACCCTGTAAAAACACTGTTTTTAATTGGCTTAGGCTAACCTGAAACAAGTAGCTATACACTTATTTGTGCCAGCTCTCAAATAATTTGTTTTAAAATAAAATATTTAGCTAAAATGGTGTGACTTCTCTATATAGGCCAGGCCTACATTTTCTTTTCTTTTGCTTCCCCCAACATCCCTTTGAAAGATGGGAAAGGATCTTTGCTGTCCAGGCCAGTTGCACTCTAGCTTTAAGAGCCACTCTGACAAGACAGATTCAGAAGCTGTTCTGGTTCTACAACAGTGGTACTTTGTGGATGTGGCTACATTTTGCTGCACTGGTTTGTTAACCACTAAAGTATAGTTGCACCCACTGCAGTGCTGACACAGCTACAGGAGTCAAGCACCAAACATTTTGCAAGTTAAGGATAAGCCTTGCAGTTTCACTTAAATCTGATCTACAAGCTAGTTGCAGTGCTTTTAAGCTGATTGTAGTTAGCCTTTTTTATAAACTTAGTCTTTCCATTGCTGCTTATCATAGTTACACTGGAGTTCTGGAGGCTTTGTATTCCTCCTTGTCCCTTTCCCATGAACAAAGACTTCCTTTCAGGTAGAGCACAGAGATCTCTAGCAGTACAGGCATTCCTCATGTTTACAGTTAGCTTCACTATCTTTACAGCGAGTTTCAGAGCTGTATATGGTTTGGCCTGTTCAGATTTGCTGTTTCCCATACTATGGGAGAAGGACACTGTGCCTTGCTAACAGACAGGTGCTTTGCAAACAACAAATGCAGTAAACTTTGTTTCCACAGTTCATGCGGGAAATGACAGGAGCCTGGCAAATGACAGTGGAGCAGAAAGTTGGTCTCTTCTCTGGTGAGCAGAAAGAAGCAGATCCACTAGCTGCTTCAGAAGAAAGTCAGCCAAAGCCTTGCCCTCCAGAGGTCACTCCACATTATACCTGGATTGATGTAAGTACTCCATTCTACACGTAACAGTGTTGGGTTCTTAGCAGCACTATGACTGAGCTGCTCTGTGTCTGAGCTTTTATTTGTGGAGCAGAAGCACTCTTCCTTATGGTAGTGTCCCTGTACAGTAGGGCAGCATTCTCATATTTATGTAGCTGCATAAAGGTGGCAGAAGCACAGGAAGCTTTGGTGTCACTGAGCCATACTTTCCTTTGTTTTTTGTTTCCTCAGTTTCTGGCACAGAGATTTGAAATAGCCAAGTACTGCAGCTCAGACCAGGTGGAGATCTTCTCTAGCCTGTTGCAGCGGTCCCTGTCTCTCAACATTGGAGGAGCCAAGGGCAGTCTGAACCGCCATGTAGCAGCTATTGGGCCCCGTTTCAAGTGAGTGTTTGTTTCTCCCCACCACACTTTCCTCTTCCCTTGCTCCCCACCACCTCCCCCACAAAGGAAAATGGGTGGAGCAGGTATATGAAAAGAAGAGCTCAGCGCTAAAAATCCAGTTGCTCTTTGTGGTCTCGGGGTAAAACACCTCAGAGCCATCAGTCACTGGCACTTTGATTTTTTTTCAGTAGACCTTCTCATTCTTTTTGGCACTTGAGCAAATTTTACCAAGCACAAGGGGCTCCAGTTTCCCTTACAGGCTACTTAACTCTGTGGTGACTAAATTCATACATCTCTTGGGGACAGTTTTAGCTCAGGACTTGCGCATTATGACTTCAGCAACTTCCCATGTCCAGTTAGTTTACAGCCATAATTTCACAAACAGGCTGGCTGATGGTGGAAGAAATACAGTTTGCCCAGACCTGCTCCCCTTGAATTACTTTAGATAAATTCCTCCTTCATAAATGTCATTTAGATATGGATATCTGCCATCACAGTCTGATTTACACTAGGGAAAAAGCCAGACAGTACAGAAATACCTATTTAAGACTATAAATCAGACTATGATTTGCCAGCCTTTGCTAATATGTCACGTGCCTTATCCATGAAGTGCCATGCTGTGCAAATACAAGAGATTTCATGGTTTTGTTTTCAGCCTTTTTTTATGAGCAGTCTTCTCCTGGTAGATCAGGTTGGCACTATGCTCAACTGCTTCCTGAACCAAGCCGAACTGGGCTTTACATGGTAATCGATAGAAATGGAGTCAGAGACTTCAACTCTGAAGACAGTGAAGTTGTATTGACATGTATTTCTGCATATGTTAGGTGGTATATGTCTTTTGTTTCCTAAGAGTAGTCTTTTTTTGGCTTACAGGAAATCTGTTCACACTTGCCTAGAGTAGTGCTAGGCCTGCTGATCTAGTTTGGTGTTCATCAGCAGTTTAAATGCAAATATTTTCTTCCCTTCTCTTACATGTGTGAAACTTTAGGCTGCTGACCTTGGGGTTGTCTCTGTTGCATGCTGATGTTGTTCCAAATGCAACCATTCGCAATGTCTTAAGAGAGAAGATTTATTCAACAGCCTTTGATTATTTCAGGTACTACTTCTTTCTTTTCACATTCAGCCCAAAAGTGAGAGACTTTTTAAAGTTAAAAAAACCCTTCTAGAATACTTTGCAGCAGGAACTGTTCTTCTGATGCTTGATTTTAATTATGTTCTTCTTATATAAAAAGCCCTTTTCCAGGTTGCCTGTGCTTCTGTCTGGTCCATTGTGTATGATTCAGAGGTCAAAAGAATTCATGGTTAGAGTAGATAAATAATTTGTGGTTAAGGAAAATAAAAATCTTCTTAAACTATTTGGTTTTGGAGACTACAAATCCTATTTGTAAACTGGGTTAAGATTTTTTTTTTCCAGTGTGGAGGGATTTTAGATATGCTATTCCTGTTCAATTATATTCAGCTTGGAAAACTGATTGAAAAACAAGTCTGTCTTTTATATTACATCTATAGCCAACATTAATCGGCAGCAGCATCTGACAATCTTGGGAGGTGAAGAAGTCCATCAGAGCTTTTAATTCCAAATTGTTTCTGGATTTTGGCAGGCTACAGTTACTGTCAGGAAGGCTACACTCCCCAGTGAGATAGATTAAAGATAAGGTGTGGGGGGGAACAATGATGTGCTCAGTCTCATCTCCCCTAATCAAAAGAGAAGACATGGGTTTGGGACTTTTCTGAAGTATCCTTGCTTTCTAATCATTCATGCAATTCCTATAAGCTATCCCTCAAAGTTCCCCACCCAAGGGGAAAAAAGACTTCGGGAGGACATCAGCATACTGATCAAGTTTTGGACTGCCATGTTCTCAGACAAGAAGTACTTAACAGCCAGCCAGCTTGTTCCTCCTGGTGAGTTCCTTGCATACTATCTCAAAAATCCCTTTGTTTCTTTGCTTCCTTGTTTCTTGAATTAAACCTCTTGCTTTTATTTTTAGATAATCAGGACACAAGAAGTAACCTGGATATCACTGTTGGATCTCGGCAGCAGGCCACACAAGGGTGGATAAATACTTACCCACTGTCCAGTGGCATGTCAACTATCTCCAAAAAATCAGGTCTCTCTTACTTAATTGTTATTGGTAATTTGTATGAGACCATCCAGAACCTTTTGGCTTCTAATGGGATATAAGATCACTATTTACTTTGAACACTGGAATAATGTTCTTCTGATATTACACTGGACTGTTAGTATGCAAGTTTAAAAAAAAAAAAAAAAGAACTGCCACACAGGGAATGGAGACAAAGATTTTGGAACTGCCTGGCACAGGGGGCTAGACCTGGTAATCTTCTGAGGTCCCTTCCAGCCTTACAACCTGTGAAACCGGTGGTTTGATTCTGTAGGTGTTGCAAGTGTATAATGCAGAAAGTAAAACACTAGCAGCTATAGTAGCTTAAATTCCTGAGAAGGAGTTGGTCAATGTTCATAAGCAATTGAGAGCTCCTGGGTTGTAAGTGGACACAAACTCATTGACTCTCTGAATGTAAATTTGTACAGCTGTAAGCTGCAGGTTTTTATCTGGGCAGTTGGAATGTATTTGAAATGAATGAGAAGCTGGTGAATAGTGCCAGATAGAGAACTCTAGCCTGAAATGCTCAAAGTAATAACATGCATCACAGGCAGCTCTAATGCTAGCTGTCTCTTGTCACCTTGCTAGTGAGCTCAGTCTCAACTTAGGAGAGCTCCATGTGGATTCTGTCCTTGGCCAGAATGTATTTGCTAAAAAGCAACGGAAAATATTTTCTTCCTTTTCTCAAGGGATGTCTAAGAAAACTAATAGGGGCACACAGCTCCACAAGTACTACATGAAACGAAGGACACTTCTGTTGTCATTGTTGGTAAGTTGTCTTTAGTATCAGAAAAGTAGTGGTGTTACTGGGTTTTCTGTAACAGTTGCTTATTGTGCCACAGACTCATCTAGCATTTGAGAAAAATCTGGAAGAATTTTATCTACATCAGAAAACTGTTTTGTCCTTCATTGTCCTTAGGCTACTGAGATAGAGCGCTTGATTACATGGTACAACCCGCTGTCATCTCCTGAGCTGGACTTGGATCAAACTGGAGAAAGTAGCGTGGCAAACTGGAGGTCAAAATATGTTAGTCTGAGTGAAAAACAGTGGAAGGATAACGTGAATTTGGCCTGGAGCATTTCTCCTCATCTTGCTGTGCAGCTGCCTAGCAGGTGAGAGCTCAGAACAAACGACTGATATAATTCCTCTCTCTCTCTGAGTCTAAAGTAATGACACACACAATAAATTCTGCAAGCAGGCATGGATATTTACCGCTTTCCTATCTCTCTTGCTTGCATTTGCAACTGTTTCAGACCATTAAATGAAAAGAACTAGCTATCGAAATTCTGTTTCTGACCCCACGGTTTAAGTTTCATTAGGAGAATTGGGCCAGAATTGTGGTTTTTACCCCAAAACTTAGCTCTAGTGTCTGAAACTATTACAGGTAAACCAGTTCTGAATTCTCTTTGCCAGCCAGGTTGCCTGGGTAAGGTGGGGAGGAAAGAGTTTCTAATTATAAATTAGATTGAGTCTTAAAAAAAAAAAAAAAAAAAAAGTAGAACAACAGAACTGGAATGATTGGCCCCAAAGAAAAGGGAAATAATTTCACTTTTTAGCAACAGTGACCCTTTCTGCCAAGTAGAATTATGGAGGCAGATTTCAACAAGTCTCATTTCAGCCAAGAAGTTGCTGACTGGTGGAGCCAGTATACTCTACCACTAGCAGAGAATAACTAGAAGTTTTTTTCTGAACTCGCTTGCAAGTTTTGCCAGCACATTTAGTCCCTAAAAGTCAGTTAATTCCACGTGGCATATTTATGTGAAGTAGGTATGTTTCTGCCTTTGAAACTATTCATGTAAAAATGAGCAGTTCACCTCTCACTGTGAATTACTAACTCACGCACATTTCTGCTTCCACTTAGATTTAAGAACACTGAAGCAATTGGCACAGAAGTGACTCGCCTGGTTCGGTTGGACCCAGGAGCTGTTAGTGATGTTCCTGAAGCAATAAAGGCAACTAATTATGATTCATTATACTACAACAGTGCCCAGAGTCAGTTAGGTTCTGTACAAACATATAGATGGTTTCAGTCTTTACCTGGAAAAACTTATGGTCTAATACCAAATACAAGTCAGCAAGTAAGAACTACAATATTAGGTGGGGAAATAAAGTGGTCAGTTGAGGATTACAAAAGCAAGGTTGTGTGGTTACTTTTGTTATACACAACATGTTCCAAAGAGCGTTCCCAGCATGTACAGAACTCCAGAGAGCAGTAAGTCCCTGACGCAGCTTAGGGCAGGCAATGATTGAGGCTTCGTGGCCAGTCCTTGATCAAAAGAGAGAAAACAGTGTAGCAAAAAGATAGTAGGTGTGACACTTTGAAGAGGCTTCCTCCTCCTCACAGTGTCCACCAGCTTTCATGGAAACACAAAAAAAGTGGTGGCTGAATTGGCGCTTTTATTGATCTGAACTCCAGATCAACATGAATGAGACCATTCTAGTAGCTAAAGGATATCATGTTTGCCCCTGAAAATTAAATGTTCTTTAATAAAACACCTAAATATTGAATGCATTATAGTCTGCACATACCTAAGTATTCATGCATTTCTTCACCTCAGCCTGCTATGAAAGAGAATGTAGTTTTACAATTATTCATTTATGGGGCAAATAGATCTCTGGTGTATTATACCTCAGGGATGATTTTGGTTTTTTTTAAATTCATCATGCTCCTTTTTCTTACAGTACCTGGTCACGTGGCACACAATTGATGCAGATGCCCCTGAGTTGAGCCATGTTCTGTGCTGGGCACCAACAGATCCACCAACTGGCCTTTCATATTTTTCAAGCATGTATCCACCTCATCCTTTGACTGCTCAGTATGGTGTTAAAGTCCTACGATCATTCCCTCCGGTAAGAGAGACCTTTTTAAGAGAATTGCAAATACCATATTCCTGCCAAGTTAAGGTCTTTGGCATCTGTGCCCACATAACTTAATTCCATTAACATGAAGAAAATAACTGTTAAAGGGGCATGTTATACAGAGAGGAGACGCAACAGATCAAGCTGCATTTAGAGAGGAAATTTGGTTGCCCCATATAGCCTTGGCTCACTTATTTTTGCAATGGTCTTTTTTGCTGCCAGTACTCTGTCTTGCTGTGGTTCATTTCAAGAGTGTGAGTGTGAGTGTGTGTTTCCACCCTACTTCACTAGAAAGATGTTTATTTCTGATGCAACAGATGTCAGGATATTTATAAAATACAAGTGCCTGTTAATTGTACTTCTGGAGGGGTCAAGAGGGCAGTGGGAAAGTATTAATGGAAGAGATGGCATGAGTAATATGAATGCTTTTTCACTTGTACAGAATAAAATTCTAGTCCAGTCCCCCTGCACTGATGCCTGTGCCTTTAAATTAAATCTTTTTTTTCCCTTTGTAATTTTCCTCCTCTCCTCACTTCCTTCAGCTAGTAGAAAAACTGACTGCTTGCTTTCCTCTTTTCTTTTTTTTTTTCCAGGATGCCATTTTATTCTACATTCCACAGATTGTTCAAGCACTTAGATATGATAAGGTGAGGAGGATGTTATTCCAGGCAGATGGTTCAAAAACTTTCCCAAAAAACTTTTTAAGCTCTGAGTTAAAAGAAACAGGGTAGCTACAAATGAGAATGTACTGCTTGCTGTTTTCTTGTGACTGGTATATAAAAGACAAGTGGTGGCCTCTGTAGACTTCTTCCCCACCTTGCTAGCTGTGTTGTGTTTGTGGGCAACTTTGAGAATAGCTGCCTCACTTTTCTTAGGGGTGAGTTGTTGGTATTATTAGCCTAATAAAGGGGTCGAGGACTTTGCATGATCAAGCTTTTGGAAGTTTTCACCTGTAATTTAGAAATAACCACAGTTACAAATGCAGAGCTGAAGGTGTAAAAATTGCACCATCCGTCAGTCCACTGCCAACTGATAAATCTACTTTTTAGATGTGCCTTGCTGCTCTATGTATTGTACAAGTACCAGCACGTACCCTAATCTTGATGAAGCTGGTTGACAAACTTTTGTTGGGTCCATGGTTGACTTAGGATTTGCTTCTTCTCTGGTGTGCAAATATCTGTACCAGCCCCAGACTAGTCAGATTCTGATCCCTGCAATCTGCAGTATTCAAGCTGCTTCTTTCAGTAACATACATAACTGAATAATTGTTCATGGAATTGTCGGGTTGGAAGGGACCTTGCAGGCTATCTAGTCCAATCCCCCTGCACAGATGCCGGGCTCATTATTGGTAAAACAGTCCAGACCTGAGCTTCTCCAAGCTATTCTTAAAAGCCTCCAGTAAAGTTAGGTTCATCCTTCCATAGGAAGCTTGTTCCTTTGTCCATTGTTCTTCAGGCCCTTAGCACAGGTAGGTGTAAAGGGCCCACTGTTACTGATTACTCTGTATTTTATGAGATCAGTAGAAATCTTTCCCTCACCTCCTTCCTGTGTCATAAAGTCATGACATACAAAAGACACAAAACCTGGAGGGAAGTGTTGCTGTAGCAGGGGCTCTGTTGCACTAAACACTTGGTCAGTTTTGCTCAGATGTTTCTGCTTTTTGGGATTTCTGTAAAAACTGGGATAGCATATGAACTTCATACCAACAAAGTTCTGCACACTGTGTTAGAGTGATCTTTATTACAGTAGCAGGTCTGGACCCTGAACAAGATAAGGTCTACATCTTACTGGGTACAGACACATAGGGCATTTATATGCATGCTCCAGGAGTGGGAAGCAGGGGTGGGAGCGGCGCTTTTAATTAAAGCCGCTCCAAGAGATGCTCTGAGTAAAGTGCCTGGAGCTTCATGTGCATCACCTTCCCCATGCTGAAAAATGGTGGCATTTTAACTAAAGCTTCTTCGATGAGTTTTAGTTAAGTGCCCCAGGTGCCATTTTTCAGCATTGGGATGCTGATGCATGTGATGCTGGAGTCTGCTGGAGTGCAGTAATTACCGTGCCCTGGCAGACTTGATTAATAGAGCCTGCTCCAGTGCACTGTAATTACAGTGCATCAGAGCAACCTCACTGCACATCTGTAGGCACCCACAGGAGATGTGTAACCCTTGTTCAAAGAGTTCAGAATCTAATTAGATAAAAGGATGGAACAGGAGACAGGTGCAGTGATGAGAAGCAACTCCTCCAGCATCTCAGGGTGGTCAGTGCCAGTGCCGCCAAGAGTAAAACTTCTTGACATCTACTCGATTACTGTGCCACTCTCCAGGCTGCTAAGAAAGCAATGGCAGAATTGCCGTTCTCTTCTCTTTCCAGTCTTATTTATATATATTTGGCTCTGAAAATTAGCTGTTGGTGCTGGCTGAACTGACTCTGCATTGTGGCGCTAGTCCTCTAAGTGACTGCATTTGGACGGTTGCAGATGGGCTATGTGAGGGAATACATCCTATGGGCAGCCTCCAAATCGCAGCTTTTAGCTCACCAGTTCATCTGGAACATGAAAACCAATATTTACATGGATGAAGAGGCACACCAGAAAGATCGTGAGTACTTTGCCTTTGGGCTCACCCCCTCCTCACATCTCTCTCCCTTCCCTCCCTTCCTTTAAGACATCCACGCACACACGCTTCCCTCTCCCTGCCGGAATTAAAATCTGTCTTTTCTATATAGATAAAATGCAGTTTGCAGATGTTTCCTTGTGGAATTCCTCGGAGCAAATGCAGGGTCTCTGTTTGAGTTGCACAAATAAAAAATCTCTTCTTTGCCCGCCCTTCCCCACCTTGCAGTTGAGGATTTTTCGGGTACATATCTAAACTGCTTCTCATGCTTGCCTCCTTTGGTATCACACAGCTGACATTGGGGAACTGCTGGAGCAGCTAGTTGAAGAAATAACTGGCTCATTATCTGGGCCAGCAAAGGAGTTCTACCAACGGGAATTTGATTTCTTCAATAAAATCACCAATGTTTCAGCCATCATCAAGTAAGTGCCAGGTTCCAAGGACTGCCAACCTACAGCTCATTCCATAGCTCGCTCCTGTGTTGAATGGGACACTGACTTGCTGGTCGGGTCTGAGACCATGTTCCCATAGAAGAATAGTTTTAAAAGTGTTCTCTCCAACTTATAGCTAGTAAGGTACCCAAGAGGTTTTTTAGTTAGTATTTTTATCTGGTTAGTATCTGACCTGAACTTAGTAAATCATAACTGCCTGAAGACGGTTTTAATAGTGCTTTTCTCTGAAGGATACATTGTAGTTTGCACTGCAAAGAAACAAGGATAGCTGGAACTTTGGGTTTTAGGCTAATCTGATTCCCCCCCCCTCCCCCCCCCACTGTAACCTGTGGTGCTTGGTGTTAGCACAATGATTCTCGGTAGTAAAGTGCATTTAGATGGGAATGAGAATGGTAGAACAATCAGTGCTCTTGTGCCAGCTGAACAAAATCCCAGTGTTCTAGTTAGTGTCACCTGCCTCATTAAAATGGGCATTTGGATGGGTGAAAGGCTTTCTCTTGGAAAGTTTGCACAGCTTGCTTCAGGCAGGAAAAATATTGCTGTATTTAATTGACAGCATTTCCATTATTTTCTGCAAATTATAACTAGCTAAATGCATTTTGTTTTGGTTTTAAAAAAAGCATAAATGTGATCAGGTAAATGATATGCATCATGTTTTTACTAGAACTCCATGAAAGTGGCACTTTTTTTCTTTATTTCTGTGCTATATAAATAAGTTGTCTCCTACACGCACAAAGCTCTTCTCTTATTTGTAGTGCTGGTGTGATTGATTGTGTTTTGGATTGTATCATTGTTTGGTCCATCAGAGCAGGTTTAATGGAGACAGGCTGTTTTCTCCCACACTGGGTTTTCTTAGTCCTCAGTAATGGCAAAACTTCTGTTCATGCAGACGTTCTGGTAACCTGTCACTAACTTCAGGCTACAGTGAAAGTAGGTAACTTTAAAGCTTGCCAGAGGATGGCAGCAACTTAGCCCATAGGCTCTTAGCTCAAGAGCATGCTTGTTACCTAGTTTGAAAACAGTTTCTGGGATATAAAATAGTTGAATATCAGAAAAACCATTTTCCTAGTGATGCAGATTGGCTTTGCATTTTCTTGTTTAAACAACCTTTCCAAATGTAAAAACGAGAAGATTCAACCAAGCAGTGGAGATGCCCCTGGCATTGTCCAACACCAGGGGTCATTTTTAGATTTGGACTTCACTGGGGAGACTAAAGGGAAAAATTAACCCTTAGCACCTAAAGTCAGAATTAAGCAACCTAATAGAACTTATTTTTGCTTGTGGGAACTCTGAAGGCATTTCTATCTTTATTTTCTTCTAGGTACCTCTTGGGTAAATGTCAGAGGTGTGGCAGTCAGTTTGTTTTATAAATGAATATGTGAAGTAGCATGATTAGATTGTCTGAAGTATTTACACTGGTCTCCAGACAAAAAGGAGGTGCATTAACCCACTGTAATACCCAGCGCCATTGCCCAAGTAATATATTTCAGGTGCTTGGCTTCTGTGCCAGGTGAATGTTGTAACTGCATGACTGATTTCCACAATTACCATGACTGCAAGTGTAAATTGGGTAATTGTACATGCTAATCATTAATCATGTTCCCTATTGTCCAGATGACACTTACAGATTCAGGAACTACATGAACAAATTAGGTGTGTAACCACACAGGCAGTTCTTCTGCCTTTCCTTTGCTTTGGAAATCTTTTGTACCACTTCAGATCCCTCTGGTTTCAGCAGTTAGTTAAATAACTGCAGTAACTGTTAGTCTGAAATTGCCTGTTCTCATATATATACAGGAAAAAGCTCTACCCCATAACCAAATCCACACTAGTATAACTGCATCCATGCTGGGGAGTAATAGTAGTGCTTCACCTGAATCAACATGAAATTGCCCCCTAAGCTAAAAACAAATGGATATGAAAACTGCGTGGGGACCTGCCCTTGGGTAGTTTCAGGGGCAGGGGAAGACACCTCAGAACTTCTGTCTATTTATTTTTAATCTGGGCTGAGAGAGAATAATCTATTACTCAAACAGTTTAGAGTCTCTCCCATTGCCTCGCGTCTCAGTCTTACTCCTTGTGGCTGAACAGAGCTCTCTAGAGCTCCTAAATTAATTGCTTAGTCCAGCTGTGACTTAATTTAGGCAGTGCCTTCTCATCCCTGGGAGCCTAGCTTGAGAATTTAACAGTCCTGGTTTAGCTGGCTGCCTATCCTTGGCATGGAGGCAGACTGCCTTGGCTGTATGGGTAGTTTAATATGATTCGCATTTTGTTCTTCTCAGGTCAGCTCAGATGATTTATCATTGCACATACTCAAGTATAGCTTTAAACAAGGAGTTAGAAAAGCCACAGGTTTTTTTGAGAGACGTGAATCTAAGGATTTCCTGGTCAGTTCTGGAAGTGACTCTTGGTTTATAGGGGTCTATTCCTCCTGGAACTGTGCATTACAAACTGACACCTTTGCCATTTAAAGATCCATTTTATATTTCATACTTGAAAGTGTACAAGGCATTTGCTATTAGGTTGTTAGGAAATACCCCAGGTTGCTAACTGCAGCTACCCACATGCTCCTGAAAGCTAAAATTGTACTCTGGGTGGCCTTTTAATAGGCAAGAGAAGGGAAATAGAGCAAGGTTTGTTGTCAGATACTGTATGGTACATGATTACCTTTCATAGCCAATATACCCCAGGGAAATCTGGAATGAGTGTTTTTTTCCAAAAAGGCAAAATCTTAACCAGTGTTATATAAGGAAGAAGTTTGTGCTTTATACTGAATGAAAGTGGTCAAAGCCTGCAGGGATGGTGGAGTAAGAGACTACTGTTCTTCAAGGAAGAAACATTTATTTAAAGCAATGTTTGTTTAAGTGTGGAATAGACTTCATTAAAGTAAGTAAAGTAAAATATTGTCTTTCTGCCCAGGCCATTCCCTAAAGGAGATGAAAGAAAGAAGGCTTGTTTGAGTGCCCTGTCTGAGGTGAAAGTGCAGCCTGGTAAGCAGTAGTCTAATCATATTGTACGTTCTTTTTGCATTTAATGTGAACACTGAACTTTGTATGAATGATTCATGGGAGCCTCTAACAATCATTCTCTTTTTCTGGCCCTCTTATTGTTGCTGCCTGAGGCTGATAAGCGCTTGTTCTTCTGCTGTGTCCTGTGTTGTTCCTTGTCAAGCTAAACCTGAGCTTGGTAGCATGAATATTTGCATGATGCCAATGTGGTAGGGATGGCATGTTGCACTCTGAGAGAATGAGATCCCTGCCCAGAAAGCTGTTTGTCTGATCAGATGAAATCCAAACTGAGAGAGAGGCAGGCTGAGAAATGAAGTGAGCAAAGCAATTGAAGGGGAAGGTTAACCAAGTTTTACCCTTGACAGAAATATTTAGTAACAAGTGAGCTGTGAAGATGCATCCCTTTACTCCCTCTTCCCACCATTGTTCAAAAATCTCTGCCTCTCCTAAACACATTTTTCCCCTCTGACTCCAACCTTCCTTCCAGTATGGTTTTATTAACCCTTTTATTGATCTATGTCTAGCTAGGCTGACTACCATGTGGCTGCTGCTAGGGATAATCATCAGTCCTTTGGGCTGCGCTACCAGCTGTTATAGGTATTTTTATAAAGAAGTTGCCTCCACACCTTTCTGAAAAGATGCTGCTCTGCAACTTAGAAACTATCTTCTATTGCTCTCTGGCAATTGCTGACAGATGGAAGAGGTCTTGAGTGTCCAAGTGTATGACCTCTGTCATTGCACACAGTATTCTGTCAATCTCCAGCTTCAGAGTAGATTTTAAACCTATGAGAACTGATGTATCATCAGACTTCCCTAGTGCTTTATTGTGTCACACTAACTGGCAAGTGCCTATTCTTTCTTGAATTCTTCCTTCCTTTTTGTAGGCTGTTATTTGCCCAGCAATCCTGAAGCTATCGTTCTGGATATTGATTACAAGTCGGGAACTCCTATGCAAAGGTGATGCAGACTTGTTTTGTTCCTCAGCCCTAGTCATAATATTTAGATCTTTTATTAGGAAGTTATGTCTGTTGAATATACGCCATTCAATTTCCTTGTCGTACTTCCCAGTGCTGCAAAAGCTCCATACCTGGCCAAGTTTAAGGTGAAACGGTGTGGAGTCAGTGAACTTGAAAAAGAAGGTCAGTACCATACTACTTAATCATATACATTAACAGTTAACAGTCAGCAACTCCATTAGAATTTCCTGCGTTGGTGTCTTATGCCATTGCAGTAAAAATAGTTACAGACCAGAATTTAATGCATGATGATTTGACACAGTTGGATTTTTTTTTAAATTATGGGAAACAGGGAAGGAAAGCTTGCTGTTTGGATTTGAAGAAATAGAACTGCTCTTTTTGGAAATGGTCTTTATAAAATCAGGCCAAATACATGTCCCAAAAAATTCTGTCAACAGCTATTAGTGCAGCTTGTAAATTAAGTGTCTCTGCCTAGTTTAGGAAACATGAAAACTTGGGTTTTAGCTGCCATCCTTCTCCTCCTCATAAATTTCATGAGAATGTTAGCTCAGGAGCCGAGTTTAGTGCTTGTGCTTACCAGTGAAGTCTATTTTGGAATATAATTTAAATATATCAGTGCTGCTACTGCAGGATGGGTTCAGTGGAATTCACCCTGCAGGGCAGAAAATCCCCTGTAGACCAGTGAGATGTTAAGTTTTTCCCAATACTGTAGCTTATATACCAAGCTGTCAATTAAGCTCCATGGTCAAGTTCTGTTTTTTGCTCTTTCTGCAGGTCTGCGTTGTCGCTCTGACTCCATAGACGAAAGTACAGAAGAAGGGGTAGACAGTAAGAAAATCTGTTGGCAAGCAGCCATCTTTAAAGTTGGTGATGACTGTAGACAGGTACAAAACTACCAGGTCTTCCCAACAATAGAAAATTCAGTTGATGGCAGTTAGCTTTTAGAAGGAAGGTAAAACTAACACCAAAGTACTCTTGTCTGGAGAATCCCTGGAATCATGGTTTAGCTTCTTACTAAAAGATGGTAAAGAAGAAAACCTCATTACCTGACAGAGAAGAATTTGCAGTGGCTTCCATAATAAAGTGAGAAATAGCTTTGGACCTGCCTTTAAGTCAGGGGGAGAGTGCCACCATGATTCCTGCTCTCTTAGGCCACCAGGAGGTATCCATGAGATGTGTTCAGTTAAACTGTCTTGGCAGAGTGCAGCTCTGAAAATGTACTTGCTGCCTCCACCCCATGCCCAAAGTGTTTTCAGTTCAGTCTTTCCACTAAAGATCTAGGGAATGCAATGTCAAATTAGCCTCACAGCTCTTCAGAATATTTTACATACCCACTTGACTTTGTTGCCTGACCCTTTAATATTTGTACTCTTTTGTTGTTAAACAGGACATGTTGGCTTTACAGATCATTGATCTTTTCAAGAACATATTTCAGCTGGTAGGCTTGGACCTGTTTGTGTTCCCTTACCGAGTGGTGGCCACAGCCCCAGGGGTAAGTGGACTGTTGGATAGTCGCCTATAGCACAGACACCTGTGCAATTAAAGACCTCTTATGACCCATATACCCCTACACCAGAGAATTTTTATCCCCAAAGTACTTAAGCTACATAATTAGAGTAGCAGCTGGAAGAGTTATCTCTTCCAGCCTTCTGGCTCTGGGCTCTTGCTGCCTGTAACAGTTCTACTCTCTTTGCTACTCACTGACATATGGTATGTTGTGAAAGTGTCTTAGAAGGTGTTGCAGATAATTGGTGATATGGCTACAGAAAGGAATATCCTGAGATTTCAAAATAAATGCATTGGAAGTGGTAAATTCAGTGTTCCATAGACTTACCTGTTTTTTTTCGCATGGAATCTGTAGAGCTGCCATCAGCCATGAGCAATGTACACAGGAACATGCTTTGCAGACTTTTCTTCCCTTTCCTTCCAGTGTGGTGTTATTGAATGCATTCCTGAGTGCACATCCCGTGACCAACTGGGCAGGCAGACAGACTTTGGGATGTATGATTACTTTACAAGGCAGTATGGAGATGAGTCGACGCTTGCATTCCAAAAGGTAAATACCTTTTGGCCAAGAATAGCAAAAATGTGCCCAGAAAAGCATTCTGCTTCTAAGACTTTCCATTTCATATTTTATTGCTTAATATTGCATATGGTGTCTAATGTTGATAGTCCGCATCACAGCTATGGTCAGGGGTAGGTGTTGTAGGTTTGGGGTAACGGAGAGTAGTAACTGGAAGTGTGTGCTCTGGACTCTAACCATGAATAGAAAGAGAAACCCTTTATCAGAAGAACATCATTTTCCCTGGGGTTGCAAGACAAACCATCTCTTCTCTTCTGAACTTGTACCAATTTTTTTCTTCACACAGGCTCGCTATAACTTCATCCGCAGCATGGCTGCCTATAGCCTTCTGCTGTTTCTGCTCCAGATTAAAGACAGGCACAATGGCAATATCATGCTGGACAAAAAGGGGCATATCATTCACATTGGTCAGTTGCATCTCCTTGGTCTTTTGTTTGTCACTGCTTCCTCAGTTTCTTGCAGCATACTGTTAAAGAAGTAATTTCTCCTATGAAGTCATTTTCTGTTATTCCAGAATTTCCTAGTGGGCTAAAGGAGTACATTGAGTGATTTGTGTTAAATTCTGGGTAAATCCAGCCTTGCAAAATTTTACAAGCCTAAGACAAGTCCTTCTAATTAGCAGGGTCATAAGCACCATTTGATTTTTACTCTTACATTAGGTGGATTTTTAAAAATTTCTTTTGGTTAGTAAGTTTGCCAGATGTGTGTACATGTGTTCTCTCTGGGCTGGTTAAGGACAGGGAAGATCCTGCCTTGAGCAGGATGTTGGCCTTACTTTCCTGTTTAACCTCTCATTTAGATTTGCATTTAAGAAACTCCACTAATGTTTCAGCAAGCAGCTTCTTTGATTTATAATGAGCAGTACAAGGCCTACAGTTATGTTTCACTCATTTTTCCATACTAATGCACTCCAAAGCCATTGGCAAATATTCCTACCGCACTCCTCTGAGGTGTATGTAAAATAGGATTTCACATACTAATACCTATCTTACTGCCTCCTCCAGCTGTAGTTTTACTTTTACCCCCACTAATAGGGGAGCCAAATAGAACCAGCTTAGTGACTGGTATCTTGATAGGCAGAAATGCCAGGGAGTGCTTAGCAGCCTGGGAAAGGATAAGTACTGTGGTTTGGCAGACAGATCCTGAGGGGCATTCTGCACAAGTCATTTGTTTTTACAGTAGCATGACCTAGTAATGGAGGTGGCATAGGGGAAGAATAGACACAGCCTCTGGTCAGACATAGCTAATAAAATGGACACTTCATACCACTCAGTCTTGGCTACTCTAACCTGATCTCCATAGGGCTGCCCTTGAAATCACATAAACTTTGCCTCTCTTTATAGCTTCTGTAGTGAGTGCTCTGTTAACCAGCACAATATGTTAAATGCTTTGTTTTACACATGTGTTTGTGCACAGATTTTGGTTTCATGTTTGAAAGCTCTCCTGGTGGAAATCTGGGCTGGGAGCCAGACATCAAATTGACAGATGAGATGGTGATGATCATGGGAGGGAAAATGGAGGCCACCCCATTCAAGTGGTTCATGGAGATGTGTGTCAGGGGGTACCTGGCAGTCAGGTGAGAACACTGCAAGTCTTTTCTTGTTTGCTCATAAGCAGAGATGGATGCACATCTCTGTTTATGAGGATAAACAAGAATGAATATCTTTTATTGCTCAGTGAGTTTAAATCACATATTTATCTGAAGTCTGTCCCCTCTGTGAAGGGAGTAGTTGCTTCCTCACACACTGAAAGCTTCCCTCAGATAATAGACCTGACACAAGAGTCTGAGACTGCCTTGGGCCACAAAAAACTGAACAGTCTTCCCTTGATATGAGGAAGCTGATTTGTGTTCAGCTGTTTATGGATATGGCCTGAACTGAGAGGGGAAGATTTCTCTTTCCTAGGCCCAATCCTGCCCTAAAGCCCATTTCTTTCACAGCAGTGTGAGAACCTGTGGTGAGATGACTTAGCTCGATTTAAGCTAATACCGTTTATGGACTGCAGTCATAGTTTCATAGTTTGTAGGGTCGGAAGGGACCTGAGCAGATCATCTAGTCCG
>NW_017728921.1:15434553-15435729 GCF_001723895.1 Crocodylus porosus | reverse complement strand
CCTCCAGCCAGTTGGCGACCCATTTGACTGTGTGGGTGTCTACACCACAGCCCCCCAGTTTCTTAATGAGAACAGGGTGAGAGACAGTGTCCCTTGAGTTCTGCCTGCTGCTTTTTATTTATTTATTTATTTAGCGGGGTGGGGAGAGAGGGAGAGGGTTTCAAAGAATTTTAAGTGAGAAGAAAGCTACCAAATGGTGGAATAATCACATAGTGGACAGCAAGAATATAAGAAATGCCATCATTGATCAGACTGTCTCAGTTGCAGAATAGATGCTACAGGGAAGAGTATTTAAACAGGACATATCAAAACTGATCCATCCCGTGCCCCTCTCCCATATAGTTTGCAGCATTCAACAGCCTAGGGAGTCTTGATTTAGAGGTTACACCCCTTATGTCTAAATTAAGTTTATTATCATGTTTAATACCCACTGGTGGACCTCTCCTACATTAAGTTGTCTAATCCCATTTTTGAACCCAGTGTGAATCCAGAATGATTACTTTAGGGCACTGGTGGTAGAAAGTGGTATCCTAGTTAAAGGGTTACAGTGGAGTTTGGATTAAGAAAAGCATGGTTTCTGATCCAGCTGATTACATGGGTAAACTACTTTTCCTTTCATAATGGAAAAAATGTACTGTTTTGTACCATCCTCCCTGAGGCTGTTATCCATCTTACAACATTATGTTTATGTGGCTGCTGAACACAGAGGAGCAAAATTGCCTGTGTCGCAGTAATTTAATTACAGTGACAGATTGTGAGCAGCAGCACAACTCCATCAGCAAACATAAGAGAATTACACTGTGTAGATTTAATTACAATAAAAGGTGCGATCCAGCTCCCAGATGAATTCCTCAGCTTGCTTTCTTTACTTCACAGAACAGGAAAAGTTTGAGAACTCTAATGGTCTTTTTGTCATTGTCTCCCACTAGACCCTATATGGACGCTGTAGTTTCTCTGGTTACATTGATGTTGGATACAGGGCTGCCCTGTTTCCGAGGACAAACAATCAAGCTGTTAAAGTAAGTCCTGTGTTGATCCATCTCATTTTCTTTTCATCATAGGAAAATTGGTTTTATGGATGCCTGGATTAGGGAGAGGTGGCTGTTCTATGTTATCTAAATATATCCTGATGTATTTAAAAAAAGTAGTAAAATTAGTTTATGTTTTAACATAGTC
>NW_017728921.1:15362976-15434001 GCF_001723895.1 Crocodylus porosus | reverse complement strand
TGGTACATTTTCCAGGTTCTTGCATTATAACAAATGTTCCTCATAGTCCCAATTCTTCCTGCATACCATTGAGAGGTTTTACTGGGCACAAAGGGGCCAGGTTTTATTATCTGTCAGTTTTTTGCTTTAATACCTGCAATGCTACATTAGCAGCTTGTGCAGGACCAAATTCTGGGCAAAGTATCTACCAGTGTCTGCAATACACTGGATTCTTACCACAGGAGAGAAGCTGCTCAGAACCAGCCAACCCAAGTGTATTACAAAAGTCTATTGGTTTCTCTGCTGTAGTGACCACAGGAGGTTTCACTAATGTGTGACTTTTGTTTTATTTTTCCCTTTCTAATAGGCATAGATTCAGCCCCAATATGACTGAGCGGGAGGCAGCCAACTTCATCATTAAGATCATTCAGAACTGCTTCCTCAGCAACAGGTCTGGCATCTTTCACCTGTCTTCTCTCTACTTCTTCCCTAGTCCGAGATACCAGCTGGTCTTTTCTTGAGTGGAGTAGAAGGTATCCGGTTTGGAACCGCTCATTGGTGGCATAGTATTCTATAGCTCTTCTTACTGCATACCCCTTGTAGGAGACACAGCAGTGCTAAGCACAAGCTGTAATGTCTTGCACAAAGTCCTATGGCCTGGCTTAAAGAACATGAGGTTTTGTGTGCCATAGTATAGATCAGTGGTGCCCAAACATTTTCCTTGGTGGGCCAGATGGGCAGTGCCTAGTCTTTCTGCAGGTGGTATCCAGTTGGTAGTCCCAATCTTGTGCCCAGGATGGGCACAGTGGAGCCCCATAAGGCAATGTGGGGGGGGTGGGGAGGGAGTGATGAGGGTGTGGCTCAACCCTGCAAAGGAGGGGAGGGAAGGGCATGGCCTGGCCCTGAACCAGCCCTGTAATGCAGAAGGGAGCATAGCCCAGCACTGTGGTGGGGGGAGGGAATAGAGCATGGCCCAGCGGTGACCTAGCCTCACAGGGAGAGGGACGTGGCCCAGCTCCAACAGATGGGAAAGGGAGTATGGCCTAGTTCTTACCTGGTCCTGAAGGGTAGTGCCACTGCTCCCTTGCTGCCAATTTCCTGATCCCTGAGGAGGCCAGATCCCATGGCTCTGCAGGCCACACCTGTTCCATGGGCCAGAGGTTGAGCAACCCTAATATAGATCATAATGACTGTTGGTATTATGAAGCTGGTATATTGCCTTCCATCATGCTTAGTGGTTCAAAGAGTAGCCAGACCCCTCACTATTGCACCTAGCCAATTGTTTTCTGCTGTGGAGGCAGCAGGAATCCTTTCTGACTTATGATAGGAATGACCATGCTGAAGAATGGTATTGGCTGGCGGCATTTGCCTGCTTTTCAGAATGAGGGCAAGTGGTGACCTTGGTCCGTAAGTTGCCTTTAGAAAGCTGAGAGCATATTTGCTGAAGAGGCAACAAATACAGCCTATTGGAAAGCTCAGGAGTGATGTGATTTTCTTTCTTCTTCTTTTTATTAAATCCATTTTAGCACCTGATTTGTTGTGAATGGCCTTGGCTGGTCTCTTATCCACTGTAAAGTGCAGGGAAAAATCCCTGCTGTCTGTACAGCTAGATGCAAAGCTACATTCTTTAAAGAGACATTTCAGAAAAATCTTTTCTCTGAAACCGTTCCTGTCTTTCTACCCAGCTTTTCTTTGTGATTCTGTATTGCATTAGCACATCAATTCTTACTGGGCCACATACTGCTCTCTCTGTATATGCTATTTGTAACATCATACCGGCTCAAGGAAAGAGAAGAGCACCTTGAGATGACAGGTTGGCATCTGGGCTCTCCAAAGCCAATTTGTCTGGGCCTGGTTGTCTAAGGGTATGCTATTGAGTGTACTAGCTGGAAGGAAGCAGGGTACTGTATACATAATAAGCAGTTTGAAAATCAGTGTGTTGGATAACTACCCAGTGGATTGTGTTCCTGCCTTTCCAGTCCATCCTATCCATGCTTTAGAGAGCAAATGAAATTTAAATGATTTGTTGTGTATGGCCTTAAATGCAGAACGTGTATTTAGCTCCTGTCATGAAAGCTGACATATTCCATGACCCATCCATGGCTACTACTTGACTTCCCAGATGGCATGTGTCACAACCATAAGAGGAGTGCTCATATTTGCTGATTTATTTCCCTGGTACTTCTCTCATTCTTGTATTTCCAGTCTTTCCTGTACTTACCTTTTTAAGTTACTTAGATTTTTTTTTTCTTTTTTTATGAACCTGTCCCTGTTCAGTTCTGTCAGTGTTACTTGAGTATTCCCTTTGTGGAAGAGATCCCATCTAATTTGGTTAGGGAGTTCCTTGTGGGTCTAAGCACTGTGATGTTGTGCTGCACCACACAACTGTCAGATAAGTGCAGCCTTTGTCATACTTCTTGCTTTCCAAAGAGGCAGGGAAGTTACCTATTCTTGCCAAAGAATGCTAAATGGTTCGGACCCATGTGTAGCTCATCCAAGCTGGTAAAAGGTAATGCCTATAACATTAGCAAAGTCAGTCTCCCTGGTTGACACTACTGCTCTTGTTGCTCTAGTCCCCAAACAATTGAGGACAGCTTCTATCAAGTTAGTCTTATAGTCACTAGCATTTCCAACTATAGTGTGGTCTTATAGCTTCCACTTAACAGAACTGAAATCACAGTTTACAGCAGAAGGAAGATAGTATGAACTGCTTATCGAATCAAAGGATCTGAAGACCTGTTCATGCAGTGGTGAAACCATGCAATGATTCCTTTCCTTACTGATGGGCACCAGGGGCTGACAGGCTACTCTAGCCTTGTTTTCACAATGGCTTCCAAATGGATGTCTGGCTGTGATTAGTAGTTAATATCCTCTGTGCATTTGCCTTTCATTTGGGGTTTCTTTTTGGCAATGGGTCTGTCAGTGGATGCAGTTCTCTACTCCATTGCATTCACTTGTGGTGTTTTTTTTTTCTTTTTTAGGAGTAGGACCTATGACATGATCCAGTACTACCAGAATGACATCCCATACTGAGGATGATCCTGGGGAAATAAATACCTGTAACCCAGAACTGCATCTCCAGACTAGTAATAGGAACTGTTCAGTCACCTCACTATCTCCAGTCTGCGTGTGTGTGTATGTGTGTGCGTGAGTACAAACTTACCGGACAATGCAACAATCAATGAATCCAATTTGTTCCTTTTTACTGGGATGTATATTTTTCCGTGGTTTTCTAGGAGTTGGTTTTCTAGGAGTTGGCTGCAATCATCACTGAAAATCCCACTGTGGTTATGAATGTGTAAGTGAGCTAAGCTGAAGCTGGGAAGAGTGGCGGTATTCACACAACACAAGGATTTTATAGCAAGTTCATTTAAAAAAAAAAAAAAAAAAAGGAAACTTCTAATGTATGATTCAAGCAAATCTCATGCAAGTGAATGGTTTGGAGTTCTCCCTTGGAGCAGTGAAGACTTGTTGAATTGATCTAATTTATACTGTAGAAAAAATAATGATAATCGTCCAAGGTGGTGATGGGTAACTGCATCCATGTTAATACTTTGCACTGTATATGGTCCCTGCTCCATGGTCAGTATTTCATACGTACATGAAGAATGTATTTTTTTTCTTTTGTGTGTTTTAAAAAAGACTCTACTGAAGATATATTTAATCTATAAAATGTAATAAAAAGACTTTAGACTTTAGTATACCTGTACTGTTAATCCTTTTGAAGTTGGCTCTCTGTTTACTTAGGGGCTACATGCAAGAAAAGCTGCTTTGGGCTGGTTCAATACATCCTTCTGCAGATTCACATAGTCGTCGATGTCCATTTTTACTGGGATTCTTTTCCTACCTACTTAGGGACCAGACTCATTCCTTCTTCAGACTGGAATATGTTTGGTTTTTTCAAATGGCAGATTATGGCTTCTATGATTATATTGTCTGTGCTTCGTTTTCACCCCGAGCTTGAACTTCCTAGCCTAACATAAGCGGAGCTCCCAAAGTGTGCAAGGACAATGGAGTCCTGCAGGGCAGTGGGAGCTTGTAGGGTCAGAAGTATTCCCAAGGTCATTATGGAATTTAACTCTGTGGCCTTGAAAACTTCCAGCCAATCCCTTTCTTTCTATTCTGGCTGCTCAAAGTCATTCCTGTTTTGAGTGCTAGCCAGGTTATATCCACACGAGCTGACAGTGCTTCTGTCCCCCTAAATGGACAGTTAGCTAACCAAGGACACTATTCTCCAAGGTGTCACAACATAACACTAGCATGTTAGTTATCCAGACTCATAGTTATACACTCAGAGTCCCAGGTTATCCCATCATATAATTTGCATATGCAGGAGCCCTGCTAGATGCAACTTACTTTGAATCTGCCCCAGGACAAGATCCAGGCAGAAAAAACAGACTAGATCCAGCAGGGGAAAACTTAAGCCTTGTTGCACACAATGAGTGTAATGGCAACACCTGTGCTGGGGCATGTGGATGCCACTCCACAAAGGGATAGGGGAGGGACCAACTGCCTTGTCCCACCTGTTACCAACGAGCAGGTTAAGACCAGCTGCTCAAACGGCTCAGGAAAAATAGAGGCAGCTATGAAGAAGGCACAGCTTTCTGGGCTACAGGCTGGCAGAAGCTGACAAAACAGAAAAGGTAGGTGAGGTGGCACTGAGGGACCAAAAGAGCTGTCTTCCTATGGAGCCCAGAGATATGAATGGATCTGTGTTCCCCTACCAGCCCTTTCCGGGACAGGAAGCAATGGCCCTGAAAGGAAAACCTAAGGACCAATAAACCCCACATTGGGGAGAGGCCTGAGTCTGGGTACATGTGGGATCTGGATTTTACATGATTATCCTGGGAGCAGCAAAATCTAAACAGTGCAGGCAGAAAAGTGCCTGGTGCCAGAAGGCCTGGCTGCCTGGAGTCACTGTGGACATGAGCTGAGCCCTGTGGTATGGCATCTTATGCACTGTCTTCTCTCTCCCTTTCCTAAAAACCAAAAGTTTATTCCGGTTTTTTGCCTTGTCCAGTTGTTGCTGTTTTAATATTTCTTTTACTTTGTTTGGGGATGTTTCCTGAGCTGCTGGCTGTGGGGGCGAGAACACTAGGTCAGTGGTGCCTGTAGAAAAGCAATAGTAAACCTGCCTCATAATTCTTCATCTATCGAAGACGTATGGTCCTGCCTAGAACAAAAATAAGCTTTCAGCCACTTCTCATACACCCCCCCCACACCCTCCCCTTCCTTCTCCACTTCCTTGATCAAGGGGCCCAGGCAGAGCCCACCAGAGCAGTCTGGAGGCTGCTCTCACTGCTGCTCTGACTCCCAAGGTCTTGGAACTGGAGCAAAATTCAGGCAGGGTCAGCACTCAGAGTCATGCCTCCCGGTTCCTCTGTGTGCTATGGTGGTTTGGGAACCCATATGCAGCCTGTGGATCCTGGCTGGTGCTGTGGAGAGTGCTGTAGGAGCCTGTCTCAAGCTTTGCTGACAATGCTGCTTAGCATGCACTTCCACTTCCCTCAGGGTTGGCAGTGGAGGGTCTGGCCAGCGGGGGAAGCTTGGCCCAAAGGCCACTCCAGCCTGAGAAACTGGTTTTCTCTTGCCTGTCTGCCAAGGCTTGGCGTTGGAAGAGCAAAGAGTTACTAAACTTAGAGTAAAGCAGCCAAGGTCAGTGGGGAGAAAGGGAGCACATGACCAGACTTGCAGAGACCAGGGCAGGACAGAGCAGGAGTGACGGTCAAGTTTTTGTAGCAGGCGACTTGCTTCAATTGTGCTACCAGCTAGGGTCAAAGAAGCTAAGTAAACTCATGAGCGGCGAAGGGAAGGTGCAGGGCTACCCCCAAGAACCTGCCTTGCGCAGTGAGCAGGCTAAGGCACACACACAGGTGTGGGGCCCTATCGTAGTTTCAGAAGCTCTGGCTTAGCTAAGCGAGCCCCTGAACACCCATATAGACCTAGGATTTGGATGTAGAATCAAAGCAGCCTGTAAATGAGAAAGTGAAGCAATGCTGCATATGGTGCTAGTAGGAAAGTAGAAGGAAAACCAGGGGAAAAGACGGTTGTGATAGATGGGGAAAGGGATGTGCGCATGCATGTGTGTTTACATACTTGAACTTTTGCCACCTATGAGAGAGAAATTTAAATCTAAAATTCAAACTAAATTTTGCCTGGTTGCCGTAAATTGTTTTAAAATGTTGGTCGTGTTTGACTTAATGGTTGTGCAAACTGAAACGCCAGTACTAGCTAAAATAGCCACGTGCAGCATGAGAGGAGCTCTACCCCTCATCGAGGGTGAAATCACTTGTTTGGGGACACTCGGCTGGCTCCACATGAGTAGATGCATCTCAGGAAGAACCAAACTAGAATAACTAACTTGTACCTCGGCTTTGGTCCTCCGTGCTGCTTGCCAAAGGGGCCCAAGAGCCTATCCCTGCACTCTGCCTGATGTGATTTGGAGGTGAAATGCAAGGGTTGATTTTTTGGATCAAGTTGGCCCCTTCCTCTTTCCAGGAAGGCCAACCACCGGCTTTTCTCTGGCACTGACAAGACCTCCATCTCAAGAGACGGAACTAGTGATCTACCCATCTGATCTTCCTTTCTTGCAGGAAGATGCAGCGAGCAGCCCTCAAATTTCCCTCCTGCTTTTCAGGGCAGTGTTTGCCTGGGGTGTAGCAGTCTGCTGATCTGGCTGGCTGGGGCAAGGGTCAGTTGAAACACCAGCACTCTGATAGTTTCTGACCTGCACAGTTCAGCTGCAGCACGTGGCCCCAGTCGGGGCTTGGATGGGAGCCAGGACTGACATTGCACTTATCCATCAAGGCAGAGCAAGCTGATGTCTGACTGGGACTGGGGCAAAGCTCAGCTCTGTTATCCTAGGGCCCGTGTTCTGAAAAAACATGCTTTCCTCGGCAGTTCTGCCAGTGGCCTGCTAGACGGCCCGCAACCTCTGTGTGGCACATGTAGTATGGAGATAACCATCCTAGCCTCTGCTTACGCAGCACTTTAGGGTCTGCTGATGAAAAGCGCAAGATTCGTAGCGTCGGAAGGGACGTCACTGGGCCATCTAGTCCGACCCCCTGCCCCTGGCAGGCAAAAAGAGTCACCGACCCTGGGGTCATGTGATCCCGGCCAGGTGCCTGTCCAGTCTCCTCTTGAAGAGCCCCAAGGATGGGGTGAGCACCACCTCCCTTGGGAGCCCATTCCAGATCCTGGCAACCCTGACCGTGAAGAATTTTCTCCTAATGTCCAGCCTAAACCTTCGCTCTAGTAGCTTATGGCCATTGTTCCTTGTTGTTCCAGGGGGTGCCCTGGTGAGCAGATTATCGCTTGCTTCATGTTGCTCTCCCCTTATGAATTTGTATGCCGCCACAAGGTCCCCTCTCAGCCTTCTCTTGGAGAGGCTGAAGAGGTTAAGGTCCCTTAGCCTTTCCTTATAGGGCCTTCTCTGCAGGTCTCTAATCAGGCGAGTGGCTCTTCTTTGGACCCTCTCCAGATTGTCCGCATCCCATTTGAACTGCGGCATCCAGAAGTGGACACAGTAGTCCAGCTGCAGTCTGACCAGCACCACATAGATGGGGAGAATCACTTCCCTGGACCTGTTTGTGAAGTGCCTATGGATACACGACAAGGTGCGATTGGCTCTGCCAACTGCTTCATCGCATTGGCAACTCATGTTTGTCCTGGAGTCAACAGTGGCTCCAAGATCTTTTTCTGCCTCAGTGGATCAGAGAAGGTCGGCCCCCAGCCTGTAGGTATGATGGCAGTTCTTCCTCCATAGATGCAGCACCTTGCACTTGTCCTTATTGAATTGCATCCTGTTGCTCTCTGCCCACTTCCCCAGCCTGGCTAAGTTGACCTGGATCTTCCTCCTCTCCAGGGTGTTAGCTGCACCCCATAATTTTGTGTCGATCGCGAATTTGGACAGGGTGCTTCCCACCCCCTCATCCAGGTCACCGATGAAGATGTTGAACGGCAATGGCCACAGAACTGAGCCGAGGGACTCCACTGCCCACATCTTTGCAAGCTGACACCAACCCATCCGCTACCGCCCTCTGAATGCGACCCTTGAGCCAATTTGCTATCCAGTCTACTGTGTAATCATCCAAAGCAAATCCCCCCAGTTTATTTATAAGGATGGTATGGGATACCTTGTCAAAGGCCTTCTCTAAGTCCAGATAGATAACATCCACCTCAACTCCTGCATCTAAACAATTGGTGGCCTTGTCATAAAAGGAAACAAGGTTAGGCAGGCAGGAGCCTGCTAAAAACCCATGTTGGTTACCCCTCCACATCACATTAGCCAGCGGGCTCCCACAAATGTGCTCCTTGATAATTTTTTTCTAGGATTTTCCCAGGGATAGAGGTATGGCTGACTGGTCTCTAGTTCCCTGGGTTCTCCTTCCTCCCCATGTTAAAGACTGGGACAATGTTAGCCCTCTTCCAACCCTCCGGGACCTGACCCGAACACCATGAGCACTCCTATATCCTGGATCAGCTATGACCCACACTAATTCCTTCATTACCTGTGGGTGGAGTCCCTCTGGTCCTGGGGATCTGAATATGTCCAGTCCCTCCAAGTGTCTTTTTACCAGGTCGGCACTGACCGTTGGTCGGCTGATGTTCCCTTTGTTGGTGTCCGTGATGTATGTTGAGGGTTTGTCTAGATCCCCATTTAAGAAGACAGGCAAAAAACTCATTGAAAAGCTCTGCCTTCTCCCTGCTATCCATCACTAAGACCCCCTGTCTATCCTGTATGGGTCCTGTGCTACCCTGTACCCTCTTTTTGCTCCCAATGTACCTAAAGAAGGACTTTTTTTTTGTCCTTAATCCCTGACGCTAGCCTGAGTTCTGAAGTTGCGTTGGCCTTCCTAACCGACTCCCTGCAGGTACGGGCCAAGGAAGTATACTCCTCTTTGCTAGCTACCCCCTCCTTCCATTTCCTGTACACCTCTTTTTTTGCACTTAAGGTATCTTGGATGCCCCTGGTTAGCCAAAAGGGCTTCCTGGCCCTCTTGCCCCCTTTGCTCTGCCATGGGATTGACTCACTCTGACCCCAAGGGATGGTTTCCTTGAGGAATGTCCACCCATCCTGGACACTCAATGCATTCAAGTTCTTAGCTCCTAGCACCCTGCTAACCAATCCCCTGAGTCCATTAAAGTCAGCTTTTTTGAAGTTCAGCATCCATGCCCTGGTGGGTATAATGCCCACCCTTCACTGGATAGTGAATTTAATAATTTGGTGATCACTGTTCCCTAAGTTGCCTTGGATCTTCATGTTCCCCACCAGGTCATCCCCTGTGGCCAACACCAAGTCAAGCAAGGCTTTGCCCCTGGTGGGACACCTTGCCTCCTGTGTTAGGCAGAGGTCCTGAATACAGGTTAAGAACCTGCGAGAGCGGTTAGATCTAGCTGACTGCTCCTACTGGCATATGTCTGGGTAGTTAAGGTCCCCCATGACTACCATATCGCTAGACCTCACAGCCTCTTCGAGCTGCTTGGAAAATTCCTGGTCTAGTTCATCGTCCTGGTGCGGTTGGTGGCCTGTAGTAGACCCCCCACCTCCAGACCCCTTTCACCCCCAGCCCCTTGGATCCTAACCCACAGTCTCTCTGCTTGACCACCCTCTGACCCTAATTTGATTAGGGAAGATGTGTACTGTTCTTTGGCATAGAGAGCAACTCCCCCACCTTCTTTCCCCTACTCTATCTCTGCTATGCAACTTATAGCCCTCTATTCCCACCACCCAGGCATAAGATGAGTCCCACCAGGTTTCAGCTAGTCCCACTAGGTCAGAGTTGTTGCTCGCTAGCAAGAGCTCTAGGTCCTCCTGCTTGTGATGACAGCCACTGTATTCAACCTAACTGGAAAGGCCATGGATGTCCATGTGCCAAGGCTGAGGGGTGGCCTATGGCTGGGACTCTGCCGTCTGCTCCCTCCCTCACTGAAGATGAGTTGATTGATGTGTGGGGGCAGGAACTCTTTACTGAGGCTTTTCCCAGGGGCTGAGAGTTAGGAGCTGGAAGAAGTGAAGTGCAAAGGCCTCTGATTCCCATTTCAGGGGACCGGGGAGTTCTGCTGTTATGCTAATGCAGTTTGTTATTATTGCTTACGTGTGTACATTTTCCTCTCCTGCGCCTAAGGTGATTAAGAGAAGCTTGCTCTAAATTGAAAGCCCAAAACAAAGCCTCAGGCAATGTGACGGAGAGAGGAGCAATTACAGTCAGCAGTAAACGGAGATGACACGAGAGCTGATGGTCTCAGGGGAACGCAAGGAAAAGGTAGGCTGAAGAGCAGGAAAATCCCCGACTCAAGACCATGGAAGAGGTTACCACAGAAGCTTGTAGGATTGCTAGTGTTAGAGCGAGTTGAGGGGAGACCTGATAGTCTGTGGATGTCACTGGGACTAATGAATACAGCCCTGCCAATGCAGGAGCTGGAGGAGCTCAAAAGGTCACGTCTACTCATAGATCTGAACCCAGATAGGACGGAACGGAGCCCGAGCAGGCAGCACCACTGCTTAGCATGAAGACCGTGAACGGTTTCCCATGCCCAGCCTGGTAAATATAGTACGCGATTGAAATGATCAGGCAGACCAGAGCCCAGGCAAGCTCCTCAGTTTTGTCAAGTTTGCACAGAGCAAATGAAACCTGTTGGAGCAAAACACATTGCAAAGGACTTTCAATCACTGCTGGTCCTCACGCCAACAAGCCAGATCAGTGATATTTGTAGCACATTTTAAAAGAAGAAAATGACCTGTGTTTTGAGATGTCTTATGTCTTCCGGCACGAAGCTACTGGAAATCTTGTGCACACACTGAATTCCCCTTTCATAGGAAAAATGCATTCCTGTGACTTCTTTCCCTTTCCAGTTTCCAGGCGACAAGGCATGCCAGCAGCGCTCATGTGCTCACATCCGCCGATCATATTTTCGTAAGTCAAGTACACCTCCCTCAGAGGGCGAGTGCCCACAACGGCACCCCAGGCACTGAACAGCAATGGGGTGCAAAATGAAGGGAACTCCCCCAAATTTGGTCTCCACCAAGAAATGGAGAGGTTTCCTAACTTTACGTGTAATGGCACGAAGCAATGTGTTGGGGCCAGTTCTCTCTACATGCAACACATTTCTGTCTTTTTCCTGTAGGCAGACCATGCTCAGTTGAGAGAAGAATAAGAGGAAACCAATGAGATGTTTGAGGTAAAAAATATAGCTGGGATAGGCCTATTTTTGGGGAGGTTTGAGAGGGGAGGATTGAGTTGATCCACTTTACCAGGTCAGGATATAATGTCTTGCACGTAGACACTGGTGCCTCAAAAGAGCCTCAGTGCCATTGATGTTCAGTGGTGTAGGCAATTAGGCATCTCAGACACTTTTGAAACTTTGCTTGTCTTATTCCAACTGTTTCAACAGCACTGGAGTGGGAAAGAGATTTAAAAAAAGAAAAATCTTCCATCTAGGCAAAGATGGCCCCTTGCCCTCCTACCCTCCCAACCAAAAAAAAAAAAAAAAGGGGGATACCTTCACATCAATAGATTTATGTTACTGTAGCAAAGCGGAATTTGTCCAACAAAGCAAATCAGACACTTTTGAAACTTTGCTTGTCTTATTCCAACTGTTTCAACAGCACTGGAGTGGGAAAGAGATTTAAAAAAAGAAAAATCTTCCATCTAGGCAAAGATGGCCCCTTGCCCTCCTACCCTCCCAACCAAAAAAAAAAAAAAAGGGGGGGTTCCCCTGACAATTAGCAGCAGTTCAGCCTGTGTTTGCCAGGCGCAAAAAGACCCCTTGACAAAGGAGCAAAATTTATAGCAGCTCATTGGCATCTGCTGAATCCAGGGCTCTGAGTTGCTGGTGGCTTGATCAGCACTATTTAAATGCTAATTTTGAGATGCAGGTTAGAGATGGGCACGGTGATCTGGCTGCATTAATGCAGCATGCCTGGGATGTTCTGGCTGGTGTGTAGTGCGGACAGACGGGCCATGCCATGTAGCATAAGGGGCAATGCAACTGAGGCTGCTGCACTTGGAAAATTGGGATCAGTGGGATGCAGAAGAGAAAAATGAATAGGGGAAATAGGAGCTTTATTCCTCTTTGCCAAGTGTTTGAAGGGCAAGCTGGGTTTCCCTTGGCTAATGTGCCAACCCCTAACGTTTGAACTGAGGGATCCTTACCCTTCCTGCAGGGCAGACATGATGTGGGCTCCTCTCATGCTGTGCTTCACTGTAGCGCACCACTGCTGGTGCCATTTCTTAGGGGCTGCAAATGCTTTGCCCTGGGTGCTGCAGTTGGAGGGGCTGGAGGCCGAGAGCTTGGCATACGTGTGGCCTGTCTCTCTGAATGGTGCTGTGATGGTGGTGAACGTAACAATGCAGCTCATTTGATAGTAATCCTATGGTAGTCAGGCCTTGCCGTAGTGCTTGATCTTCAGGAATCTGCTCTATTGCAGTGTGCTCTGAACTGGATCATGGCATAACACACTCAGACCATGCCTGTGGTCTGTTTTTCTGAACATGGCATGTGGGGCTGTCTCCTGGCTTAATTGCACAGAGCTGGCTTTTGAATGCAGGGTTCAGCCAGAGGAAGCTATAAAAGGGCTGTTACAGCACTGGGCAGAAGAGGTACAACAATGACCTCATTAAGGCAGCCTCAGGTATGCACTTCAAAGGAGTTAATTGCTAGCCCAGTGATTCCTACTTTGAGGAGGGAAGCTACCTAATTGGTTTCAGCCACTTATCTTCCCCAGACTGGCTCTGCCTGAAACCAAGAAGCTCTAAATGCTCACAGATAATAGAAAAAAAAGTTGGGGGGGGAGTTGCATGGGTTGGGTTCAGCTGCAGCAACACAGGTTCTTCTTCCCACTGATGAGGGGAAAATCTGGCAATAGCGTTGCTCCCCAAACAAACCCAGAGTCCAGCAACAGGTGGAGCATGAAGTGGGGAGAAGATGCAGAAGCAAAACCTCATGCCTTCAGCTTGGCAAGCTATCTTGCACAGGTTTGAAATGGCCTTCTTGGCCCCTTGATGGAGGGTAGCTTGTTTGAAATAGGCAGATCCTATTTCAGCCCCTGGCAATCTAGGCACCCTCAAAATCGACCTGTCTCCAGGGGCCGTGTCTTTGCAGAGAGCTGGACAACAGGGCAGGCGTTGGAGCAAGTGTTTGACATTCTCAGTTAGTAGGCAAGACAGATGGAGTAAGCTGCTGCTTATGAAAGCTTATGTATCTCCGATTTAGTTAGCCTATAAGGTGCAAATCTACCCTGCTTTCTGCTTATGGCGATGCAGTCAACAGTAACCCCTGCTGCCTTAAGAGCACTCAAGGAGATGCCTTTCAATCCCGTCCTAAAACACAGGGGCAGAAATCTCACTGGGGGCACAGACAGCCTTGCCTTTGCGGTGTCAGTTTGTTTGGTGACATATTTGCCATCATAGGAGCAAAGGTAGATTTGGACCTTACAGGCCTACCAACTGAGAATGTCAAGCACCTGCCCTTGTGCCAAAGTGTCCTTCTCCCTTCTGGTCTGACTTCAGATCGATCAGAGTAGAGCAGAGCCATACCACCTTACTGTGGGCAAAGGGTCTGATCCTGTTCAGTCCAGTGCTCCTATAGTCCTGCAGCCGTGACTGGGACCAGAACTTGGTGAAGCTCCTACAACAACTTCCTGACTCGGGCCACAGGATTCCCAGGCTGACTGGAAATAATTGGTGGGGCTGATTTCTGTGGCAGCTGTGGAAGTCCCTCGAGGACCTGTGCCAGGTGATGCCCCTGCTGAGCAGTATTGAGGGAAGATGAGCATAGGTTTGGTAGTATGGGGCTAAATTTTGTGGGCTGTAGACCAGATTAACATACCCCCAGGGAAATGAACAGGGAAGGTTAGAAGCCATGTTGTCCTTACTCTTTGTATGGTCAAGCTCTTGAAAACCTTGTTGGTTTGGACAGCTGGAGATCAGGTTGGGTTATGAGGTTCAGGCCTGTCTAGCAGCATGGAGTGGCTAGCACAAGGTCTCTGGGGAATTACTTGTTGAACAGCTGTCAGGCTTTAGAGCAATCCAGCTAATACTAGTCCTTGGTCTAGACTCAATTGCAACCTCCTCATCACTACATGGAGTGGCCAGCAGAGGGTACTCCAAAACAAGCTATAATGAGTGGACAAGGCAGCCTGAGAGAGAAGAGGAGAATTTCTTGACTTTGTTTGACTGTAGGGAGGAGCAGGCAGGTGAGAGAACCTCACGGTCCCCTCGACCCTCCAAGCAAAGGCATCACACTGCTGGGGACAACCTAGTGGCCTGAGTGTCAGCAGTCACTGGACTGCAGCCCCTCACCCATGGAGCTTAAAGCCTGGCTTGTCTGCCAAGCTGTCTGATTTTTTTTCATGACAGAAAAAGGAGATCTGTCTCTCCGCATTGCTGTCTCAGATGAGACCTCTAAATATCCCGGTCTCATCTACCATGTCTGTGCAGAGAAGAGCCTTTGGTATGTCTTTGAAGAGCAAGGGTTTTGTGCTGGAGAACAAAACTAAAATCTCCCGCTTGCTATGGCTCTAACGAGGTGGCAACTGCATGCATCTTGCAAAGGGCTGTGGGCTGACAAAAGAGTTTTGAATGAGAGTGAGTGTTTTACACATGTATGTTAAATTAGCTTATGTTCAGGTTTCGTGCATGCCTTCTGTTGTCACTGGGAAGGTTTTCCTGAACTCTGTTCCCTGGAATGGCATTGATCTGCCGCTGCTCCTCCCTCACGTACCCTGGGCCAGGGTCATGGTCAGCTAGGATTGTGCAATCCCAAAGCACCATGCATCAAGTAGAGCAGAGGTTGTGGGGGGATAGGATGGAGTTAACTCCATGCATCCAAGGCCAGACTGACACTTTAGTGGGCACTAGGTAATTCATGGGCCCCTACTTAATACTGTATATTGATATTACTTTTTTCACTCAATAATTAAATAATACGACAAATAAGCACAACTGGGCCCCTTCTTCACTTAGGGCCCTAAGTATGTGTCTGGTTTGCCTATGCATTAATTCGGCCCTGCATACATCACAGGAGAGATGAAAACATTTAATTCAGACCAGATCTGAGGAGCTCACAGGCTCCAAAATAAACAGTTTCCATGTGCCAGAGGTGCAGAGCTACTTTGTATTCAAATCTTGCCCCTGTCCCCCACCCCCTTCCTGGGATGCTCCATGCAACGTAGGTGGGATCATGTGGTTGAATTCCACTGATGTGAGGATGACGCGTGGCCTGTTCTATTGTCATGCCTAAAACTTGTATCTAGTGACAGGCCCCAGCCAAAGCCCTGCACTCCTACAGGCATCTTCCCCCAGGCTGACAGCAATTTGGATCCAAATCTGAATTCTCTCACAGCCTAGGCCTAAACTGTGATTCCCAAAACAGGGATCTTGGGTGTTGCTACTAACAAGGGTATATAAAATAATTTCAGGCAGGCACAACAGCTGTACTGCTGGTGACCCTTTAATTTAAACCTAGTTCATGTGGAACTTCCTGCTGATTGCATCCTTCCAAAGTTACTGGGGTTTTCCCTTTTGCCAGGCGATTGAGTGACAGGGAATGCAGTTGGCCCCGCTAGCCATCCACTGCAAGCCTCCAAGTGCAATGAATGAATGGCATCCCTGAGATTGGACATCTTCGCTGCTTCCCAGGTCATTCCTGTGTCTCTGGGGGCCTCTGGCAGAACAGGGCGTGCTTGGAGGAGAGACGTGTGGCATTTGTGCTTACACGTGTGGTCTCCGCTAGGTGGCACCGTGGCTTTCTCCACTGGATCCTGATTCAAACTTCGTAATGAATCCCCAGACCAAGAGCGCTTTGCCTAATCTGAGGTTTTGTTCCAAACCCAGAGCACGAGCTGGATTTGCAAACCTTTCGGTGAACCGGGGTCACGTTTCCCCTAAATACAGGCTGAGGTTTGAGCAGCGTGGGCAACGTTCCAGTGACAGGGTGGGATTTACGACTGAGGAGGAAACCACGCAAAGGGTTGATTTGAATCCAGGCTGATTCTGGCTGCGGTTTGCTTGCATGGGTTTGAAACACGATATCAGATGGAGACTGAGGGGTTGGAAACCCCCCAGGATCCCAAACTAGAAAGGTTTTGCTCAGCCAGGAGGTGCCCGGTGACTCTGCTGTTAGCCAGAAGTGAGAACTCAAACCCAGCTACCAGACACAGGCAGCTTTGGCTCCATTTTACAGTCTGTTGTGGTCTATAGTCACCTCCCAGAGGAGCCAGAGTCATCGTCCTTCCTCTGGCCAGGGTCAGGGACATTCTTTTTCCCTTTGGAAAGAACATGTTGTTGGTTCGACCCATAACCATCTACTCATGTGAAGTAGCACGTTACTCTGTGAATATACCCCGATTCGTTTCATACCTTCATTCATTTCTATGGAGCACAGGAAGGTCCAGGAGCATAGATAACCAGCTGGGACCTTGGAAATTAGGAGAAGGCAGAAGGGAACTGAAACGTGCTAGTGAGTCTCCAAGAGGCTGTGCTGGCAGGGCTGGCTGCATTGAGCAGGGAGTCACAACAAAAAGATCATAATTTAGAAAGAAGGGAGACTGGATATAACTGTTGCCTCCTCCCCCCAGCCAAGTGCACCATCTTGCATTGCAGCCCACAGTCAAACTCTGGGGGGTGAATTCAGGTTCCCCCCAGTGAGCATGCCATTCAGACCCCTCCCCTCTGGCTGTGGCACCGCTTCTGAAGCTGGCCCGGGCTCCCTGCAGAGGTCTGGAGGAGCTGCTGCAGTCTCGTAACTCTCAGGCATCTCCGACAAAGGAATGGGTCAGAAGATAGGAATGGCTTTTCCACGGGGAAAAAAAACCCTAGCAACTTGCTGGCAAGAAGCCCTGCTGCTAGATGGTGCTTCATAAATACCGTATGCTGTCTGTGTTCGCAAGCAAGATGCTGCTGCTAGGATCCCAAGACTGCCACTTCTGGGGGATCGAGAATATGGCCAGAAACGTACGCTGTAGACACTGGCTTTAGAGCCAATTGTACATAACCTGCAGCAGTTCAATGACTTTCTGTGCAATGATACCAGTTTTAGAACAGATAACTTTACCTACCCAGGCTCAAAGCTTTCTTGGAAGAGCAATTAGGTACTATAAAGTGATTGCTGCAGGGGATAGGAAAGGAGTGCCTCACACCCACGCTGCTTTGCCAGGTGTGCTAGAAAAGTTCTTCATCTTTCTCAGAAGCACCAGGTGCTGGTTACTGCTGTCACGCTTGACAGACAGGAGCTCTGATCCTGTCAGACTGTCACTCAACACTTCCCAGTCACACCACCCCTGCAGAGATCACCACTTCTAACAGGCTGGATGGCTGTAATAACAAAAGTCATCTTTTGCAGAGGTAGCTACCTTGCCAGGCATGTGCTTTTCTTTTTAATTACCAGGTACCTACTAACATTCTCCAGGGCTGGGCTGCTGCTTGGTAGACTTTCTGCCCAGCATGGCTTTTCAGAGGTGGGCATTCTGCTGAGCCAAACAGCTGTAGTCCCAGAGTAGCCAGACCATACCTGCCTGATGCTTGCTGCCTCTCCCTCTTTCTCTGGTTCTGCTTGTTCCCATCCTTATCTGCTTTTTCTTGTCCTCAGAGCGTGATCCATCTTGCAGTTCCTCAGAGTGTGTACTATTTTGCTCCCCTGGTTGACTAAACTCTTTGGATTTTCTATATCCAGGTATGGCATGTTAATGAGATTGCTCGTGAAAGGAACCGAGATTCTTCTTGGCATTTGCAGTGCACACTGCAGCTTCCAAGAGACTGATGAACATTAACTAATGAACCAGGTCCTGGGGATGGCAGATACGGGAAGCCCCCTATGCGTTTTTTTGGTATCACGGTCACAGTTTGGTCAAATCTCAAAGCTCTCTTCCTCCTTCTGTCTCCCCAGTGCCAGCTCTTGTGCCCAAACAAATCAAGGATTTTGCATAAAGGAGTCAGCATAATGTACCCATCAGAGGCATATTGTATGCGAGCCTCCCCTGCAACTTGCTGTCCCTTTGCTTACCATAAACACGGACCAGAGAGCTAACTGCACCTGCCTGGAGGACCAGCCCTTTTCAGCAATACCCTTTCTCCTAGTAACAGATAAACTTGGATTTGTATTTTGTACAGCTTGTAGGTACACCAAGGCTATTGATTTAATAACTCCTCAATGCTTTCCTGGGCTTAGCTATGCCAGGTGACCAGCAAACCTGCTGAAATAAAGCAGCCATGTTAACAACAGTTGCTTTGTGTTAATCTATCTCAACATGCAGGTAGAAACCCTTTGCAAAAGGACACTTAGAAGTTTTATCACAGAAGTCCAGAGTGCCCATATTTTGATTTTGTATGTATGCATTTTAAAACTAAACAGTAGAAGGATTGCTTTGGAGCATGGGAGGGTGCTGATATCCTGATCAGGATTGTCATGGAACTTGACTTAAGTGTTTAAAATAAAGCTAGGGGGTGGTTCTAGTGCATGACAGTACTTTGCTTTTCACCCTATGATTACTTTAATTTCTTTGGTGGCTTCTTGTGAAGGGTTTCTTTCAATGGCCTTTTCAAAGCACAAATAAATTATGTCAGTCTAATACTCCTCTATTCTACATGCTGCTACATGCAAAGAATTCTAATAGATTAGCAAGGTGCAATTTTTCTTTGCAACAACTGTGCTAATCAGACCCTATCCTATCCTTCCAGCTGTACTATTAATTCTGCCTTTTAATTAACACGTCAATTAATTGAACAGGTAGAGAAGTACGGCCTTTTAGTCTGCAATTCTCCCAAGAAACCCTAAAGTTTCTTTTTAAATATAAGCACAGTATTTGCTACTGACTGGCAGTAGAGTAGATGACTTTATATATTAGAGTGCCTATTTTTGTTAGCAGCTCAGACACCTCCTAATGTCCCATCATACGATTAGAAGTTGTTTGGTATGAATGGCAGGTCTCTAGGTAAGGGAGAAAGGAGCAATAAGAGAAGCAAACTCCCCTTTTTTTCGTGTCGTAGCTGGCCTTGATCTATTATGCCACAGAGCCTTTATGGAAAGCGCGACTCTGCACTGAACGAGGGATGCAGGTGAGAAGGACTGAAGGCTGCAAGTAAAATACTTGCGAGTTCAAGGACTACCGTGTCAGGGGTGCTCATGATTCAGGAAGGTGATCTGGCAGAACAGGGTTGGGTGGTTCAGGACTGCGCCAACGGGTGATGCAGCACGGGCCTTGGGTGTGCTGGCCAAGGTGGGGGAGGCTGAAAGAATTCAGCCGATCAGTTCCACCCTCCTGGCAGCACAGCAAGCGCCCGTTCCCAGCGCAGCCTTGGCCATCTGATCTCCTCCCAACCCCTGGCAGAGGAGCCGACCGTATACAGTTCCTTTGCCATTAGCTCCAAAACCACTTCCCACGTTACATGCCCTGCTCCTGCTGTGCCTGTTGGTCGGCAAGCTTTGCCCAGCACCCAGCGCTCTGGCATCTGAGCTGTAGTCAGCACAGTTCCCGAGCAGAGAGGATAGGTTTACGTTGCAGCAGGCCAAACTCTCCATGCCCTTGCAGAGAAGGGAGCAGAGGACAGCAGCCACAAGCAACCTCCAGGGCTCTCCTCAGCTTCGTCTGCTCCAGAATTAATAGGCCAAGGCCTCTGGGAACGTTAAGGCCCTGATGTAGCTCCTCCATAACCCTTCCTGCCCCTCTTTCACCTGTACAGAGCAGGAAGAAGGCAGAGAGACCCCCCAAATCTGTCAGGCTTGTAGTTTGCTTGCGCCAGCTTTCCTGAGGGTCTGAAAGCAGCTGGACTTCTCCACCGACAGTGCACATTCTGGGGCACAGGCTCAAAGCTTTATGCTATCATCAGACCCAGCTGCCTTATTTTGGCCCGGTGCTCCTTAAAGCTTGCCACCTCCTGATCTGGCCTCGCAGAGCATCCGTCTTGCAAGAGGAAGGCTCCCTGCTGGAAGGAAATGCCTTAGATAACGTGCGTGGGAGCAACATTTGTGTACCTTTCCTCCAGTAAACGGCACAGGGACTGGGGAGTCCAGAGACATGGTTTGTATGCCCAGTTCTGCCTTTCGACTGGCTTGTAACAATCCCTGGCTTCAGTTTCCCCATCTGCCAGAAGGAGTTGAAATCACCAGCCTGAACTTTTCAAGCACTTTGCAAATGACTGGGGGGCGGGGGAAAAGAAAAAGAAATGCCACGTCGGTACCAAATGCTGCTGTGGTCACACAGGAGACCCTCAAGGCTCTTTGCCAATGATGATACCCATGATGCCCAGAAGACACAGTGGGGGGAGGAACTGGTATCTCTAATTACCAAGGGGAAAATGGAGACATAGACCTGCCTGTGGTGCCAGTGGGTCAACAGCAGGGTTAGAAACAGGCCCCTGGGTTCCCTCCTCAGAGTCCCCGGCTGTAATCTATAATCCTCGGTCCGCCTGTGCCTTATGCCCGCTCCTCAGGGCAGACTGGGTGGGCTACAGACCCCCACCAGCCAACACTCCCTTGGCACAGGCCTAAGCACGGGGCCACGGAGCGGGGGACAGCTGTTTGTTCTCTGGAGGAAGGTGGGAGTCACCCCTGCGGGAAGGCAGCTCCTGCCAGGGGCACTGCTCCTCTGGTTTGGCTCCGTACCCTGCCCTGGAGTCCTTCCTCTGCCCTCACCGGCTGCTTCTGCTGTTTGTTTGCTTGGCCGAGCGCCTACTGAATTATTTACCAGCCTGGCTGAAGAAAGAAGCACCAGAGGCGGGCACGTGAATGCCACCTGAGACTCTCCACAAGAGGAGGAGGGTGGGGGCGGACGGCATGCTACACGGGGCTTAATTAAGTGCGTAAATCCCTTCCAGGCGAAGCCTTATGGGAGGGAAGCTCCACCATTGCCTTGAGACAAGGCAGGGGGAAGCCGGAGCATCGGCTCGGGCTGCGAGCGCTCGGCCTGTGCTGATGTTCCCCCAGGCCCGGGGCAGGCCGCACCACTGGGAGATGCCTTTGTCCCTCACAAGTGTCGTGTCAGCATGCTGGGACGTGGCCAGGCTGTCAAGCGGCAGGTTCCCTTGCTTGTGGCAGCTGCTCGCCCCTGCTTTGTTTTCTGTGGTGGTGGTTGTGCTGCGTGGGGTTAATTGGGTTAATGAGCATGTTGTACATTATTAGGGGCTGAATTGGCCTATTATGTTAATTATTACGTCTCCCAAAGTGCCTTGATTAGCAGCAGTGCTTAAAGGAACAGGGGCTGTGATGCCACCCAGCAGCTTCGAGCCGGTCAAGCCAAGCACCAAGAGACGCTTGTCCTGTTTGGGCGGAAACCTTTTTCTGATGCACAAGCCTTCGCTGAGAGCGTCAGGGATGTCACAACCTGCAGAAGCTCAGGCACGGGGCGTAACAGTGAGCCTTCGCTCTTCCGCGTCACCTTCTGCCCTTGCACATCAAGGCTCATCAGAAAGATGTGTCACCCTCACTTTACCTGGTGGCACATATGAGGACACTGAGGCCCGCTGAGGTGCAAAGCGTCTAGTCTGCTCTGATCCACAGGCCGGTCCGAATCCAGGGTTAAATACTTGTCTGCTTTGTCTCCTCCATCCGAACTTCAGGCACGTATCGTATGTGTGTCGCATCTCCTCTTTCCTCCAAGTACGGAAATGAGGAACTGGAATGACTGATTTATGGCCCGATCTGTTCCAGTTGGTGCTGACGGCATCACTCCCATTCGCCTCGACCCTGCTGGCAGTGCGTGAGGGACAAACCTACTGGACTGAGATCCCGGCCCCAGGAACTTTACACAGGCTGCGGCGTCGGACGCATTTGTAGCGGGTCAGGTGCTAGTAAGGGATGTGAAGCAGGCTTTTCAGGTCTAGAGAAAGGAGAAACTCTGCAGAAAGGAACCCAACGAACCTTCATCTTCTGGTAATTTTTTAAGCTAATCAAAATTCTACGTTTTCCCCTCACTGCAAAATGTCTGCATAGACACCTTGTTCCCTGCTCCCTCTTGGTGCTGGCTTGTGAACTTGGCATGGGTCGGGACGACTGGAGAGTGAACACTGATATCTGTTTTCTCGGCGAGCAGCTGTAAGGTTGCACCAGAGAGTCAGGCATATTTGGTCCTACCCTGCAGAGAAACTTCCATTTCAGCAGCTGGAAATTGTGATGCTGGCGAGTGACTGCAGGGTCCCAGGACCATGGCTCTGAGACTATGCCCATCTCAGCTTTCAGGATGGCAGTGGCTTCTTGTTTTCAGCCTCCATGAAGGAAAATAGCACACTAATAGCACACTAATTGCAGTTTACATGGTAAGAGCATTGTACAGACCTGAGCTAGATAATCCTTACAACAGGAAAGTGATGACAAGTGGTGGAGGCAGTGGAGAGGAGAGGGAGTGGAGCCATTTCCCAAGTGTGCAGGGCTTCACAGTCTGAGCAACAAGGAGATCCTTGGCAGCAGTTTTGCATGGACCAGAGGACGGCTTGAGATGAGTGGGAAATGAGGAGGAACTGGAGGAGAGGAGGGGCTGGACAACAGCCTTAGATGCAGGAGGGAAAGGAAACAGGAATCGGGAGAGGGAGGAGTCCTTTGTTTAAGGATGTGGCTAGATGTGTATATATTATTGACTGCCATGGGCATGGGTCAGAGCTCTCCTCAGGCACCTCGGGCACAAACTATGACACCCCCTCGCCAATCCTGAGCCCAGCCACATCCACTGTAAACTGCAACCCCACAGCGAGGCCAAGCTTGGAGTCCCAAATGGGTCTGTCACAGCAGCAAAGACAAGGGCCCCTGTCTGTGCTTCAGTCCTGGATGCAAGCTGTCAGCCTCACTGAGCTGTGATGTGACAAGCATCCACTGGCAGTAAGATAAGGCTATTAAACTCATGCCATTTTTGGCCTAAGCTTTCAACTAACTCACTGCCCCACTTAAACCCATGCAGTCTGGTTCCTGTCTTTATCCTCCTCCATAACACTTGCAGTTGCTAGGACAGTTGCCTCACCGAAGCTAGCTCTAAGTTACCCTTCCGCTGAGCTCCTGGGAACACATCAGTTGCATGTCTGTACCACGCAGCATCTTGATGAGGGGTGGGCTAGCTGAGAGGCCCTCTTCTATCCCAGCAGAGGGTTTTAGACGAGGAGATTTAAATTCCGGCACTGCAATGCCTCTCCCCAGAGAAGACGCTTCTGCTGTAATCTTCCCAACTTCTGATTTTCAGATTTCCATTCATTTACAGAATACAGCATGTCAGAAGAAGCAGCCAATGCTGAATAGTCATTATTATCTACGACATCAATTTACTGTACCGGATAGAAAACCAGCTCTGGGAGCTGGATAAAGAAGTGAGTTGGAAACAGCAAGACATGAGAAGAGCCCTGTGCGATCAAAAGCACATGCCTCATGAATTTATCATGAACTAACTCTGTGGGACTCTTGCTACATAAATCAACTGATAACGCACCATGTAAAAGATCATATACGGCAATTCATAATTTCCTTCCCATTTCTGCCACTTCCCCATTTCTGAAACTTGCTCTACAATCAATGTGAACATTGTGCACATGCTTGCTGCTCAGCTGAACAGACAGATATAGATGTGTTCCATATCAAGGTTATGGATTTTCTTGAATAACCTAGACAAAAGGCTTGGTGTTTTTGCATCAAGAGTGAGTAAGCGATTTCACAGTGCAGAAGGCAAGGAATTTAAAGGAGTCAGTGACCCCTCTGGCTTTACTCTAGGTATATGGGGTTGGGGAGAAATTGTGCATTGTTACTGCTTTGCCTGTTTCCATTGCAGTCATTCTCTCTCTTACTCTTGCACGGACTGCACTGAGCCAGACCTCGCCAAAAGACAACGAAGGACACATTTTTGCTGGGCTTCCTTAGCCACTTCTGCATCATGTCTGAACGCTTTCATTTTGTGCATGCTATGAAAATGGGAGCCCTGGCCCAGAATGGTGGTCATATCTCCAATCTGTGCCATAGCAAGGGCCCAGGCCAGAAGGCTTAAAACAACCGGATCTGTATTTTCTCTGAGGTCAGGCCTGTCTGGCTATAGGGGTCCAATTTGCCCAGGAGGGAGAGACTGAGCTCTGAAGTCTGGATTTGAATCAGAGCTCTCCCAACGATGCCAGGCTCAGGATCAGATCTTGGCTTCTATCTCAGTTCATCAGCAATTCCTAGCTAAGATTCTGCCTTGAGAATGTGCTCCAGGGACCGGCGGCACAGTTTCAGTGAACTAGGATGGCATGGTCCTGTATGGAGGTATAGAAAATGGGATCTAGGTCTGTTCCAACACATCTTTATGAACTCCTTCACTTCCCCACCTAGGCTGTCATACTGCTCATCACCTTAACCATGAGATAATGTGTAAACTACAGCATCCCAGCACTTGGCATCCATGCAGGATACAGTCCAGCCAAAATGGAGGAAAGCCCATAGATACTTTGTCACAGGCTTTCTTTAGTCCTATTGTGTTGTTCCCTCCATGTTGCTCCAGGCATAAGGCAACATATAGTGTGCCAGGTCAGTGCCATTTTAAGAAACATTTTGTATGGCTGTGAAGTTAGCTCATTGGCAGCTCAGTGATAAACACCTTGATGTCTAAATATACTTTTTTAAAATTTATATATGCCAAGGTCATCTCATGCGTGGCTTAAAGGACTTCACATGCAGTGTCTGGGTCCCCCCATCTCAAACTGCTTTGGAAGGCTCTTTGCTCACTACTGTTCTGGTTCCCTGGCCCCCTTTTTCACACTCTTCTTTCATGCTGTATTTCTGGACGATGGGACAAAAGCAGTCCTGTCCTGCAAGGTGGCACTTACAGCACAGGTCTGACATGTGCACAAATACTAATGCCACTACCAATGTGGCCCTCAGAAGGATGGCGCTGGGACACCTTGGCATGGACTGCAAAGGAGCCAAGGGCTTCTCTTCCTTTGGCTTTATCCTCACTGAGCTGGATCCATTTCCTGGGAGTAGGAGGTGCTGGGAGGATGTCATCTCCTGAAGCCACCAAGAGCTGCTGTGCCCTGTAGATTGCAGGCAACTGCATTGGGAAGAGCAGGATAACATTGTAGCTACAGCACTATGGGAGACCCATGAGCAGGGGGGCAATGAATCTGTCTGAGCCCTGGAAATATTCCCCACTCAAGCCACTTGCTCAGGCTCTACAGGGTCCTGGTAGAGTTGGAGTGACAGGTGCCTCAGGCCATCACTAGCGTTCGCCCCTGCCACCAGGCTATTCTCTGCCCCTGCCACCTGCGGTGTGTCAAAGGAGAGAGAAACCTCTGCTTAATAGCCCCAGCTAGGTGTGCAATGTCAAAAGGTGGATTAGCCTCCTCTGGTGCTTGCAGCTGAACAGGTAGCTGTTCAGACATGTCAGATAAGGATAATCCTGCCTGAGGCACTTAAAGCTCCCCCTGCCACAGCAGCAGGATAGCAAGGGAATGGGGGTTTCCTCATCCCTTTGAGAGAAAGTAAGAGCTGTGGATTGGTGAGGATGGGGTTGCAGAGGGAGCCAGGAGTTGGAGCAGCAATGGCTGGAGGGAGGGCTGCAGAAATCCCTAGGGAGAGAGGCCACGTGGGCTCGGAAGAGAGTTGGAGCAGAGCAACAGGTGAGGAGGATGCAGGCAGGACCCTAACCTGGCTGCACTTTGCAGAGATCTCTTCCTTTCCTCGGGCACTAATCATCCCCCAGCCCCTGCTGCCTTCTCAGGCAGGAACCTCCATCAGGGTTCCCACAAGGCAAGGCAGCTCAGCCCACGCTGGCCAGACCACTCCTCACTCTGTCCTCTCTGGGTGGCTCCCACCTGCAGCACACCCGTTCTTTGTGCCTGGCTAGGGCCCCCTTCCTGGTTTTGCAGAATGACTCTTTCCCCATTGCTGTTGTCACCATCTCTGCCCCATGGCCTGACGGGGGAAAGGGAAGAGCAGTGTGGAGTGGGGAGTGTTTGCAATTTGCAGCAGCTTCCAGGCCACTCAGGGATGCTCTTTAATGAGGTGTTTGGGCTTAGCTGTAGCTTATTGGATTATGTGATTAGGGCATTTGAATTCGCTATTAGATCTATTCTATCTTTGGTCCCTTATGGAGAGAGGGACTCGCTGTCTGTGTGCAGGCTGCAAAAAGCATGTCTCCTCTGTGCTTTCCTGAATCCCAACACACTGTAAGTGCAGATGGCTCTTGCTGCCCTGAAAAGTCAGGCCACGCCGGTCCCTGCGCTCCCCCCGGGGTCCTGAATTCTGACTCCGCAGAGTGTTCTGGGTACATAGCTCGGTGCCCGGGGGTGCGCGCCTACAGGGACTTCTCTCACTTCTAGCCGCGTACTGGGTACAATCATCCCCCTCCAGCCCCCGCCACCACCCCCTTTGTGAGTTATGTTGGAAGCACTCTGCTACTAACTTGTCCTTCCAGGGTCCGTGCTCATCAGCGTGCTGAGCAGAGCCCTGGGGCGAGTTCAGGGTCAGTGACAAGCATTAGTGCCACAGGGCCGGGGTGACAGTTTTGCTCTACCAGAGCACCGCTCCCCCAGAAGGAGGTACGCAGCATGGAGCCTGGCCCTCAGCTGCTTTGGAGCAAATACAGCACTGTTCGGACACTTTAATTTCCTCTGACTCCTGTTCTTCCTGATTTACGATTATGAAAAGACACCCCCTCCCCACTTTCCCCAGACAGGTTCCAAGCAGAGTGCAGGAGCAAGGCACCAGCCTCTTCTGCACCAGCCTTGTGCCCACTCAGGGGGAGCCGGGGGGGCCTTCCTTGGTCTTTAGGCAGGGAGCAGCACCCCAGACAGCCTGGACTCCAGGCAGGAGCAATGGAAATGTGCTCAGCCTGCAGGGAAAGGTCAGGCCCAGCACCGCCAACCCCGGCAAGAAGGGTCAAGGCAGTAAACCAACTTCCACTTCATTTGTCACCTGTCAGAGCTGAGCGCACGGCACTTAATAATGCAGCGGCGCAAAGGACAGAGGGGAGAAAGCGTCTGTGTGAGGGGGGCTGGGGGAAGTCAGGTAGCCATAATTAACTGTGGCACTAAATCAGATTCCCAGCCTAGGAGGTGCTGAACATCTCCTGCCAGGTGCTGACCTCTTGGGCGCCAAGTACCTGATGGGAGGCACTCAGCCCCGGGTAGGCTCAGGGATTGCTGTCTGCCTCAGACACACATGCTCGCTGCAAGCCAAGATGACTGCACTTGCTGACACGCGGAGAATCTGGGAGGCGAGGTTGTAAATAGATGGGATTACCGGAGCTTTGTGGATGTGGGTAATTAATGTAAAGTGAAGCCACGTGAGGCCCCGGGTTCTCATCGGTGAAGAGAGGGAACCTCTCCTGGGTGCAGGCATGGTCTGAACTGCTGACTAGGAAGGCTGGTGGGACTCTCCCAGGTTTAAGTTAATTCTGGAAGTAACTTCCCATCACTGGCAGGGTGGGGAAGAAGTGACTCAACAAACCCCAAGGATGGCAAACTGGCAACTAATGTGAAGGGGTTGCTTTTGGCAATAAAAAAAAGAGGGCGCCTCTGTCCTCTCTCTCCTCTTCCTCCTGTTAGTTTCTCTTCCATTGTCTAAATTGCCTTCTCATTCCCTCCTTTCATTTCCCCTGTCCATATCCTGCTCTTCTAGTCCTTAATATCCGTTTAAGGGGGCTGGACTTCAAATGCTTTGGAACGTAAGATCCACACAGGATCAGCCCTGTGGCCCAGGCAGCCTGGAGTCCGGGTCTGCCAGAGGCGAATCCTGGATGGTTCAGCAGATGCCCGATGAAGTCCCTGCCAAGCACCTGTCTGTGTGATGTGAAGCAGGCATTTCTTTCTAGACCCAGAGGGTTCCACCATTTAGCGGAGACGTGGCCTTGCGATTAGACCCAGGCTCTGCAAATGCCAAGCACTGGCTGTTCCTGGAAGTCCTAGCATCTTCATAGCTTGGTTTAAAGCAGAAGAATATGGTTCTTCTGTAGCATTAGATGCGAGGGGAGAGATGTCCACGTTCCATATTGATCCGACTATTGGTGGAGCCCCACGTGGTCATAGCACTCCTGCTTTCCCCCACTTCAAGAAAATCAACTCATGGCTGTGCTACTGCAGACCATGGCTGTGTTTTTAGTTTAGTGACCATGAGGTATTTGAAGTGCCCTCCAGGGCGTGTGAAAACAAGCTGTTCAGTGGCCTCTTCTCTCATTTTCCTAAGGTGAAAGCTAACAGGGGCTAACAATGCCCAGCCAGTGATTTGGATGCTACACCCCGTTGATCATAAAGCGAAGCCCCTCATGCAAACCACAAAATTCTGTCACCCCACTTCATACGAGCTTTCAGCTTGAGCAGGCCTGATATATTTTTACCTTCCAAGTGTCAGTAGCAGCAAAACTGAAAGTCACAGCTGTAAGTCTGACACAGCTGGAAAACATCTGCAAGCACTTGGGATAGGTGACAGCTTGATGAGGATAAAGTCAATATCTAATTGTGCCTGGCTCTTGATGATGAAGAGCTATGGCTGGTGGGGCTAATATTGTCTTGTTGGCCCTGGCAGCTCAGTTATAATTCAGAGCAATGGCTGTCAATCAGGGCAGCCCCTTGGTAATGGAAAGCAGTGGGCAAATGTTCTAGCGATGTGCACAGCTAAGTGAATGTTTCGCAGTGGATAATTTTCCTGACAACTTGTAAACCAACTTTCTGTGCATGGAATATCTTGGTGCAGATTGTGGTCTATTCATTATTCAAAGGTAGCTGAGTTTCCTTGCAACATTTCTTAACAATTACCTGTGAACAGCTCCTGTAATCAGTAGCTGTAGTTCAGGCCCCAGTTGGTCAGTTAAGTCACATTGTGGTGTTTAATGTTTGATGACAGGATGTGCCTTTAAGCAAAGTGGGTGCAAATCTGGTTTCTGTGACTATCTGTGCAGGCAGCTTTGCAATGCATTTTCCACAAATGTTCAAGCCTCCTGGTGGTGTCTCTCAGGGAACAGGCAAGAGAACTACAAGAGGAGGTGGCAAGGCTCAGAAGCATCCTCTGCCATGAGGAAGTCATTGATTCAGTGCTGAAGGAGACCTCCAGGACTGTGGAGGAAGAAATGCCAGAGGCAGCGCTAGAGAAGAGAGAGGACATGGACACCCAAGAGGGTAGAAGCTGGAGGCTTGTGACTTCTGGCAGCAAGCAGAGATCTTTACCTCTACCTGCAGCCATTCATCTGGAGAACAGATATGCAGCCCTAGCAGCAGAGAGGGAGAAGCATGTTCCATTGGTGGAGGAAGACAGGCCAGGCCTCACCAAGATGCAAAGGATCGAGATGACCACCGCCAAGAAGAAGTGATGGGTGGTGGTGGTTGGAGACTCCTGTTTGCGGGGGACAGAGGGACCCATCTGCCAACCTGACCTGTTGTCTTGGGAGGTCTGCTGCTTGCCCAGAGCCCAAATCTGAGATGTCACAGAGGCTCATTTGGCCCTCTGGCTACTACCCCATGCTGCTCATCCATGTAGGCACCAGTGATACTGCCAGGGGAGACCGTGAGCAAATCAAAAAGTGACTACAGGGCTCTGAGTGCAAGGGTGAGATGGTCTGGGACTCAGGTTGTGTTCACATCGATCCTTCCAGTCAAGGGAAAAGGCCTGGGCAGGATCAGGTGCATCCTGCAGATCAACACCTGGCTGTGCAGGTGGTGTTGCCAGCAGGGCTTTGGCTTCTTCAACCAGGTGATGTTCTTCCAAGCAGAAGGATTGCTAGGAAGAGATGGGATCCACCTGATGAAGACAGGGAAGAGCGTCTTCACAGACAGGCTTGCTAACCTAGTGAGGAGGGCTTTAAACTAGGTTCACCAGGGGGATAGAGACCAAAGCCTCATGGGCAACTTGTACTACCTTAGTTGGGGGGGGACACATGCCCCGCCCACTGCAACCAGTCCTGCTGACCGGGGAGGGGGTCCCCCCGTGGCTGGTTTCGCTGCCTGGGGGGATCCTGGGAGCCGATTGCTGTGGCTCATCGCTGCAGCCACTTCCAGGCATGGCTGCAGTCACTTCTGGGAGTGGCTGTAGTGATTGTCCGGTGCTTGCAGGTGGGATGGGGGGCACTGGCGCTCCTGCCTGCCCCCCCCCGCCCATCACCTAAGCAGCAAGCACAGCCAGTCAAGGAGTGCATCGGCACTCTAAGGGGGTGCAAGTGCACCCCCATGCACCCCCTACATGTTGTCACTGCAAAGCCCTGAGGTAAGTGGGAAAGCAGGAGGAAGAGCAAGCAGGAGGGGTCAACAGGGGAGGTGCTGTCATACCCTCAGTGGTGGAAGAGCAGGTTAAGGACTGCTTAGAAAAGCTGGATATGTGCAAGTCCCTGGAGCCGGATGGGATGCACCCAAGGATGCTGAAGGAGTTGGCCGATGTGATTGCAAAGCCACTGGCCATCACCTTTGAAAACTCATGGTGATCAGGAGAGGTCCTGGATGATTGGAAGAGAGCAGACATAGTGTCCATATTTAAGAAAGGGAAAAAGGAGGATCCAGAGCACTACAGAACCATCAGCCTCATCTCAGTCCCTGAAAAAATCATGGATCAGATCCTAAAGGTATACATTTCTTAGCATTTGAGGAGAAAAAGGTGATTAGGAACAGTCAGCATGGATTCACCAGGGGCAAGTCATACCTGACCAACCTGATTGCCTTTTATGATGAGATGACTGGCTCTGTGGATGTGGGAAGACCAGTGGAAGTGGTATACCTTAATTTTAGCAAGGCTTTTGAGATGGTTTCCCACAGCATTCTTGCAGGCAAGGTAAGGAAGTATGGGCTGGATGAATGGACTATAAGGTGGATAGAAAACTGGCTGGAGCATCGGGATCAGAGAGTAGTAATCAATGGCTCTATCTTTAGTTGGCAGCTGGTATCAAGTGGAGTACCCCAGGGGTCAGTCCTGGGACCGGTTTTGTTTGATGTCTTCAACAATGACCTGGAAGATGAGATGGACTGCACCCTCAGCAAGTCTGCAGATGACACCAAGCTGGGGGGGTAGTATATACACTGTAGGGTAGGGGTAGGATTCAGATTGACCTAGACAAATTGGAAGATTGGACAAAACGGAACCTCATGAGTTTCAACAAGGACAAGTGCAAAGTCCTGCACTTAGCAGGGAACAATCCCATGCACCAAGACAGGCTGGGGGCTGACTGGCTGGGCAGCAGCTCTGCAGAAAAGGACCGGGGGCTACAGTGGACAATAAGCTGCATATGAGCCAGCAGCGTGCCCTTGTTGTGAAGAAGGCTAACGGCATACTGGGCTGCATTGGTACATGTGTTGCCAGTAGGTCAAGGGGAGTGATTATTCCCCTCTGTTCAGCACTGGTGAGGCTACACCTGGAGTACTGTATTCAGTTTTGGGCCCCCCATTCCAGAAAGGATGTGAACAAATTCGAGAGAGTCCAGTGGAGAGTAACAGAAATGGTGAGGGGGCTGGGGGACATGACTTCTGAGGAAAGACTAAGGGAACTGGGCTCATTTAGCCTATAGAAGAAAAGACTGAGGGGGGATTTAATAGCGGCCTTCAACTACCTGAAGGGGGGTCGAAAAGAGGATGGAGCTGGACTGTTCTCAGTGGTGGCAGATGACAGAACAAGGAGTAACGGTCTCGAGTTTCACCAAGGGAAGTTTAGGTTAGATATTAAGAAGAATTTCTCACTGGGAGCGTTGTAAAATACTGGAACAGGCAACTCAGAGAGGTGGTGGCATCTCCATCCTTGGAGGTTTTTAAGACCCAGCTAGGCAAAGCTTTTGCTTGCATGATCTAGTTGGGGCTGGTCCTGTTTTGAGCAGGGGGCTGGACTAGATGACCTCCTGAGGTCCCTCCCAACCCTAATTTTCTATGATTCTAAGTTGAGTATTCAAATGTTTGGGGGCACAAGAGCAGCCCAAGAGAATAGATTCCAAATTGAGAGGGTTTGTTTTGGGAATGTTTCTGCTGCATTTGGTCTGAGGATGGATGGGGGGCTAGGATGTTGTCATTTTTATATCATTTAATATCTGTATCATCATGTGATGGTGCCTAGTGGTGCTATGTAGACTGTCGCTTCCAAACCACTAGTAACTCTTCAACTTATCATCTGTAGCTCTTCACCGAAAATGTTATCAAAGTGTTTTTTTCTTCCTTTAACTGTGTGTCTTTCTTGTAGTCACAAATAACACAGGTACTCTACCTATCTCTAGCAATGTTAGCTAACAGTCATTTTATCTTTTGATCCTGGAACACATATATTACAATGCGCCTTGGGGGTGTGTACTGTTGTGACTCGCTCGTTAACGCTGCCCATCCCTCTGGCTCCTGAGTCTGTCAGGGCTCAGTGCCACTGACCTAGCAGCTCCCTTGTGCTGGGCTCTGTGTGCACATATAATTGTAAGACAATCTTGGTCTCAAAAGTCTTATCCTAAAAGTAAGACTCCCCAGTAGTTTTTCTAGTGCCAAGACATGAGCAGTAATTTGAGTTGTTGGTTGCCACATGCCTCTGGAGGCTGGGGGGTCATGGCGAGCTCCTGCAAGTGGTGCCAACACTGTTGGTGGTGGGAGCATGGAGGTGACAAGCGGGGAGCTCCCACAGGCAGCTGTGGCGCTGTCGGTGGTGGGGTGGTGTGGCAAGCACTGACCACCCGCAGACACCGCCGGTGATCACAGGCCGCCTGCAGATGCTACCGGCAGTATCAGCAGCGAGGAGCGGGGTGGCATGCTTCAACCACCCATGGGTGCCCCCTTTTCACAGGGGGTGCACAGCCACGCTCAGGGGGTGCATGTGCACCCACATACACCCCCTACATGTCACCAGTGGTTGCCGAAGCCCAATCTAGATGCCTAGCAATTGAGTCTCCCTTAAGCACGCATTACTTTTGAACATCTTTAAAGCTTTCCAGGATTCTTGCAATTAGCATGACTCCTATCTCCCTAGGCTCACTGGCAGTAATTGCTGCAATCTCCCAGCCTGAACAAGTCCACCAATGTGCTGGGGCAGGGGAGGATCCCCGTGTATTTTTCTTCTCCTTTTCGTTTTAATTGTCTTAATTGACCTGTTGTGTTGAGTGCATTTGGTGCATTAGGACTCTTCCTGGTCATTGCTAAGAGTCCTGGAGCAACGCAGCCACCGTAATGTGATATCCTTCCTGATCTAGAGAATCTGTAGGTCTTTCCTTTCCAAAGCTTTCCTGGAAGTTCTTTGCAAGTAAGATCGCAGGATGTGCTCATAGCTTGCAGCAGTTCCCAAACACAAAATGATTTAGAAGGCAGAGCTTCATCTCTTCAGCTATAGTTCAAGGCATCATCTGTACCAATGCCACACTGAACTTTTCGCAGGCCAGTCCAGACTGCTGCTAGATAAGGCATCTACTAGATAGGCTCTGGTTTTATGGGCCTCCCATGCTAATTTTATTAGATACCCTTTGTGTTGAGTAATTAACATCAAAAGACCTGATGGGGAAACCAGGACACATGTTCTATATCTACACAGTAATTTATGGGTAGGAGATGTCTTCATGGAATTGGGATGTACCAAGAAGATTTTCCTGGGAGGGGAAGCAACAATTGTTTTTCAAGTTCAAGTGAAGTGAAATCATGGGTTTCGCTGAGAAATAGTTAAGATTATTTCAACAAGAGAAAAAGTGGAATTCTTCATTTTTTAAAAAATCCTTTGAGGATTCAAGAGGGGTCTGAGTAGCCAGATACAGTGTTTTCCCTCTGTAAGCAGTCAGTGGGGGCTGCCAAGGGGACTTGCATGTGGTGTAGCCCCATTGAACTTAGCAAGAGTATTCACATGCATTAAGTGGTGTAGGTGAATAACCTTGCAGGATGAAGGCCTTAGCCAGATCCCCCAGCAGCTGTTGATGCAGGTCTTTCATCTAGCCACAAGGAAGAGAACCAAACACATGCTAAAATGGAAACTCTGGCTGTAAAGCAGGGACAGGTAAAGTCTGGCCTGTGGGCTAGACTGGGCCTGCTGTGGACTCCATTTCCCAGCAGCCCCTGCCTGCATCGCTGCAGCTGGTTTCCATGCAGATCCAGCTGTGGCGGGGCTGTGACAGTGTGGGGCCAGGTTATCCATAGAGACTGGCCTCAGCTGCACTGGTGGGGTGCTGCTCCGGGCAGGGGCATGCAGGCAGCAGATCACAGCTCTCAGATTCCAGCCCTGGCCCTGGAGCAGCTCCCTGCCTAGCCCCACGCCCCACCAGCATGACTCCAATATTTAAAAATGTCTCTATTGGAGATGAAGGGAAGTACAGGCCAGGGAGCCTAACTTTTGTTCCTGGAAAACTGGTAGAAACAATAATAAAGAAAGAATTGTTCAACCCATGAACATGACTTGCTGGGGAGGAATCCACATAGCTTTGTCAAAGGGAAATCATGCCTCAACAACCTATTAAGAGTTCTTTAAGAGTATCAGTAAGCAGGTGGATTGGGGTGATTCAGTTGACATAGTATATCTGGACTTCCAAAAAGCCTTTGACAAGGTTTCCCATTTAAGTCTCTTAACTAAATTAAGTAGTTACGCGATTACAAGGGATGTCCACTTGTGGATTAGAAATTGTCTGAAATATAGAAAGCAAAGCGTGAGTATAAATGGTCAGTTTTCAGGACAGACAGAAATAAACAGCAAGGTCACCCAGGGATCTGTGTTAGGATCACTGCTGTTTAACAGATTCAAAAATGATCTAGAAAAGGGGATGAGTAGCAAAGTGGCCAAACTGGTAGGTAACACAAAATTATTCAAAGTGGTAAAGAGCAAGACAGACTGTGAAGACCTATAGAAGGATTTGACATTATTGAGTGAATGGGCAAATAAATGGCAGATGAAATTCAACGAAGTAAAGTGATGCACCCGGGCAAAAATAACCTTAACTATGCCTACACTATGATGGGCTCTACATTCACTGTTACCATACAAGAAAGAGATGTGGGAGTCATCGTGGACTGTTTGCTAAAAACATCAGCTCAGTACTCAGCAGCCATCAAAAAGGCAAACAAAATGCTGGAGATTATTAAGAAAAGTATTGTAAACAAAACAGAAAGTATCATTATTCCCCTTTATAAATCCATGCTGTATCCACCCCTTGAATACTGTGCCCAGTTCTGGTCCCCACACCTCAGAAAAGATATAGGAGAACTAGAGGTACAAAGAAAGACAACAAGGATGATTAGTGGTATGGAGGGGCTTCCATGTAAGGAGGGACTAAATGGGCTAGGCCCGTTCAGTTTAGAAAGATATCTGAAGGGGGACATGATAAGGGTTTACAAAATACTAAATGGCAAAGACAAAGTAAATAGAGATTTATTATTTACTGGTCATGTCTACACATGCATTTACTCCAGCCTAGATTTACTGTGCAGTAAGATACTGTGGAGTAAGAGTTTTTGGGTTGGTATCTACGCATGCAAAGATTAAGGAGAAAATTTGCTCCCAGTTCCATGCAGCCCTGCAATGGGCCCCTGTTGCCACCGGGGAGAGGGGGAGGAGGGCTCCAGGCTCCTCCTGGGTGCTAGCCCAGGGACTGGCTGGGAGCACCAGGCCAGGATACAGCCTGGGGGGCTGTCTACTGCTGGGGTTGGGGTGCTGTCCCCCTGGCCTGGCTGCATGGAGCTCCTGGCCCTGGTTTCCCAATCAGGGGCATGGGGCTCGGAAAGAGTTGCAGGGGTGGGGCAGGTCCCAGCCCCCTGCCCCAATCTGCCAGTGGGGCAGCTAGCTTAGTGCAGCTGGCAGATTGGGGCAGGGAGCTGGGACCTATGTCACCCCTGCAGCTTTTCCCAAGCCCTGTGCCTCAATCACTCAGTTGGGGCATGGGGCTGGGACCTGCCCCTGACTGGGACAGTTCCTGGCCAGCCCTGGGCTGTGTGGGGAAGTCTGCATGCTTCCCTGTGCAACCTGAGGCTGGCTGGGAGCTATCCCAGCCAGCTCCAGGCTGGGCAGGGAACTGTCCCCATGCAGGAAGCTCCCAGCACTGGCTCCATAACCAAGGGGGCTGCTGCTGGGAGAGGCTTGTCTCCCAGCCCAAGCTAGGTCACGGAGCTCAGGCTGGGAGACCCTTATCTCCCAGGGGCTCAGGCTGGGAGATAAGGGTCTCCTAGGCCCCCACTCCTCAATTGTGATGGTGGAGCAGGAGCTTGGATCTCCCTGCCGCCGGGCTAGGGGGATGTAGTTCCCACCCAGGCTCTTGTGGTGGAGCCCACCCTGGCAGCAGGCAGCTCCTGGGGGCAGGGAGCTATCTCCCATCCCCGGTGGAAAGCTAACCAGGATTAGATTTTACTCCTGGTCAGGCATCTATACAAGCCCCACGACACCATTACTAATGCTGGGTAAATTTGCTACTTGCATTTGCAGATAGCAAATGTATTCAGTATTAGGAAGGTTTACTGCAAAGTAAACATATGCACATGTAGACACACATACTTGCTTTGCAGTAAACTGTGCTCATGTGAAGTTAAGTGTCTCATACAGATGTGCCCACTGTCTCTCACGATACAAGAATTAGGGGTCACAAAGTAAAACTAGTAGGTAGTAAATTTTAAACTAACAGAAGGAAGTTCTTTTTCACATAGCATGTCATTAAAATGTGGAACTCAGCATCACCAGATGTTGTGGAAGCTGACAGTTTAAGCTAAAAAAGGACTGGACAAGTTTTTGGAGGAAAGAGGTATCAGTAGCTATTGAGCACAAGAATTAGGGCTACAGTGCCTGAATCAGACCTTCCTAGATCTTAAATATTGGAGGCTGTAAGTGAGAGAGGAGCAGTAGAAAAAAACTCTGGTCATAACCAGTTCACTCTCCCTTTCAGCATCCCCTCTCTGTCACTGCATAACACAAGATACTGGGCAAGATGGACCTATGGTCTGACCCAGTAACTGGCAATTCTTACGTTCTTATCCTTTGTTCTACAGTTCTGCTGTCTGTTAGCTGCTCCTGGTAATAAAGCTCCTGTTTCAAAGTACTGCAGATTGTTTTTAACTCATTCCAATTAAGTTATATTTGTTTTTGCTTCAATCTTAAACTGAATAATATAGCCCTTGGCCCCTGCATATTAGTAAAGCTTCTAGTTTATTTTAACCTGAGACAATATGTGTTGTTTTATATGTGCACCTCACCATCTGCACCCACTTTTTCAAAAGTCTGGATCCGTCCATGAGCTTACACCTCTTTCCCTAAAGCAGTGGTTCCTGAATTTGTAATCCATGGGCCACTGGTGGTCTTAGGGGCCATAATTAGTAAAGATCACCCCCTCCCCAGCCTTTTTCAATGTCAAGTTTGATAAGTGTGTACAGGAATTCTCAAGAAGTTTCTGCAGGTTGACAGGGGTCTGTTGGTCCAAAATGCTTGGAAACCACTACCCTAAGACAACAGCCGCACCTGTATATAGCAACTTTTTTTTTTTAACCCACGTTATTGTCCTTACTAGGGGGTTGTGTGACTAATTCTACCAGCAAAAGTTAGTGTCCAGTCACGCGACATAGACAAGTGATAAAAATGAAAGAAAATTTGATCAAAAGTTCTTTATGCATTATCACAGGCAAACCCATCATCCTAGTTTGTTTCAACTGCATTCTTTTTATAATTAAATTTTCCTTTTAAACAGCTTACCCAAGGTCACAATGAAGTCAGTGGCAGAGCCAGGAATAGATCCCAAGAGTCCTAGCCTCTGGTTATCTGTGCTAACCGCTAGACACACTTCCTTCAGATGTTACAGTGAATGATGCTATAAAAAGTTTACGAAACTGCCACTTAATTGCAGTTCCTTTGCCTCATTTCCACAGGGCTGCTTGCCACTTTATTTTTAATATCATTGCTTTGAAGCACTATAGCTCAAAATGACAGTGCCAGAAATAATAATAATCTGCATAGCACAACAGGCATTTTACCAGCGCGTAGGCAGACAAAGGTCCCTGTGTGTTTCATATTAGCACACTGAAAAAGTCTTATTGAATTGATATGGAATGCATAGGTGGGAACCTTAACCCCCAGACACTGAGGAAAAAACGTGTAGGGACCTGAGAGCTGAATTCAGTGAACACAAGGGCCTAGGAGTTTCGCTCTTATGGTTGTGTGAGGTCTGCTTGCTAGGACACACTGGCCTCGACACCTTGACAGCCTTGTACAGGTTACTATATAGATATAAAATATCCACTTAGTGGCAGGAGAGTTCATTTTAAGTACTTTTCCAGTTGCTTCAGTCTTATTTAATTATTCTTCAAAAGAGAGGGAGGAAAAAGGGAGCAGAGAGAAGAACTTAGCCCAGACCCTGAACTTCCACCTACCTCCAGCTCTACCTTTCATGAACATTTCTGCCATGGCCTGTGTTCAAAAACCCAACAATAAAACATACAGCTGTGACATACAGGAATTGTCCAAGAAAGACAAAGTCTGAAGGTTATGGTGAGGTTTTATATCCCGCCTGTCTACAGCGCAGCACTTCCGGCACGTTTCTGTGGTGGGAAAAACATCCCAGCCATTTCCCCCTGTGGATGACAGTGTAATTAGAGCTGTAAAGAAAGAACCTATGACACTAAAAGGCTATAAGTGCTGCAGATTTAGGACAACAGGTTACTATAGAAACTGAAGTGAAAAAAGGACCTTAACTGGGTGAATAACGGTAATACAGGGCTCTCAGTTTGGATCAGCCTGTTGGTTCTAGTAAAATATAGTCTGCGTTTGACGGTCCTTTGCATATCTTTACCCAGGATGCTTTTCCCTGAAGCCTTACTTTTCTTGCTTTCAGCATCTAGCCATTTCTTTTTCTTTTTTTTTAACGTAAGGATCAGGAACGTCCAGTGAATACCACATACCTATTTGCCTGCACTATCAAAATCATTCCAATGTAGTACTGGGGAAATATGCAGCATGCTCAGAGAGGATTTCATGACGTCATGAAGACAATCACCTGACTTGCAATGGCCCCCATGCAGGTGGACTTTTGCTAACTGGATTGAAGTAATTAACTTAATAAAAACTTTTTTAGTTCCTTATAAAATTCTTAGCGTCCTGAGCAGGGGTTGTGCAGACATCTGCAGAGATGCCTGCTGAGTTAAATGGATACCATAGACTATGTGCCCCGAGTTTCAGGACTTTGGATTTGGTGTTTAGACTATAGGAATGTAATTGGTAAGTGAATTTGAACTGTTATTAAACTTAAAGAAATAAATTCTTAGTCTCCTGGAACAGGATAAAAATGCCACCCGGCCCAGGTGTATCTGTATATCCTACTATGTGCTGGGTACAAATTACTTAAATCCAGTCAGACATTTGTCTCCTGCAATCGGGCCTTGCTGTGTCAGGATAAATGTTTTATCATCTGAAGCTAACGCCAGTGCTTGCAGTCTGAAAAGTCACAACTTCTAATGAAATAGGCAGTCCTCTATGATTAGCTGCTGAGAGTACTGGCAAGGTCCTCATAATACCAATCACACCATTCCTCCTGATTGCTTGTCTGTGCTCCACCCTGCGTCTGCCCTACATCTAAAATAACCACCTCAAACATTGCAGGAGGCACATAGGGGTCATCTGGCATCCTTTGTATTAAGTTTTCCCATGGCGAGTATTAAATAACTGGAAATTGCACCAGGGTAATATCTAACTGGCACACAAACCCTAATGGGAGATCTTGGTCCCACTGGCCTCCGTTGAACCAGCCATATAAATTGTGTTCATGGATATAAACAGCCTGATTCAGGAATGTCTAGGTGAAGGCCAGGCACCTTTGCTCACGGACTTTTCGACCTATCAGCAAAATTCTGCTTCAGGGCATGTGCACGGGATTACTACTGCGGTCACAGGGAATTGCACATGTGTATCTAAGAGCAGGATTAATACTTATGAATTTGCATGATCAATGACCCTGACGGGTTCATTTTATCTGTAGCCTACACAGGCTTGAATATAGCCTCAGCCTTCGAGTGTGATGCTTGTAGACTGACATAACTAAGATTGGAAACTGCCCCTGAGTGGGGGCACATGTGCACTGGATCCCAGACTCTATGAGACCTGACAAGCCAGGGAAATTCATCACTTCTGGCTGCTTTGCTGGTGCAGACTCAGGGCAGCATCCAGATGCTGACACCCGGGCTCCAGACAGCCTCCCAGCTGAATAAATGCTGCTGAGTTCCTGATCTGATTGGCAGCCCTGGGAATTCAATTCGAGTCCCCAGGGAGAGCCAGGAGAGCGTCTCTTTTTCTCCATGGCTATTGTCGTGAAAATGCATAAATACTTCGCCCTCACGGCTCTCCACACCATCCTCAGGTTGCCATTGGTCCGGATTAATTTTGTATACATTTTCTGTATCTCTGCCCTAGCTTTGTCTTGGGGAGGGAGTTATTGAATTGGATTTTGCTGCTCAGGGGTTCAGCTAATTCAAGTGGGGCTTACCAGATATGAATCCTGAGAAAGAGGGTGGAGAAGAAACCTGGGATAAACCTGGCTTGAATAACACACAGTCACTCAGTAAACGCCTGGGCATTGTTTGCAATGCATGAGAGAGAAGCCCAGAGCTGCTGACAGGGGAGGCAGGTCAGCCTGTCATCTTCCTCTGGCATGTCTCATTATTATTTTCCCTCGTTAAGATATTGCTTAACTGTTAAACTCCAGCTGCTTTATTTACCATGCTCACGCAAGTTATTCAGGATTGTTCTGGGGTTTGATGTGTTGTCCTTGCTTGTCTCCTGTTCATCTGTGTGATATGTAACACCCAATATTAGGAGGCAGCTCTTGCCCTCACAAAGCACAAGTCTCTGAGCTGTAGCATGGGCCAGGTCAGGCCCAGGCGAATTGGAAATGGCCAGGAGCTGAGACGCAGTACAGAGGCCACCTCTGTATTCAGCCTGGTGGGTAGGAAATGGTACAGCTGAGACTGACAGCCAGCATGTACACCATGTGGAGCCCAGGCTACAAGGAGCAGCTCTTATGCATGTATCAGGGACCCACTGATTTAGCCCCGATCCAGCAAGGTACTAAATATGTGTGTAACTTGAAGCAGGCGAGTAGTTCTTGGGGACACAGGAGGAGAACTTACGTACAGAGCTGGCAAATAGTACTTTTATGAAAATGTTAGGTTGAATTTTCCTTGGTAGCAATTTCCAATTAAAAAACATTGAGCTTCTTTTGGTAACATTTTTGAAAACCTCCTTTTTTTGTTCTCCTTGGCAGAAAACAAAAAAAAAATCTTCATGGGAATTTTGCTTTTATATTTTTCTATAGAAAAACAACTGGCATTTTTCAACCAGTCCTATTCCTAAGCCTAAAATTATACCCATGTTCACACACCTTGCTGAATCAGGGCTTCAGAAGGCAAGTCCTTACACATCTCAGCCCAAGCAATCAGATTTACTATATAGGGGGCATTAAACATAATCGTTATTTGCTCTCTGTTTTATCTAATAATTATGGGTTGTAATGCCTGTTTAAAAACGCTCCCTTTCTTTTTAAAATCGCACGTATAATTATATGTATCAGGGTTTCACCTTTAAATGTCAAATATTCCTGTCCAAAAAGGAGGTAAATATATCACAGCAATTTTATTCTTGCAGCACAGGCGTGTTGGGGAAGGAGGATTTTGCCAGAGTTTGCCAAACACCCCTGACTCTGGTGTCAGGGGTCAGGATGGAAGTTATTCCAGCTCCCTTCCCAAGAGAAAAATGGTTGATGTTTCTGCTGTTGAGGGTTCAAAATATTGATGTTGGTGTTGCCATTGGTAGGGCTCAGTGTTAACACTCTTTTGAGCTGAATGGGAAGTGTACACCTCTCTGGCAGCAGCTGATTCAGTCTTTCTGTCAAGAGACTGTTTCCTTCAAAAGAAATAAGATGATATGGTATAAAACAGTGGGACGTTCCCCCCTGGAATACTGCCGTCACTTGGGATCATCATGTGCCTAAAAGTTATTGCAAAAAGAAGGTCTCAGAGCTCATCAATATAAATTTCTCCTGCAGGGGTGTCCGCGTTCGGTGCCCCGGTGCCTTGTCAACCGGGGGCCCGATCCTGGCCTAGTTGGGCCCAGTTCTGCTATCAATCCAGAATTGCCCCAGTTGCTCTGACATAAGGCTAGGAGATGTGAGAGGAGAATCAGATCTGAGGAGTCTCATGCCTGGGAAGTGACTGGTAGAATAGGGACAACTGTGTGTTGGGAAGCAGGCACATTTACTACTTGTGGTAAGGTGAAGCATAGAGTACATTGCACAGAGAGTGTATTGAAATGACAGATAATACTGATTTGTACAGCAGGAGCAGATCAATGCTAGCTCCTATAAAATACTGCAGGGAGATACTGTCTATGATGCTTCTATTGCTGTACAGCACAATGCCTGGAGTCTGATATACAAGTATTAACTACCGTCGTCGCACTTCGGTGTGGGATGGTGATACTCATTTACTGTACGAGAGTGGAGTATATAGCAGATTATCCTGAGCTGTAGATGAACAGCTTGCTTTGTCTCATATCCTGCTGCAGGGAGCCAGTGCAACGCAAGCCACAAGCGAGGAAGGGTTAGATTTTGTGCTGAGTTCTGGAGTAATTCAATGGATTTCAGTTGAGTTCCTCTAGATTTAAACTAGTTGCAATGCAATTTACCCTTTTTTGTTGTTGTCTAGAGCAGGGGTCTCCAAAGTGGGGTGCGCGCACCCCAGGGGGTGCGCAAGATGATCCATTGGGGTGCAGGAAGAAAATATTAGAACCTCTATTTATATTTTTATAAATATACATATATTGGGGGTGCATGCTCAAAACATTTTTACTGATGGGGTGCACAAATATAAATATACATATATTGGGGGTGAGTGCTCAAAAATTTTTGACTGATAGGGGTGCATGATCCAAAGAAGTTTGGAGACCACTGGTTTAGAGAGCAGCACTTTGCAAAGACCCCTTAATACTAGTGGTCCACTGGAGGGTGGTAAGGGTTTTGAAGCAGCCTGCAGCCTGCTCAAACTCTCCTCTGCCACTAGCTGGAATGGAAAGGGCAGGCTTGCAATTCCTTGTCGGGGTTTGTACATCTCAGTAGCAGGGTGTGGGAGGCAGAGTGTATGGACACACTGCACTCCCGCGCCCAGCGCTGCAGGTGGGGGACATGTCCTGCTCCCAGCCTGTGTTGCCTGGTGTGGGTCTGTCAGCGGCAGCACCCTGCAGGAGGCCATGCGGGGTATCCTGTGCATTCCAGTGGGCGGGCAGGAGCACCACGTGGTGGCAGTGTGTGGCTGGGAAAACCACACATGCTGGCAGGAGCCACAGACAACGTGGTGCCTCGTAACACAGATTCCCCGGCTCAGGCCCCCACACTGCCCTGGGCAGTAGCAGTGCTAGAGCCAGCACTGCACAGAGCTGTGGGGAAGAGGCTGAGCCTGTTGCATTCACAGCTGCTAAAAGCCAGGTGTCCCTCCCTCCCTCCGCCCCTCCCCACCCCCAGTGACAACCGGGTCCTCTGGGAGAGAAGTGATGCAGTAGGGCAGGTCCCCTGCTCCTGAGAGTGCTGTCCCCATGTGCCTCTGGCTCTGCTTTGCACCAGGCAGCAGCAGCCAGGAGGGCTCGCACATGGGGTGAGATAGAAACACCCCCCCACACACACTGCTGCTTCATCCCAGGGCAGCTGAGGGCTCCCTACCTAGTAGCTGACCTGCAGCCCTGGCAGCAGTGTGGGCCCTAAGCACCATGCCAGCTGGGGCTTGGGCCTCTCCAGGGCAGGGGCAGGGCTTGGGGAGACAGGGCCACAGCAGAGTGGGGGCAGGTTTCCCTGGGGACAGTGTGGCCCGTGCACCTGCTTCATTCTAGGTTCCTTGCAGCCCCTGGATGCACAGCCTGAACCACCCCTGCGCCCCAGCGGAGCAGCGCTGGCACAAAGGAGGTTTCTGGGCCCAACCCCAATGTACTGGAGATTGCCAAGAGGAGCTGGCCACATGGGCTGGCACTGAGCCTGACGGGCCACAGGCACTCAGCAGGCCTCCGCATGCCTGCCAGCACCCTTGCACCTTGGTCTTGTGATGGGAGTCCCTCCTTCCACCTGCCCTCCCAGCCCTTCCAGTCCCAAAGGGAGCTGTGTGCAGTGTGACTGGAGCTGGGAATGCATGATGGCCCAGCAGCCGTTGACTTACTAATGATCTCCATAAATAATGCATACACTAGAGCCTAATTGGATGGCTCCTGGGCCCTAGCTCTGACCCAGCCAAGACAGATGCTCTCTTTGAGCCTTGTGGTCTCTTGCTCTGGATTCTGGGGCTGTGTTAGCAAGTTCTGGGGAAGGGTCAGCAGCTGTTTACCTACATGACCAGCCATCAGCAAGCCAATCAGAACACTGCTAATTGCTAGTCATTGCTGGTCCAGTGCTGCAAGCAGGAGGCAAGTCGCGTTCTAGTACTTGGTCAAAGCACAGACAGTGCCAGGTAGCACAAGAAAATACTTCCCAGAGGAGCAGGGCAGTCATTGCTGGGATGTGGACGGGACAGGATGGGATGGAAGAGTGGGTGAGAGGCAGCATTGCCCAACCCACCCAGTGCTTGGGTCTGCTCTCAGCTCTGCCACTGAGCTGCTATGGGAACCCGAGCAAGCCACTTCAGCTCTCTATTTCCCCCTCCTTGTCACGTCTATTTAGAAAGAAAGATTTCTCAGCTAGGGGCTGTCTCCTAGGTATAGTGTGTGGGCCCTGGTCTTGACTGGAGCCTCTGGGCACTGCAGTAACATGAATACAAATGAAGAATAGTTTCTGCCCTGACAGGGACTGTGTGCAAATGGCTCCCTTGGTTCCCTGTGCATTGGTAGGGTGCTGGGTATGCTCTGCTTATACAAATCACTCATTTTATGCATGATACTGTCTCTTCCCTTTCCCCCTCTGTCTGTTCCAGCTACCTGTGGTGCCTTGTCTTTAGCCAGAATCGTAACTCTTCAGGGCAGGGGCTGCCCCTTTTATCCACAAGGTTGTGGGGGCCTTAGCATACCAGCTCCCTCTCCCCACATTTTGTATCTGGGGACTGTTGGCACTTCTAACTAAGATCCACTGATTGCAGGCACAAAGGACACAAAATGGAAGCAGCAAAAGCATTTTGTTCCCTTTCCTTTATCTTAACTATGCACTGCCAAGAAAGTAGGATGTAAACTGGATGACATTTGGCTTGTGCATTATCAGTTGAAAAGACTACTAATCTCCAGTCATTCAGACCTATGTGCCACCCTCAGAAGACAATGAGGTCATGAGGTGTCATCGATGACAACATTTGGCCAACAAAATCCTCTGATACTGAAGGTGATGCAGAGTCATACCTCTCAGAGCTCGGGATTGAATACCTCTCACTGACTGATCGTAAAAAAGCATCCTTGTTCATGAAAATGGAGCGGGTTTGCTCTTTAGTCACCGGGAAGCAATAAACATGAAGATCCTGCAAAGTCATAATTAGTCACTGCTCAGAGTAGACTGCTTCACTGAGGGAAGAGTGAGGTAGCTTTGACTTCAGGTGAGAGGCTTCCTGACTCTTCCCAGAACAGCAGCATGGCCACAGACTGCAGATCCACAGGGACCGTCTGCCCTGTCTACCCAACAGCTCATTTTTGCCCCACATGCCCACCCACAAAGAGATGGGTGTTATTGGCCAGGGAGGTTAATAAATCTGTGCCTGGGGGCATAAGTGGCTTTGTGTGACTTTACCCGACATAGAGTCCCTGGTCTGGGCTCATCATTATTAGAATCATTATATTTACTGCTTGTACAACGAGAGACCCCAGCCCCTGTGTCCTACGTGCCCTTATGCACACGCAGCCAAAAAATGCCTCTTGCCCCAAAGATCTTGCAGTGGAAGTATAATATAAGAGACAACAGATGGATACAGCAAACACAGGGGAGTCCAAGGTAACAGCAAGATCATACAAAGCTTGAAGTCACCTCTCCTAGCTCTCTCTGGGGCTCTGGTCTTGGGTTCTCCTTCCTGCAATGTGGCAGCCTTGTGCGTATACAAGTTTTCCTTGATTTATGCTGTACACGTGTCCCCGGAAAACTGTGCATAAATTGAATTTGCATAAAGAGAACCCAGTTTCTCAAGTAACAAGTAGGGAGGGATACGCTCCCACGGGGGAGCGGGGAATGTGCGCTCCCTCTGGGGCTGCAGCAGGGAGCAAAGCAGAGGAAACTGGGAGTGGGTGTGGGGTGCAGGATGGGGGGGTTGGGGGAGCGCATGGCTCTTGCTGCTATGTGCAGCCCAGAAAGGCTGCAGGCTGGGGGGCTGCGCTGGGCTCTTCCTGGGGGTCGTGTGCCCCTGGATCTGTGGGTGGGATGAGAGCAGGCTGCCGCTGGAAGCTGGGGTCAGTGGTGGCACCAGGCTCTTCCCAGCGCTTGGCGGTGGGCAGGTTGGGGGAGGCTATGGTGAGTTTTGAGGTGGCAGCAGCCCCCCTCCCAGCACTGCTGCCTACCCCAAGCTCTGGGAAGAGCCCAGTGCTAGCCTCAGCCTGCAGTGGCAGCCTCTCTCCTCCCACATGCAGGTCCAGGGGCCATGTGGCCCCTGGGAAGAGCCCGGCGCAACCCCCAGCCCTTCCGAGGTGCGCATAGCAGCAAGAGCTGTGCTCCCCCCACCCATCCTGTGCCCCACACCCACTGACAGCTTCCTCTGCCGCAGCTCCAGGAACAGCAGATGGGCTGCGCTGTGCCCCTCCCCCTGCCCCTTCCCCTACAGACTTACCTCCCTGCGCCCCCAGCTGCCGCTTCTCCCCCTCCCTCAGGCCCTGCTGCGGCAGCCCCAGGAGCAGCCAATACCACCTGCCTGCACCACGGGCATAAGATCGCATAAGAGTGAATTTACCTGGCATATAACGAATTTGGGGTATAAAAAGGGTCATCACATAAGAGCAAATTCACTTATACAGAACGCGCATAAATCAAGGGAAACCTGTATTCTGGTTCACATTCCCCTGGATGCAATGTGACAGATTTGTTTGTTAGCTGTGTAAGTCTGAAGTCAGGCAGAAGGCAGGGTAGAGGTGCACCTTATAGACTAACCAAATCAGAAAATCCCCTGCCTTCTGCCAGACTTGCTTGTGTGAGCATCAGCTTATAAAGGTGCTCTTGTCTTAATGGCTCACCTGAAAAAGCCAAAAAACCCAAGCTAATTAGATGGGACCTGCTGTGCTCCAGAGATGTGCAGACACTAACATGCAGTGTCACTGGATGTTCAGTGGTGTTACTGGCTCTTTTTGTCAGCCTGTGTATAATCTGTATGTCATCCAGGTGTCTTTCACCAGAGCAATGCTATCCTGCCTTTTGTATGTTTGCCCCATATACCTAGTCCAGAGAGAAACTGGGGGAAGAAAACCTGATATGGATGTTCAGTGTAGCCTTGTGTTGATGCTAGTATTCAGAATAGAAGGGTCAGCTGGTATTTTTAAGACCTATTTTGGTTTTGGGAGGCATTTAGTCAGGGGGCAAAAACAATAGCACTTGATTAAAATCATCAGGCACATTTTATAAGGAGGGAATTACAATAAAGATGACTCAAACCAATAGTCATGACTAAGAGTTTGCAGAAGTTCCTGATGCCAGTCATATGTTTCTATCAACTGTCGGATAAATTTGAGCGATGAACAAATGTAATGTAAAAGTGCTGACTGGAAACGGGATACAGGTTGTAGCTGTATTGATCTATAGGCAAAAGGAATCAGAACAGGCAGACGTGATATCTTTTATTAGACCAATTAGATATTTGCAAAAAAAAAATCTTTATTTGACAGGAAATGGGTACGTTTTGCAAGACAATTTGACTTGGGCCTGGCCTACGCTTAAAAATATTACTGGTGTGGCCACATCGGTCAGGGGTGACACTACAACTAGTTACAGTCCTAGTGTGAAGGCAATTCATAAAGATTATAGTTACCCCTTTTTGCTGGATACCAGCTTGCCTACCTATAGAGTTATAGAGGCACAACGCTGCAGTGTAGCCACAGACTTGATGAGTTATTTGCTGTTTCTTATATGATGTTGTGTGACTCATGCTGGGGGTGGAAACCATGCTGTACATTTCCCTTTTTCATGAAGTCTAATGTGGTTTGGGTGACACCTCCGAGCAGGGTTAATGATTCCTGAGGTGTTGCTCTGTTTGTGTGTTGCTCCCTCAAGGCACTGACATCTGCTGAGAATCTGCTCTGATGATGTAATACCAGTCCCCTGATGGCTCTGCTGGAGGCTAATGGGAGAAGTTTTTATAGAACTGACCTGAACAGGAATTGCCACTCACGCTTAATTTTCAGCCCTTAATAGAAAGTAGGTTTCTCGCCACCTCCCACCATTAGGCTACAAAATGCATTTATGCCAAACGCATCATCTCCTCTTGGCATCTTGTCCTATAAGGCCATTACTCAGTTTGGCAGCCTTTGCATGAGTAAAGTATACTAAGGCTTGTAGTAGTGAAGCTTTTGTTTCCATTTGTATTTACCTGGGTGAATGAAAAGAGCATTGGTTTTCTCCCTTGAGACATGGGTAGGATAAAAATCCAATAATTGGAAGAAAGTCTCTTTCTTCTTTCCCTTAGTTTGTAGGGTTTTTTGGGCATGAGGCATTTTGCAATCAGCAAGAAGAGGCTTTCTTTTGTATATTTTTTCAACATACCAAGAAAGCTTTATCACCAATATTCAGATATAATTCACCTGTGTGAGCCGGTGTGTGTGCTCCTTTTGGGATGGAGTCACGGAGCAATTGTCAGAAGCGGTTTGTCTGATGGGTGCAGCTAAGCAGGAACTTTTCTGTTTCAAAGACATGCTGAGGATCATTCCAGATGCACCAGCTTCTTTTGTCTTATCACTCAGGCTTCCTTTGTGGTCCTGCTGCTTTCATGTTGTTTTGTTACATCTTCTTTGCTGCCACTAAAGTTTTGATGCCTTCTACTCTTAAAACATTTGTAGGTTTTGCTCTGGTTTCTCTCTGGAGCTTTCTTACGACTCAAGGCCTTCCGGGTTTCTTTTGTCTCCAGCTGGTTTTAATGAAGCTCTTCTCTTTCCTAAGCCTCCTTCATATATGAAGACTTTTGCAGTTCTTGTGAGATACCACAGGAGTGTCAACCATGGGTACGCATACCCCCAGGAGTACTTAGAAAGGTCTTTGGGGGTACGCGCAGGCGAGTGGGGATGGAGAGCACCCATGGGCGTGGCATCGGTGTCTCCCCTGGCCTGTTCACTTCTTACCTGGGGGGGGGCGCACCAAGCCCCACCGGCCCCACACAGCACATCGTGGCGCCTCCCTGCCCTCCACCCCAGCTCACTTTCCTGATTGGCCACTGGGCCGCTGCCCTCAGCCAATAGCTGGTGGCTACTATGTGCGAGCTCTCCCCACATTCAGCTCTCTGTCCTAGCTATGTGCAGCCCCGGGAGGGCATGGGGGGCACCCCCCCCCAGATCTGTGTATGGAGCAGGGCGGGGTGGGGTGGGCGGGGGCCAGGACTGGGGCTGCACCAGGCTTTTCCTGGCAGGGGCTGGGCCAGGCTGTGCTCAGGGCAGGTGGCAGCAGTGCTGGGATGGGATGGGGGTTGGAGGGGCTAGAGCAAATTCTGGAGTGGCTGCAGCCCCTCCCGTAGCCCCCCTGCCATCACTGCTGCTGCCCACCCTGAGTGCAGCTCAGCCCAACCCCCTGCCAGGAAGACCCCAGTGCTGTTCCAGCCCCAGCCCTGCATGCAAATCCAGGGGCACGCACCCCCCCGCATGCTCAGCCCAACTGTGCAGTGCCTGCCCCTGCCCCACTCCCTCCCTCCCCACGGGGGCCTACAGGAGCAGGGCTATGGTGGGGGCAGGTGCGGGGGGCTGCACCCACTCCAGAATTTGCCATAGCCCCCTCAATCCCCCTCCCAGTGCTGCCGCTGCCCACCCAAAGCACAACCCAGCCCAGCCTCTGCTGGGAAGAGCCCAGCACCACTCTGGCTGAAGCCCAGCTTGCCCAGATCCAGGGGCACCTCCCTCATGCCCTCCTGGGGCTGCACATAGTGGTAGGAGCCGCCCCCACCATGGCTCAGTTCTGCGCCCTGCCCAGCTGAACTAGGCAGTCCCTGCCCCTGCCCTACTACTGGGGCAGCCCAGCCTACCATGCCCTGCACAGATCTGGGGGCACATGCCCCCCATACCCTCCTGAGATGCACACAGTGGTGAGAGATGCCCCCTGCCATGCCCCCCCAATGATCTGCTCGCGGCTCTGTCCCGCACCCTGCCCTGCCCCAGCTGTGCAGTGCCTGCCCCAGCCCTACTCCTTCCTGCACCATGGGGGCCTCAATTTGCCCCTCCCTAAAAACAAGAAAAAAGATAAGGGGATACAGTCAGAAGGGGTACACTTGTTTAAAAAAGGTTGAAAACCCCTGAGTTAACACACAGTGGGAAAACTTCAAATTGCCCAGAGCCTTCCCAGCAGGTTCTAGGTGTGCATGTGTATATACAGAGTATGCTTATGTAACACCCCCACACACTTGGGTTGTGTATGGTTAAGTGTGGACTTTTGGTTGGTGTGTGTGTGTGTGTGTGTGTGTTATGTGGGCAAGATGGCTCCTGTTGCTCTGGCCATGTGCTCTGCACATGGAAAGCTGGGGCCACTATCTGGGCAAAATATGTAAAATCCTCTGGCCTCATAGGCCAGAGGAAGCAGAAGGTTCTCCAGGCAGACTGAGGGAAAGGCTGCAGCATGGCAGTCCCTAATTGGACAAGGCTTGGGTGATGTCACACCAGGTATATAAGAACAACTCAACTACAGTTTTTTTCTCTTTCTTCTGGGGCTGCTGAGAGCTGCACTGCTGAAATGGGAGCCAGAAAAACTGCACCCCATAGGGGTGTCTCCCCCCTCTCTTCACTGGACAGGTGAGTGAAGTGAAAGCCTCAGGTACAGGGAGAGAAAGTCTGTCTTGGAATTTGAGACCCCTATTTCTTCCCTCTTTCCCCTTTTTTTATTGAGTGGGATAATACCATTGGGTATTAATCCCTGGAGTAAACTGATCAGGAATGGAGTCCTGGTAGTTTTGCTGGCAGTTTTGGCCACATGGGCCTTGAGTGGGATAATACCATGGAGGTATTAATCCCTGGAGCAGACTAACCAAGAATGGGGTCCTGGCAGTTACTGGCCATATGGGCCTGGCCCCTTCTTTTTTGTAATTGTAGTGTCTTGGCATAGTGGTGTAGCTGAAGCTGGATGCCCAGGGCCCTGTTTGCTGTTTTACAGCTATTGTGTTTCAGCCTAGCTGTGTCGCTGAACCCCGGCCATATGTTTGGCTGGCAGATTTGGGCCAGGGTGAGACCTGGTACTTCCTGTTGTTGATCCTGGCCTCAGTGCAGTATAGGCCTGGCTAGCTTTTGCTGCCCAGTCCAGGCCCAAGCTAAGACAGGCCTGACCTTTCTACCAAGTTCTTTTGTAGTTTTCTGCCCAGCAGAGCTGGGATTGGGCCTAGTAATTTTGGGATGTGGTACACGGATGAAAGCTGCAGTTAACCCCTCAAAGCTACCATGCAGAAGTGAAGGTTGGTGCTCTACCATTTCTCCAGAAAAAATGAAGCCCCTTGCAATGCAGAAGGGCCCATACTCTTGATCAGCCCCCCCACAGCACAGTGGACCCAAGGAGCAGCTGTTAGGACCCTCTGATGTGGGTCCCCCTCTCCAGCCCATTGCTGAAGGGCAGGTGTAGGGATGAACTACCTCCAGAACTACCCTTTAGGGAGCCCCAAGCCCCAGGCTGCCTGGGCATGGGTGAAGCTTCCCTAAGAGGATGCCACCTATAGACTTTGCTTTGTAGTTAATAGTGTTTTAAAATTATATTTGGTGTTTTCTTTTGTTGTATTTGTTTTATTTCTCTGTAGTAAATTTAGGTTTTTGTGTTTACACTGCTTGTGAGGAGGGATGTCCAGCAAATTTAGTGTTCCCACAACTCTGGTTGGGGGCTTGAGCCACTGGTACAATTTATGGGGTAACCCAATATGTGAACCCAGCCCTTTTTCTGCTGACTGGTCCCCAGCAGAAGGGTTACACTTATTATTGTAAATATTTCAAGGATGTTGTAGGGAATGGATACACTGCTGAGGAGCTGGGAGATGAGTGACGCTCCAGTCCTCACTGCAGAAAAGCTGATAGGCAATCCAGCACCAGAGGCACAGGGGCAAAAGCAATCCAGGTGCCCCTTAATGCCACCCTTACTTGCATTGGGATGCAGCCTGGCCCAGTAGCGGTCTCACTGAGGGCTTTGTTACATTTTAGGCAGCTCCTGGAGCTCTTAACCTCTGGATTGCCCATACATTAACACCTGAAAATAGTTTTAAGCATGCTTCAAGCCAGAGGTGGACAGTTATTTCGGGCAGAGAGCTGCTTACTGAGTTTTGGCAAGCTGTTAAGGGCCACATGGGTAGCCCCGCCGCTTGACAGGTGTCCTGCCCCTGTGCACCATCTTCTGACCAGAAATCCCGCCCCCTACCTCTCAACCTTTGCCACCTTTGCCTCCCCTTGCCCTTGGAAGTACTCCATCTCAAAACCAGAAAAATACCAAATTATATTCTAAAAATTGAACATCTACAGCATTCATTAATTTGATTTCAAAAAATATTTTTGTCCTGATTTACATGTGGGGAGGGGGTGTGTGGGTGCATGTGTATGGTGTGGTGTGCATGTGGGACTTGCCCTACAAACACACACATGCACACTCTGTCCCTCCCTCATTGCTCTCCCTATCTCCCCCACCCTACCTCCCTAATTACACGGGCACACCCCTCCCTCTCCCGGCTTCTGACCCCACAGTACTGGCGCTGGCCCATGCTCCTGTGGTCTGGCTATGCAGCCGGGAGCCATGTGGTGTAGGAGCAGCCAGCAGGCAGGCAGGGAAGTGCAGAAAGCAGCAGCAGGCAGGGGGGAGTGGGAGTGAGTGGGCACATAGGAGTGCAGTGACAGCTGGGCGGGAGTGCGAGGCTGCACCAGTGCCCCGGGGCCAGCACCGGCAGGTCCTGGAGTGGGGCGGCAGAAACATGGGGTCCTGGCTCGCAGGGGCCTTGTGGAGCTGGGCCGGCCTCTCTCCCTGCTGGCACAGCCCAGCCCGGCTCCACAGAGCCCTGCCAGGCTGCGCTCCTGCTGCCCCACTCTGAGCCCCGCCGGCACTGGCCCTAGAACGCTGGTGTGGCCCCACGCTCCTGCCCAGCTGTTGCTGTGCTCCTGGGTGCCACTCCCTCCCTCCTCCCTGCTGCTGCTGCTTTCCCCATGTTCCTGCCTGCCACCGTGGTGCTCTGGCACCACGTACTTCCTGGCTGCATGGTCAAAACCACAGGACTCAGCAGAGTGGGCCTGCCCTCCACAACTCGCATTCTTATCTGAATTTCCCTCTCCAGCACAGGGAAGTAGGAACAGCCCCATGGGCCTAGGCCAGAAGCCCCTGTTAGGCAGGGGCAGGGCAGGCCTTGTTGCTGGGTCCTGCTGCCAGCTTCTCCTGGGTCCTATTGCCCCTGTCTCCTGTCATCTTTGACAGGTGGCCAGGAGCAGATAAATATTAATTTTCTAAATTTTTCAGGGGCCCCAAGGGCTGAATAGAATGGCTGGGCGGGGCTGCATTTGGCCCGCGGGTCATATTTTGACCCCTGCTTTAGGCAACTTAAAGTTAGGCCACTCCAGGGCAGGTTTATCTCTGATCCATGTTATTCCACTTGTGTTCCATTGATGTGTAGTCATTTCCCAGAGATGAGCCATCCAAGTTGTAGTCCTCCAGTACCCCAGGATGCAGTGTTCCCTCCCTCCACACCCCTGTTCTGCGTGGACAAACTTTCCAGCCCCTGAACTCTACTTTCTACACATCCCAATTTATAAAAACATGATATCTTATTTGATATACTTTCTTTTTATTTCTTTTTAAATTCTATTTTTTAATTCTTTTTATTTGACCCTTCAGTGGCTGAATTTTTCATTTCACCACCCATCCCCCACCCCCTTTTCCTTTCTACCTCCTATTACCCACCTCCATCCATGAACTCTCCACCACCCCCTCACCACTGGGGGCAGTCGGGGATGATTTTTACCTGAAGGTGGGACTGCTCCGGATTGGAGGTAGCACTAATACTCATCAACATTTGAGCAGCTCAAAGTGCAACATGTAACAAGGCCCTGAGATCGGTGTGGCAACTGGTGCAGTCACTTGCTAAGCCATATGAGTAAGGGTGGCAGATCAAGGCCCATCAGTTGTAGAGGAGCATTTCTGATACTTGGACCAAGTAACCTGTCATTTCCAGGTGATACTGGGTAAAGTGTTGTACGCAATTCTGTCCATGCTTCAATGACAAGGATTCATTCCCCATTCACCTGTGGGTTGAACAGAAATTAAATTAATGTGGCCTTTTCTTTTTAACCACAATAACAGGAGTGGCTGCAACATATAGACTGCCATGTCTCTGCAAAATATCTGTTTGTGCACCTGCATGATTGACTGATGTCAGCAGAGCCTTGGGACCACTGTCTGTAAGAAAGCTACTGCCACCAGGCCCCAAAGAGAGGGGAGTACAGGGCACTCTTTTTGTGCTGCTTTATTAAAAACAGCTATTATTGGTTTTCTTTCCTCTCAATTCTCATAGGCGCACAAGTGACTTTCATTTTAAAAGAGAGGTGCTTTGAATCTGTAGCGTGCTGACCACCAGGTTAAGAATGGTGAGCTTCGGGGGGCTGTAAAACCTCAGGCAGTGCCTTAAATATTACCAACAGGGTACAGCAAATAAATTGTTTCCCATAAATAGTTAACCAATAAGGCATGGCAGAGAAGTAGGCTGGAGGAGTGTAATTATTGTGGGATAAGCAAATGATTAGAGTGTTATGATGCTCAAAGTATAGCCCTAGAGTCAGGTGCTTAATTATTAATATTATTATTCATGGATGGATCTTTATGATGTGGGAAATGAATATTTCTCGCCATGGAAAAAGATGTAAGACGCCAGTTTAATATGCTGAGCAGAGCTCACGGGCAAGCAACGCACTTCATATAAATTAAATCTACCCTTTAGCCACGTGCTAGCCATTGGGGATGCTCTCTCCACCACTCGCTTCTACCAACCGCTTAGACAATGTGAATAAAACAAGTATATGCTCCTTTCACATTTTGACAGGGAAATGTAAATGTCTAAAGTGGAGGAAAACTGTTGGCAGAAAAGAAACTGGACAGAGTTGTCTGAGGGTCTAGGGATGGGGACTCTTGGAAGGGTGGGTGCCACATCCTGGCAAAGGGGTTTTGGTTGTGTTTGGAAGTAGCCCTGGATTTTTAGATGCCCTACTTGAGATGTGCGGCCAACAGCTTGCAGAGGCAATGAGCACCTGCAGCTCCTGCTGATTTCTTCTGAGGCCTCCAGAGTGCTGAGTACTTCTGGAAATAAGGTTTCAAGGCATCTCAAATAGGGCACCTAAGCCTAACACTTTGGAAGGCATAAGCCTGGCTACTGTATATCTCTTACTACCTGCCTTGCAAGAGTATGGTGAGGCTGACAAGACACCACCAAGCTAAAAACTATGTGCCTCTGAAAAATATTTGACCTCCTATTGTTACAAGCAATGCCCAAACTATTTCCGATATGCTAATCTGAGAAACCGCATATTTCTCTCCCTTGGTTTTATGCCTGCCTGTTTGTTGACAATGTGAATTTGCACCTTTCTCTGTGTACAGACAGTTTTGCTGTTTCCCAAGTAGAGTCGGTTGCTTGGATTCCCCTGGTGCTTGTGCGAGCCTTTCACAACAGCATGAAAGAAAGGCAGTCCCTGAAAGAGGCAATTACAAGTCTTACAGGGGGGTGGGCGCTAAGGGGGGAGGGGGACTATAGGAGAAGTGTTGCAGCAGAAACTACTTTTAACTCATTTACTTTTAATTGACTAGAGTTTTCTCAAGTTGACAGTCTCTTTAATTAGCTAATATTTATAAAGCACTTGAAGATCCTCAGTAGGGAGGCTCTATAGGAGAGCACAGCACAATAGTTATTCTCCATTGCTGTAACTGCATTAAAAGACAGATTTGGTAGAAGACATTTGTTCTAAGATTGAAAGTGTTGCATATGGAAGGGCTGGAACAAAAAGTCCCAGATCATAAGAGTAAACCTTTGCCACTCACTCCATCTCCACAAAGAGCCAAACTTCTTGGTTCACCAGATCTGGACTCTGTGGGTGCTTGTACACGTGACGGGGGTTTAGTTTTTAATTGACACCCACTGTGACTTTAAGGTGAGGGGCCTGATCCTTTTTTTTGGAGCCTACCCACAGCCGGGGGGTAAACTGCCAGTGGGCCGACTGGCCCCTGAGCTGCAGAGGGCCGCAGTCCTTCCCTCCACAGTGGTGGCACCCCCCAGGGCCACCTGGGTGGGCTGCCAGAGGCCCAAGTGCTGCCCCAGCCAGCTTGGGGTTGGAGAAGAGTTGGATTGGTCTGAGTGCTGCCTCTGAGCTCAGGCAGCACCCAACCTGCTAGCAGCCCCTCTGGATGGCCCTTGGGGTGCTGCCACAGTGGAGTATAAGACCGGCGGCCCCCTACAGCTCAGGGGCCACTCAGCCCACCAGTGGCTCGCCCCCCGGCTGCAGGAGAGGCAGGTGGGTTCCACAGAAATAATAAAAGGATCAGGCCCCTCTCCACTTCTGCCTTCATAGGGGTCTGCTGAAGGCACAAGTGGAGAGGGACCCAATCCTTTTTTTCTGTGGAGCCCGCTTGCCTCTTCTGCAGCCGGAAGGCAAGCTGACAGCTGTAACGCATCTTTGCAATCTAAACTATGTCCGGATGTAGTTTAGTTTGCAATGATGCAAAGTCATTTAAAACCCCCAAAACTCTTGAATGTGTACAGTGTGAGGTCATTAAGCCACACAACGTGACATTTTTGTCCCGTGTACATGTTAATGCCATCACATGGACAAGCATCCTGTGGCTGAAGCATTTCTGCAAAATTTGATACCTGTTTTATATCTTCTCTCTCTCTCTCTCTCGATACATGATGTTTACACTATGTATGTCTACTTTGGTTAGTCTATAAGGTGCAAATCTTCCCAGCCTTCTACTTAATATCTTTTAGCAACCAGCACTAGGTTCTCCTGTGTCTTTGGCTCCGTAGGCAAGTCACATAAATGAAGGGCATTGAACATATTTGCAGAAGTTGGCTTTGACCAGCTTGTAAGCCTCTCCCAGAGAAAATCACTTGTTACATGACAAGGAAGGTGAAACAAATGCACGAGGTCTACAGGCAGTAGGGGAGGGGAAGAGTTAAGCTTCTTGTAGTGCCTTCACTGTGTATTTCCACACTTGCTTGTGCATTAGGCTTTTTTGTTTCTGAAGTTTTACTTTGAGAACACTTCCAGTCTCCATTTGGGATTGTTGCCAGGCAATAAATCACTGATTTTTGCAGCCTCAATCCCAGTTTAACAAAGTTTTTATGCCTGGGAATCATTATCTAAAATTCTGTCTCACTGCATATGAAAGGTATTCCTCTGACAGGGTCACATGGCACAAAATACAGCGCAAGGAAGTGTCTGCGTAGAGGAATGCAGCACATTTCCATTGAGATCTGGGGCAGCGGACTGGCAGAGGATGAGGGCAGAGAAGGGGGAAGAACTCATAGCAGGCTGTGTAGAGAGCTTTTACATCTCATTTGCTACCTGCTGCCCGCTGGAACAGAGCATTTGTGGCAGTAACAACCAGATGCTCTCAGAGCAGGGGGATGAAGTCTCTCTCCTCTCTGCGGGAGCTTTGGGGTGAGGGGCAGAGGTGACCCGCCTTAATGATGTATACTCCGAGTTAGGCTGCTACAGCTCAGTTCTTCCTAAACTTTCTTTAAAGTTCTTGGCTCCTATTTTTCCACCCCAAACTAAATCTGAGCTGTGAATTGGGAGCTATTTCAGCAGCTATGGCTGATCCAGAGCATTCGGTCCTTGCTGGTTTTCACAGTCCACCCAGTCACGGCTCTCAACCGGTTGCCAAATATACCTCGGAGCATTCACAAAACTCCATCACTGACATATTAATTATTGCACCAATGGTCTGATATCCATCTAGGGTTCTCCGCAGCCACATATTTCTGGCTCCTCCTTTGGAAGTGAAATCCGTGCTGTGACTCTCGGCTCCAGCGCTGTGCGTCTGCAAAACTCTCTTGTTGTGGAGGCTAGCTGGGCTGCTTCTTGCCTAGACCTGGTAATTGGCTGGTTGATGCTTGTGAGCCAGCCTCGGCCTTTATCTTTTGAAGAACACAGGGAAGCATCTTGCTTAATGGAGTATCACTTCCAGGACTGGCTCAGATGGACTAGGCTGGGCATCCCAGGTGTATGGAGGCCATGTAGCATCCTGGGCTGCTGTTATGAAACAAAGGGGAAGAAGGGTCCAGCCCCCGGCTGCTGGGAACGGGTGTCAGCCTCCAAAAATTCTGCTTGTTTGGGCAGCTGGGGGAAACCGTGTATATAAATAGGCTTAGGTTCAGTGGGGCTTCTCTGCCTCCGTGTGCACCAGATGTTTATGGTGTGAGGGGGCTGGGTCCACACATGAGCAGCGACGGGGGACCGTGTCTGTAAGTGCACAGTACGTGTTATGGAGGGGGAGGCTGGGGGAGCTGCGTTCATAAACAGGCTTGGGTATTTTGGCAGAGGTGCGTGCACGGCGTATAAGCATCTGCTCAGTGTTTGGGGTAGAAGAGCCCCTGTGTGCGCACTCTGCTGTGCCTGTGAATGAGTAATGACTGTTTTCTTCCTCGTGGGCAGCTCGTGTTTGCGGCAGCCAGGCTGACAGGGTTTCTGTTCCATTTTTAATTCCAGCCTAGAGAAAGCTGCACGCTTGGGAAGTGGCAGAGTGGGGGGATGCTTTTTTTTTTTTTGCCTTATTACAATCCAGTCTTTTTGATCTCGCTTCCTGCAGTATTATGAGGACTCCAATGGATTGCTATGGCAACTAGCCAACCAGGCCTGCATACTAAATGGAGACGCCTCTGCTAGGGCTGGCGGAGGAAGGAGATAAAAGTGTTAATAATGCAAACAAACAGAACAAACTCTCCCCAGCACCAGCAATGACAACCCCCAGCCGCACCGCACCGTGGGCTGGCGAGGAACAAATCTTGCTGGCAGGGCCAGAAGCAGAAGTTTCCATAGGGCAGAGGGAGTAGGAAGCAACCCTTACCCACAAACAAATATCTGGCAGGCATGTTGATGTGTAAATAAAGGTGGGCTGTTAATTCGCTGGGGGCTGGGGGCAGGGAATGGCTGTGTGAAATCAGGGATGCAAATACTTAATTACTGCAGCTTGACAGTGATGAATGGGGGGCTGCCCGCCTGGCTTTCTCCTCTCGGGGCTTCTGTTCTAGTTGGGTTGAGCTGCGTTCCTGGCCTGCAGCGGGCGGCTGCGGGGGCACTGGGGGGAGCGGGCAGCAGGCATCGCTGAGCTGTGGCCGAGGGGGACTGGCCCCTCGAGGCTGCCTCGGGGAGCTGGCAGGGGGCCGCTCTGCTCGCGCCCGGTTCTGCACCACCCCTGTGAGGATTTCTCTTTCTCTGCCTCCCTGGTTTTCTTTCTCCACTCTCATCTGTCTGCCATATTTGGTGTCTTTCTTCTCTGTCTTAACCGCAAGCCCATATGGCAGCGCCCCCGCCCCTCCTCTCCCGCCGGGGGAAGAGGCCAGCCCCTCTGCCAGGGGCGGCGGGGAGGCGGTTGGTGCTGCTCTTAGGCCCAGATGGCCCCAGAGGGCCTGTCCCGCAGCCCGACGTGACTCGCTGCACACGGCTCCCTCCCTCCAGCCTTTCCTGCTCCTCCAGGGTCAGTGATCAGTGCCCGGTGCAACAGAAATCGCGTGAGCCTGAGACCCCAGTTAAAAGCCAGCATGCCTGTTCCCCCACAGATATCCTGGGGTACTTCAGCTAGCGGGACATCGGGGGCAGAGGGGCCAGGCAGGGTGCTCGCTGCTTGTCATGCTGACTTAGCACTGACGCCCAAATGCAGCTAGCTAGGAGGACAGGCTGTTGTATCCGTAGTGCAAATGCTTCGGGGGCTGAGGGCACTCAGAGATAATCATAGTCATTACAGTAGGCAGCACCTTGATCAAGCTTTTCACCCACAGACCTCTGAGAAGCTTAGCGGGATGGCAAAGCACGATTCCTGCTGCTTTGTTTTAAAGGCAAAACTCCTGGTTGGCTTTTGGGATTGCACTGGTGCAGCAGGGCTCAGAGCGGTGCTCTCCCGCAGCAGTGCCTGGTCCTCATTAGAGCAAGGTATTTCCCACGGGTCAAGCTAAGCCTCTACAGTGGCACGCCATGGCTTTCTGCACTGTGGCATGGGCTGGAAAGGGAATAGGGAGCAGGCTTCGGAAAGAGGCAGGTGTGCTCTTCCGTAAATCATGGGCACCTTTATAAATGAATGAACTCTACCAAAAGAAGTTAAAACCTATTTGCTATGAACAAAACATGTGCCTCACTGTACTTCACCCCCTTTTTAATGGTGAGAGCTCAGGATAGCACACAATTTTTGCTGTTGGTCAGAGGCTATTCTGGCTGGCGCTGCTCGCAGGCATCCGCCTGACCCACCGTCTGCAGAGGGAATGGAGACCGCTCCCTGGGCCGCCTCCTGCTTACATTAACAGTGGGCGTCTGGGACAACGCCTGTGTGTTTGAGCCTGATTTTACATAGATCCCCTTGCACAGATAATACCACTTAAGGCATGCCTCCAATGCAGCACTGACTCAGCCTTAACCCTCCTAGAGCCTGGGTCTTAGCACCTGGGTCAGGCGGATTGAATTCCAAGCCATATATCCTAGTTAGCCGCATCCTCACTTGAGCTGCACTTGCTGATACGTGTTGCCGTACCCTGCGGTTCTTGGTGCTTCTGTAAGCTGATTTTTTTTCCTGGGAATTTTGGGAGAACTTGTCTGGGCACACAGGGAGTGTTGTATAAAGGCACTAGTGGAGAGTTATCCACATTCAAAGGATTTAGCTTGCATCCTCACTGGAAAGGGGTTGGGTTACCAACCAAAGTGAAAGCCCCCACTCATGCCCTAACCCAGGGGCAAACAATTATTTCAGGCGGAGGGCCACTTACTGAGTTTTGGCAAGCCATTGAAGGCCGCGCGATAGGCAGCCAGGGGCAGATAAATATTAATTTTCTAAAGTAATTAATTTATTATTTATTAACTAATAGGGGCCCCGCAGGCTGGACAGAATGGCTTGGTGGGCTACATTTTGCCCGCCCCTGCCCTAACCTGCACCCCTTGCTGTCCCAGCTGGTCCACATGAAAAGCACCGGTACATTTAGGTGAGAGGATGAAGAGGGGGGCGTTCAGAAACAATATCTGTATACAAGCATACGTTAACCATCCTCCGTAGGAATCTGATGCAAGAGAAGATAGCCCCTGAGGCTCACAACAGACCCTCAGTAGCTCCCCTTATCCTCCTGTTCCAGGGCTCGGCGATATTTGAGTCCCTGGAAAGGTCTGTGCCATAGTCTGAATCCTCACTGCAGGATGCAGAGCCATATTCAAGCTAGGTTTAATTTAGCAAGTTGGGGTACCACAGCAGCCTGAGCTTCTACAGTCTGGCTGCCCAAATGTATAATGTTAGTCCCAGTCAGGCTCATACACCATGTGCCACCACAGCTTTACTGCTATCCATGCTTGAGCTGGCTATGGTAAAGCCAGATCCCCTATATCGGCTTGTTCTGCAATCATTCTTCCTACCTACAGTGTAGATATTCCTGTTATTGGAACAGTGTGCAGCTTGACTCAGGTGTGATTTCTTTCCTAAGACATTTCTAGACCAGCAAAAGTACTAATATAAACACACCAATGCCGGCAAAAGCATTTTTATGCCAGTGAAAGCTTATTTTGTGTGGGGAACTGGGATAATCCAGCCCAGCAAATCCTCTTTTTTTATTACTGTAAACTGTATCTGCACTAGGAGGATATTGGTATTCTGGCAAAGCTTCTCTTGTGTAGAAAAGGGCAGACAGGCAGGCACGTCCCAGGAGGTCCAGCCCAAGAAACTACTGTCCCAACCCAAATTGTTGGCAGGCTGTAGGTATTTAGGAGCTTTATACTTCCTGCTTTCTTGCCCAGAGAAGCATGGTAAGATAGTAGATGGACAATCAGGAATTTCACTCTCCTCCTGCAGCTCTGACAGGAACTTCCTCCGTAGCTGAAAATCCCTGAATCTGAATCTGAATCTGTGCTGTGCCTCTGGGAGTCAAATGGCCCCTGGCATGAATAAGAGCAGTCCATGGCTGCCATAATTAATTAATGGCAGCCTGTCTTGGGATGCGCATGGGCTGCAGCCAGGCTCAGGATCCTGCTGTACCCTGTCTCACAGTCCTGCCCCAGCATCCTTCCCAGTCCCAGGTTAGGAGGCAGGGGAGTAGGGTGGCTTATAGAAGACTTATGCCGTGCCCAAACTTTCCATTCACAGGCAGCCACAGTGCATTAATATACACTTCTAGAACGGCTTATGGAGGCCAAAGCAGTGGACAGCATTTGCTTGCCTCCATTTTCTTCATTGGTAAAGCAAGATCTCCCAGACACCATGAAGGTACTGTGAAGTGCTTGGAAGATGGAAGCACTCTGGAAGGAGTCAGTATTAGCACTACTTACAGTTACTGCACAAGCCCTTTCAAATGTTTAATTACACAGAAATATTAGACCTCAATCTGAACTTCTCCTGAGTCTGGAGACTGTTTGGTTCCAAGGGTTTGGTTTTGACCTGTCTGTGGGAGCATTTCTTTGCAGTCTGAAATCAGATTCCCGTGAAATTCTGCATTCGTACAGAAGTGGGGTTGAACTCTGTGGCCCTTCCGCAAAATGTTTAGTTAATTTTCCTTTGCTAGTTTCAATAGGTCGTTGTACATTCATGGGGCTGTACCAGGCTCCCTGTGGTGGGTAATTAAACACAGTGGAAATTCTTGCACTTTCATTTTAACCAAAAGCTCTAGGCAGCCTGGCGCAAGGGGATAGAGTTTGCTGACTTTGGTGTAGGCAGCAGTGGGTTTAGATTCTCTTCCCTTTCTCAGCACTTTATCTTTTTAAGGAAAACAGTAAAGAGGAGTGATATCTGATCAAAAAGCATTGGACCAAGACAAAAACACAAGAAATGGGAGGGGGAAAAATCAATGGCCTAAAGATGAGATCTGCAAAAAGAGACAAAGTTGGAACAGGGCTGGCCTTGGGTTGGGCCAAGTTAAATAACACAAGTACTGATAACTTGGCCCTTTTTGGATCATACCCCACCCCTGGGATGTTGGAGGGCTGAGACAGTGTGGCTCTAATTGTGTCTTATTTACCTTGGCTTTTTAAGCAGCTCACCCTCCGTTGACTTGGCCCCATCCACCACGATCACATGTCTATACACTTGGCCTTTTTTTTGTTTTCCCAATTTTTTTTTTTCCATTTGGATGTGCTACAAGTTTTCCTGTCAGGTACAATTATCTGAACCCTTTAGGCTTTAAGGATAAGGTTTCAGTCATTTTTGGCAAAGGGGTCTTTTCCCAGTGCTCTGGACATGTTCAATGAACCAGCTGTACGCAGCACTGCATTTACTCTCCATCTTTTGAATTGTGCTCCACAGGAATGATCCTTGCACTTTCAGGTTACCCTGCTTAATGAAGTGTCGCTCTCTTGATTGTGAGGGAACAATTCCTTTGACCATCTTTTTTAAAGTCTATCTTAAAATCCTCCCCCCCTCCCTTTTTTTCGGAAGTGCTTTTCCAAAATTTGGAATATTGGGGGGGAGGTTGCATTTTGAGAGCATGGTCGAGTGGTCTGAATAAAAACACTGGGAGCCGGCAGGAGTCCTGGGTTACAGTCACAGTTGTTGCTGCTGAGTCACTGTGGGAACCTGAGCCAGATGCTGTGGGGATGGGGGTCCTAGAGTGTCAGCAGAACAAGCTCACGGGATACTGGCAAGCGTGCGGGTGGCATTGCCCCTGGCAGGAAGGGCTCGGGACAGCCTCCCCTGACTCACTCTAGCCTAGCTCAGAGAACCGGTTGCAGCCAGCATCCCACTGTGCTAAGCACTGGACAAACGCAGAATGAGAGTAAACCCCTGCCCTGAACAATGGAAACCTCAATAGACAAGAGTGAAACAAAAGGAAATGCTATCCCAGTTTTACTGAGCGAGATTAAGGCCCAGATCCATGAAGGCCCTGAGGTGCCTAACTCCCTGTTGGAATCAGTGGTACCATTAAAGTCCTGGCCCTACGTGACTTTCCCAAGGTGGCTCTGTGGTAGAGCCAGGGGTTGAACCCAAATCTGACCTGCCCTTCGCCCCCGGGGATTCTGACTGAAGTTTTCTGTCTGTACAGGTGTCCCTTGATTTATGCAGCACGTGCGTTCCTGAAGAACGGCGCATAAATCGTATTTGCATAAAGCGAACCCACTTTATAATGTAAGAATTAGGGATAGGTTCCCATGGCAGTGAGGGAGGGAGGAGTGAGGCTGGGACTAGGGAAGGGGCAGGTGGAGGGGTGCCGCTCCCGGGGGTTCACAAGGCAGCAAAACAGAGGGAACAGAGCGGCACTCACCCCAGCCCCAGCTGCAGCAGCCCTGGGAGCTGCCGGCGCCAGCCTTCTGCACCAGGGCACGGTGCAGCCCAGCGGCTACAGGGAGCTGGCAATGGCCACTCCCGGGGCAGCTGCAGCAGGAGCTGGGGTGAGTGGGGACAGGCAGAGCCCTGGGGGGTTTGGGGCACAGTGCAGTCAAGTGGCTGCAGGCAGCTGGCACCGCTCCCAGGGCCGCTGCAGCCGGGGCTGGGGTGAGTGGGGCCATGGCCCTTTCCCATCCCCCAACAGACTTACCTGCTTGGGTGTGGGGGGAGGGAGGCATCTATGGTGATCGCATAAGTGTGAATTTACCTCACGCATAATGAATTATGGGTCTAAATATGTTCATTGCATAAGAGCTCATTCACATATAAAGAACCCGCATAAATTGAGGGAAACCTGTATTGCCCTGCTCAGCTTGCTCTGTGCAACGATATACAACTGTTTTCATGCTCAAGTTTTCCTCACACCCTGGAATCACCCTCAAAATACCCCCTGGGAAGAGGAGCCCTCCTGCAGTGGGTACCATGTGAATGGTAGTAAGACAAAAACAGGGAGTGACTGAAGATGCCCTTCATCCATAGCACAGACCCACTACCCGACTCCGAAGGGAAGGGGGAGGATTTTACTGGCGTGTTTTACTTGAGCTTCCTTTCCTTTGAGAAGACATGCCTCTCCCTAGCTCAGGAGCAATTTCAATTTTTTTCCTGCTCTTTGTTAGACCTCAGTTCCTTCAAAGGCACCGGGTCCAGATGCTGAATGCTGATGAGCATCAGCCAGGCCCACTGGAGTCAATGAAAGCTGTGGAAGTGCAATCCCCTTGGGAATTGGCGCCACATTTTTGCCTATTTGGGAAGTGACCAGTGGCACTTTGTGTGGGTCAGACCTGGCAAGCCGGTCTCCTTGGCAACCTTAATGAATGCCATTGGCTTAGTGGTCCATCCTTGCATCTCATTACATTTCAATGACTTTCACAGGGCTCAGACATGTAATTAATATCAGACGCATGGTATTCAGCAGGATACGGCTTAGCAGTACGCAAGGTGTGTGAAGTGGGGAGTGACATGGGCTTTGGGATCCGTCTCCAGGCATCAATGTAACAAAAAGCCCATGAACAACCGCGGAAGCAGGAACCTGGCTGGCTGGCTGCTGCTCAGTGCCTAGCACGCAGAGGCAGAGATGGCTGTCAGAGACTCCAGTGATTGCTCAGCCCCTTCCTGGTCAGGGGGTGATGTCCTAAAAGCTGGAGGATGGGAAGGCTTTCTTTGATCTAGGAGAGAGTGACAGGAAAATGGTGAGGGGTGATTGTCTACATCCCAGTGGGTGGCAACCATCTTGCTGAAAGCCAAGTTGGAGTACCGCTGGAGGCAGCCCTGTGGAAGTCTTCAAGAGGCTAGTGCAAGTTGAGGGAACTCAGCACGAGGCAGGATCTCACCCTCTACGGGCTTTTTATTTTGATTAACTCAGTAGATTTAAGGATATATTCTGTGAGTCTCTAATGCTATTCCTGAACTCTACAAGGGGTTGCCATCCGTCTCAAGAAGCCCTGCTTAAAGGCTATGAAAATCACTCTAAGAAACCTGCCCGGAAGACCCTGAGGAGTCTTGCATTTTAATTAGTGTGGATTAAAAGCTGAGACCTTACTCAAAACCAGAGGTTGGGTTGGCAGGCACAGCACTGCTAAGGCAAGATGCTGCATGCCACATGACGCAGATGCCATTGCACTAGGCCGTGGAGGCAGAAGTGGCCTGACCTCCAGCTGATGGCAGAGAGAAACCAATCCAGAGAACAGGGGAGAGATTGGGAGGGGTTGATTGATGATGTCAAGGTTTTGCAGTTAATGCCCAGACCTGTATTTCCTGGGGTTTGCCTGCCTGGAATGAAGACCCATTCATTTCAGCTGTAGGTGGCTTCCTGTTGGAGAGACTTACTGCATCTTATCTCCCACAGAACAATGTTATCAGCCACAGAATGAGCCAAGAGAGCAGGGGAAATAACCTCTGCTAATTACTAATATGCAAAATGAGTAATGAGATGAAGAAATAATGTGCTATTGGATACAATCCTAGGGTTTTTAAAACGAATTATTTCACCTTCAGCTGCATTACAACCATTCCCTGGAGAATAATATACAATCCCCACAAGGATATGAGGGTATAATTCAGTGACAGCTCCAGCAAAGTTATATTCAGTTTAATGAACATCGTGGGAAGCTAAGATTGAATTATTGCCTGAGTGCTCTGTCAGGTTGCCTCATGTTGTTATGCAGGATATAAAGAAAATTATTATTGACAATACTAAGGAGATTCATTTTGTCTGAGTGAAGGAGGTAAAGGAGGTGTATTGAATATGTGACGTACCAGGAGAAGGTTAATCATGACCCTAATGTGGTATAGGGAGATCGATCATGCGTGGATCACAGGGATGGATATTTAATGCATATGTGACATGGCAGAGGAAGTTTTACTGACTAGGATGCATGGAAGGGCGGGACAGAGACAGAGATAATAACAGTGACTTGCTGCGGGAAGGGTGCTTTGCATTTGTGACTGTTCATGCACTGGAATGTGCAGCAGCAGCACGTGGAGATGGGGTGGGGGGTGTCCTAAAAAATGAAGACCAGCTTGAGCTCAAAGTTTCTATGAGCACTCAGATGCCCACCAGCAAGAGACAGGTCTCAGGAAAATGTTAGTCAGACATATTTACTCAGTTGCTGCTTGTACAATTGTGCCACTGGGTGGCAGCATGACGACACAGGAAACTGCTTACTTGGCATTTTACTAATGCTAAATACCTACTGTTTAGCATTTACCTAATACATTGAGCATGAGTTGTCCCAACCCTCCCCGTCACTGATAGCAAAAGATAAGTAAGAAAAGGGTAAACATTCAAAGTTTGGTTTAAATTTGGATAAAACCCCAGGGTCAGATGCTTCTCTACCACACCTTGCGTCTACCAAAGAGGACTGAAGGCACCATTCTGCTTAGCTTTCATTCGTGTCCTGTTTTGATTCACACCAGGAATTAGAAATGGATAGAAAAATGAAAAAATAAGCGTAAAGGGTAAAGTTTTCTGATCATTTTAAATCTCCAAAAACCTTTGTCCAAAATCATAATGAAAAATGTTTTCTTATGCTACTGGACATCTCTCTTACTGTGCCAATCTCTCAACATGAAGCTCATAATTTAATTTTTAAGATCGGCATAAGCCACAAAATTCAAACCAGGTTCCCAATTGTGAATATGCCAGTGATTGTGGTATTAGATTCCATAGTTCTGATTTGGCTCATTTTGACAGCCAAGGTCACGTGCAAATTTGGATTCTGATTTCAAATACTGCCAATTAAGTGCCGTGTTGTTTGGATCCACCATGTTGGGTCAGCTGCATCTTTAGCATGCAATATAGTCATCTGCTATTAGGAGGAAATGAATGTATTGGTCCTAAAGAAAAATAGTACAAGGAAAGCCATTGGTGGCCTTGGTTCAGGGAATTCCATTCACTTGCAAAATAAAAGATCTGTCCAAAAAATGCATTTCACATTTATTCTCTCCATCCACCAACAACTTCAAAAGAAGATTAAATTCAGTCTCCTTGGACCTGTCCACCACATTTCACTTTCATATTTTCTCAGGGAAAAAAATATCCTCCAACAAAATATGGAGATGATTCAGTTTCATTTTCTCAACCTGTCAGTCAAAGTGTTTGATCTGCCAGTTCAAAGTGGAAGTCAATCGCAGTCAGCATGTTTCCATTAGAGACGGGAGTGTCAGGAACGCCCGGTTCAGAACCACCTAGAACTTCACTGGGGCAGGACTTCAAAGCTTTGTGGAGATTTTTTATTGGGTTTTATTGTGCTGAGAAGAGAGGACAGAAGTGGAAAGAAGGAGACTGGCAAGCAGAGGAATGGGCAGGCAGATATGATATTTGAGACTCACAAGAAAGAAATTCTCTGAATGTTCATGCCCCAAATATCTTCACGGCAACCTCTCGTACAATCAACTTTTAAGACTTGCTGAAGCCCCCTGAGATTCTTTCTACCAGGTCCCATCCTGCTTGCATCCTCTGTTACTGATACTTCCCTCTCTATTGTCTTTGTAGCCAAAGGCATGAGGAGGTTCCTACATGCAAAGTTGGGGTCTTTATCCAGAACCATGTGGCCCTTGGTGGTTGTTCCTACACTGGAATTGCAGTGCCTGCCCCGCTCGGATTAACCCGGTCCGTTGCTTCGGCGGTGGTTATTGCAGAGCTGGAACAGGCAGCAGGGTACGCTTTAATGTTTTCTATGTGATTGTATAATTAGGAAGGAGTTCTTGAGCCATGCTACTTGCCTGTCAACCTCACAAACCTTACAACCTGATGTGGTTTTGTTTCTGGCTAGGCCTGCTATACAGGGTCATAATGTAGGTGTGATACAACCTGATCCAGTGTGAGGACTTTGACTTGACACGATACAACAGTGCCTTCTGCCTTTGCCAGGACTGCTTTTGGGTGCCACCAGAACCCTCTCTGCTATTGAAGCTCCTGATGTCTCCATCTTAGAAGCAGAGCAACTACCTCAGCTCTGGCTTATTTGCACCAAGGACAGTGGCTAAAAAAAGCAGGTAGAGAGAGGGGAAGCCTCACTTCCAACACAATCCATTGCATCTCTTAGGTATCTACTTCCAGGAAAAAATACCTTAAAATGGAGCTCAAGTTGATATCAGATTCATGCAAATTCATGCAAAGAACCTTGTCTGCCTATGCCCTTAGACCAACACGGCTACAACCTACACACCCTAAGTACTTATTAGTAATTTTTAGGGATGCCATAATCATCTTGAAAGTAGACACTGCAAACCTAGGCAATGTAACATTAAGATAAAATGTGATCCAAACAGAATCAGGGACAGAAAAAAGGCATCCAAGCCATCTCAACTCTGCCCTGCAGCAATACAAATTTATTATTATGATTAAGGTATCTCAGTGCTTGTGGTCTCAAATAAGAGCAAAGTGATTTAAAAAATACATTCGATTTTTTTCACACATACAGTTCCCACAGTTGCTTGGGACAAACTAGAAACTGACACAGGTGCTACGTTTTCTTAAAGGACCCAGTTTTTAATATTTACTCAAATCAGTTAACACAGCTACATGAAAATTAAAAGATAATACGCATGGCTTTACCTCTGAAGAGGGTGCTGAAGTGGCAGAGGGTAGAGGCAGCTATGCACAGGCAGAAACAAAACATCTGCTTTGGCACTGTATAAAACTTGAGCAATGCTATTTACTTGGGCAGACCATAGGTGCATCAAGCCCAGTATCCTGTCTCACACACTGGCAGAGAGCAGAGGCTCAATAGGAGGGTGAACAGGACATGTCCATCATTTTCCACTCCCTGCTTGTTTCCCGTTGCAGCTTCCAGCAGTCAGAGGTTTAGGAAGAGGTTTAGGAAGTTCTGATTCAGAGGCTGTGTCCCTCTGCTATATTCAATACCTACTGGTAGATCTTTCCTCCAAGAACTGGTCCAATCCCTTTCTGAACTGGGTTAACTTACCAGCCTTCATAGCTTCTTGTGGCAATGAGTTTCACAAGTTACTTACTTGGTGTATGAAAAAGAACTTCCTTTTGTAAGTTTTAAGCCTACAAGCTTGGATCTTGTACAAGATTTAGATAAGCTTTGTATAGTAGTACAAGCCTTGGTCTTGTAGCCCTTTGGTCTTGTAGCCTGCTCCCACAGAAGGCAGAAACAAAGCTGTCATTACAGAATAGGCCTGTGGTCTTGGCTGCTTTTCCCCTTTGTTTATAAGACAGGATCTACCACGGTGCTTCCCACAAAGTGAGTGAGCCTTCCTGCACTATAGAGCTCCAGCTTCACATGAGGCCCCAGTTCTGACCATGCTACACCTTTGCCAGATAAGCGCTGGCTCCCAATGGCAAAGGCCACTCCCTACTGCAAGAAGGTGTCATAGGAATGAACATGCATAGTCACTGGGTTTGAGGAAATTACAGGGGCTGGGAGGAGGGACACAATGGGAAGATGCAACCTACAGAGGTCCTTTGCCCTTCCTCTTTACCTCAAGTCATCATTGAATCAGGTCTTCATTCTCTTGTGGCTGCTGAATGTCATCTGTCCTTTCCCGGCAGCCACTGGAAGAAGCCAGAGCACTGTGCTGTGCTCAGCCTGGAAATTCTTCTGGTCTGAGGTCATGCCGCTGTTCCCTGTTTCCCTGCAAAGAATTAGTGGGACTAGACTGTGTAATTATAGGTTTGAGCTGGTAGTTATAACACCTAATTCAGCACCTACTCCATTCCTTAGCAAGGAGAAAATGCTCTTTTCACAATGGCTGCAGGCCAACCCTGGTGGAATAGCATACGTCAGCACTAGGGCTGTGCAAAGCTTCACCGTCTGTTTAGTTTCGACGTTGTTTCGACTCATTTTGAGCTTGAAACAGCGAAACTGAAACAAAACGAAGGGCTTCAAAACAGCCTTGAAATGAAATGAGGCCAGTCGAACCATTTCAGAAGTTTCAAAACGTTTGAATTTTGAAGCAGCCAGCAGGGGAGAGCCGGGGCTCCCCAGCCCCATGTGGCTCAGCCCTGCGGGGAGCGCAGCCCTGGCTCTCCCCGCCCCTCGGATCAGCTCTGGTGCGGGGCCTGGGGCAAATCAGCCTGTGCGCAGACTCACCGCTGCCCC
>NW_017728921.1:15356591-15362663 GCF_001723895.1 Crocodylus porosus | reverse complement strand
GATGACAGGAGGCTGGTGCTGGCGGCTGGACGCAGCTTGTACTGGAAAGATCGGTGCTGCAGCTGGCCCCAGCTGACAGGACCAGTCTCCTCTCACCTGGCAGGCAGATCGGGGGCTCACCTGCACCCCCAAGAGGGCTGCGGAGGCTGTGCCAGACTGCTCCCGGGGGTGTGGGCCCCTGATCTGCCACCCGCATCACAGGAGGCTGGTGCTGCCAGCTGGGGCCAGTGGCAGCAATGATCTTCCCGGCACTGGCTACGGGCTAAACGTCAAAACAGCATCAAAACAGCCAAAGAGTTTTAACAAAATCAAATGGAACAGTGCTTTCGAAACTAAATGAAACTCAAAATGAAAAACTGTTCCATCAAACCAGAAGTCAGAGTGAACGATGCTGTTGTGCACAGCCCTACTCAGCACCTCTCCTCTGGGCATGCAGATTGCCTGACAGCTCGCAACGGTTCAGGGGTGCTGGGAGGAGAAGATTCCTTTTCTCTTTGCCGCTCTGATGCAGCTAATGCATCCGTCATGCCTGGATGCCCAAATTCTCTGGTCTAGGCATGAAGTATGGAGGTCACCCAGGCAGCTCGTTGCAGCGCCCGGGATCAAGTCCCAGTCCGGTAGCTTCAGCAGAGGATTCTCTTTCCATCTCCTGTGGAAGCTCTGGGGGCGAATTCCTAGGATTTGGGATAAAGGAAGATAGTTATTAGTTGCTGTGGTCATTAAGAGAAATCAGCGGGTCCTGCTCATCCAGTGCTGGTCACAGTTCCCAGCGACTCCAGCTGAAGTGACTTGTACCGCACAATGGAAAGCCAAGGCCCAAGCTGTTCTTCAAGGTTTAAATCAAATCACTCCCCAATATATCCCCTCTCCCTCATATTGACTCTTGAAAATACAGTCTCTCCACTGAAATATAATTCTAACCTCATGTTTAGAAAGATGGCAAGGCCCTTTTGTTGTGTATTGATTTGCTGACAGTCCACAGCAGTTCCTCAGTCAGAAAGCTGACAAGAGGCAGCAGAGGTTGGGGAAATGAGCTCGGATGTATTTTTATGGGATTTCCCTCTTGGGGGAGGAAGAAAGAAGCAGTACAGCCATGGATTCAGGTGTGCTGTGCTAATGCACTGGTGTCAGGCCCTGGGAGCCCCTGGTTCCAAGCTGGGCTACGTCGCAAGGCAAATGGGAAGGGTGGCCTCAGGCCCGTGTCTCTAGCACATCAGAACATAGTCCACTGTGGTCAGGTGCCTCTGCTTGGGAAAAGCACAGGACTGGAATAGCAGAAGTGCAAGCCAGGATTATAATAATGGAGGCCAGAGGTGCCAGGTCACAGCTGTATGAGAACCCTGGACTCTGGGATAGAAAGAGGGATTTAAAGTCATAAACTAAGTTAACTGGCTGAGCTGGGCATGGGTATCTGGACTGGTGAACAAGATAAAAATTTAGAGGCGTCTCCAGTGCAACCAGTGGGGTCATTTCAGAAGAGCCTCAGGACAGCAGAAAGGGATCCCAGCCTCTGACAGGCTGTGTCTTCTTGCCGGCCATAGCCGAGCTGCCATCGAGTGGTCAAATCATTAACGTGCTCAGTTTGAGCTCTTCCATCTGCTGAGGGACACAGTGCTGCTCTGAACTGCCTGAGCAGCATGCCATGCAGCATGTGCACTTCTCTGCTCTCTGTGACAGGTGGAGCTGAGGCAGACGATCCAAAGCAGCGGGAGGGGAAGGAGAGCACGCCGTTTGCCCATCCCCAGCAGTGCCGTGCAGCGGGTCCACTCTGCATTTCAGCACTGTGATGCCAGCCTTCTTTCTCTCTTTTTTTTTTTAGCACATTATCCAGTCAGCGTGTTTGGTGTTTTATGCATTAAATAGATTTATGTGTTTAATAATTATTAGTTTCAAAGATTTACAGTGCACTGCTGCTGGTGCTGTGTCTGTGCCTCCCAGGGGAATTGAGGAAGTGAAAATCCTTCATCAAGGGAAGGGAAAAATTAGAAACTTTAAATCTTTCATCATTCTGAAAATGGGCCAAGGAGAGAGTAAATGCATGTGCCCTGAATGTGGCTTTGTGCTAGGGGTATGTATGCATATCGCATTAGGCTGGATACTAGGTGCATTGTACATGCATTTGTGGAGTGCTCCTCTTGAAATGTGCAGTTATGTTTCACTCTTCATTCTTTGCTATAAGAAAGGGATTGACACTGTTTGTGGAGTATGCATGAGTGGGGACCCTGAAGCTACTCCCTATTGATATTTGCGTAGCGATGATTCCCTAGGAAGGGGCGAGTCTATGATTTTGGTGAGGTTCCTCCATTGCCGATAAAGAATATATGTGAAGCAAAACCAAAGCCACATGCTCGGAGCTGGTGCACTTCAAACTGTGCTCTGAACTTGTGGCATGGGCCAGTCTCCGTTAGACAGAAAATTAACAGGCATCTTGGTCTTGTCGAGAAAAAGAAGTGCTACTAGGTGTCTTGTGCAAAGAAACTCTACTGTCAGCACAAACCTGCAAAACTGTGCAGCATGCACCTGAGCTAGTTCTCCCTGCCCTCGAGATCCCTTGTTTTTCTGTTACTTTGTTCGCGCGTGCCAAAAGCAGGCGCGAAGAATTAACCAATCCATGCCCGTGGTGCGAGAGACGTCATTCAGCCTATAAAACCCATGTGTGAGCTTCCGCCCAGCAGAAGCAGCGCTCATCAGTGCATCGAGGAGGAGCTTTTCCTCCCCGCCCAGGCTTGGCCAGCCTCGATGTGCTTCTCCGCCAACGAAATTGCCCTAGCATACCCCTTCCCAGTGCACTCGTTAAGACCTCATTCGTCTCTGTATCGAGAGGGTCTCCGCAGCTGTGGATCTCGATCTTGCAACGCAACTGTTATCTGTTATCTGTTTTGACTTGCGCCTACGCGTCCATTCTGCTGACGTGTAAGTAAAACGAAAACAAAAATCTTGCAACCATTACGTGTGTGTAGCCGCCTCCTTTGCAGACCCCCGCCCAAAGGGAAAAAGACCCACTAGCTCCACTGACCTGCCCGCGAACCGAGCCGCACGCAACATGGCGACGAGGATGGGATCCCGGGTGGGAGTAACAGCCAGGAGGCCGCACTTTCCCTCCGGACGCAGTGCCGTACCATTAATGATCCGGATGACCTTTGGGCCCACATCCTTTACCATCAAGCCGGTTACCCACCCCCGAGATGAAGTTGCGGGTTACCTGTCGCTAGTCACTGAGGGAAAGGAGTGGAGTGCTTCCCTCCCCTCCGGGTTCGGGTGTGTGATGGCCCACCCTAAGGTTGTCTTTAGGCCGCCTGAGGCATGTGCCACTCGTGCTCGCCTGTGTCAAGCCGACGGGCACGGCCAATCCATCACCGGCCCAAGAATTCGCCCGAGAGAGCACCCCGCCTGATAAGTTTAACTGCCCAGCCATCCGTGAAGGGTCCCGGGTGCGCGAGTTGTTAACCCAGTGCCGAGGGAGCCTTGAGTCGGATGGTCAAACAGCGACCAAATGGACGGGACTCAAGTGGGATAAAGGAAAAATGATTAATTCTCTTTTCCGGATGGTTGTAAGTTTCCTGCGCGAGAACAGTGACCTAACAGCGCAGCTTGAGACGCCGGCAGCCGTGGCCAGTGGGACAGCGTCCCAAGATGGCACTGGCGAAGCCAGAGAGGAGAAGCCTCCAGCAAGGCAGGGAGGAGCATCAGCGCCCCCGCCCTACGCCCTGTCACCGCCCACCACACTGCCAACTCCTCCCCCTCCCCAGGGCGGAGATGATCCAAAACCAATTCTCTGCCCACCCACTCCAACCGCGCCACCTGATGGCTCATCCACCGCATCCGCACTGCCTATTACAATTTTGAAGACTGTCATCACAGCCACAGGTACCACTACGACAACCACTTCACATACTCGCAACTGAAGTGAATTGAATGAGCTTGTAAAGGACACAAGATGTAAACCAAGTGAAACGCCTATTGCTTGGTTGGGACGTCTAGTTATAGAGGCAGCCCAAGAGCTTGTCGACCCCGACGAGGCGTCATTCCTGCTGTGGTGTGGGGATTGGAGTAGCGGATATGTGACTGAAATGCAATTGCTGACAGTCAACACCACATGGCCAATACCCTTACCAGCCCTCGCCGTTGGGTCCCTTCTTACCAAAGCCCACCAGTGCTATGAGGGAGCCAATAAAGGTGACTACGATCCCAAAGCCCTCCTGCACACCCTGATCAGTGTGTTGTATGCGAGTTGGGATTCTGGTGGCTCCCAAACGGTCGCCTGCGTCCCACTCCGCTGGAGCTGTGCCACTGACGTTACCAGGGCACTACTTGGCCTCTTCACCCAGTGGCAAGCACCTGACATACTCCACTCTGACGGGGGACCACTCTTCGAAAGTAATGAAGTGCAAAAGTTCGCCAAAGCTTATAACATTGCCTGGCACACTCACCTTCCTTATCACCCCCAGTCTAACGGTGTTGTCGAGCAGGCCATTGGCCTCATCAAAGAGCAACTTCGTATTGCAGACTGTGGCTCCTACAAAGGGTGGGAGAACCACATCAATTAAGTTATCTTTAACCTAAACACAGACAAGACCCAGTGGGAGCAGCACCCGGCAATACCCAGGGCACCTCGGACACCCAAATTTCAACTTGGTGAACCCGTATGGCTCCTCTGCCCGACTGCGCCACCCCATCAGCTGGTACCTGAACAAGGACTCATCACAGCGACTGGTTCCTTCCCCAACACCTACAAAGTCCACTTGCCGCCACAAGACAAAGTCGTTCTAGCCCACCACAACTGGTTAACTAGATGCGCAGAGTGCCCTTGATTTAACAGTCTTGCTGTTCAGTTATTTTGGCTTGTTTGTTTTGTTATCTTGCAGGATGAAGCTCCTGTGCCTGAATCCCATGCTCGCATTTCTTTATCTGACCCCATGGCCCACCTTGTCCACTGACAACCCCATCCATACTGACAACACAGTTCTACATCTACTGTCGCTGTGGGCCAATGCTTCGGGAGACGGTGGAACAGGAGAAGTCTTACCGCATGCCTGAAAATACCCCTGTTAGTCACTGAACCTGTTCTCACCAGACATATCGATGTGTTTAACATCTCGGACTGGTTTCTGTGAGTCTTACAAAGCTCGACCCCTTCCATAAACATTACACAAGGCCAACTAGATGATGGTAGCTTTAGCACTGTACAGTATGCCTGGAAGCTCAACATGACACTTTCAGACCTTCGCAATGTTGAGAAGAAAGAGTGTAGCAAAACTCCCTTGGGAGAGCCTCCAACCAAGCCGATAACTACATCATTACCCTGTTCAAAAACCACCTGGAGATTCAACTCAGAGAGCGGTGATGAGTCTTGTCTTGATGACTCACTTACGTGGGATCCCCATTCCCTGACACCTCCTTGGTTCTTATCACTTTCCCCGACCCCTGGTCCCGGGTATGTAGCTACTATCACCCGTGTTCCTCTCACGACCCCTTTGCCCATAGTTCAATGGAACGTCTCCCTGTCCATTCACCTAACTGAACCCGGTAATTTTGGCAACGATCCTTACCTTGGATTCTATTATCCCCTTCTCCGAGCAGCAGTGCTTACTGCAGCTTGTCACGGAGTCAAAAGTCCTTTGAACGACACGAGTGAACAGTATCCTGAGCAAGTTTTCCAATTCGGGGGTCGCTGTTCCAAATTAAGCACTCCCGCCCCAATAGGCCTTGTTTGGGCCTGTAACGATGGTCGGCTACGTACCAAACTACCGGCCACTCTTTCTGGCATCCAATGTTTCTTAAGCTCTGGCAGCTTTTGTCTCCCCTTGCAGGCTTCTACCGCTCATCCCATGAGTCCACTCCTCCACAGATGCCTTCGCTCCAATAATCCCATGTGGAGTTCACTTACATACGGCAAAAAGGTAGCCCAGGGTTTAAGTTGGGCCGTTGAGGGTTTCTTTGTTTGGGGCTTGGGCACTGCAAAAGCCCACATGGCTATCAAGCTCAGCAAATGGGTGGACGAGAACCTGATGGTGTTTAACACCGAAAAATGCAAGGTTCTCCACCTTGGGAGGAAAAACCTGCAGCTTCCTT
>NW_017728921.1:15300233-15356126 GCF_001723895.1 Crocodylus porosus | reverse complement strand
GATCTCCCGAGGTCCCTTCCAGCCCTAATGTCTATGAAATCTATCGCCCAGCTCACGGAGCAAGTCAAACTCCTTGCCAACTGTACCACAAGCGGCCTCGACTTACTCGACCAGCAGTTACAGGTGACATCCCAGATGACCATGCAGAACCACCTCGCCTTAGACACTATGCTCATCCAACACGGAGGCCTTTGTCAATACTTAAACCTGTCCCGTGACATGTGTTGCATTGTCATCCCTAACGTTTCCCTCCCCCTTCAAAACCAGATCACCAAGATCTGCCAGATCGCCAAAGATGTCAATGCTATTTCTGGCATTGGCCAAGGTTGGTTATCGAGCGTGTTTAAGTGGTTGGGTTGGGACGCCTCGTCATGGCTGTTAAACTTACTCACCCCACTGTTATCCCTCTTATTCCTCATTATCGTTGTGATTTCTTGCGTTTGTTGTGTTTTTCAGTTTTTGAAACAAAAGTTAATAATGCTGTCTGCTTTTGTATATAAACGCTTGCTGCTTAGTGAGTCTTTCGATCCCGAGAACGAGGACGAGGTCTAGCATGTCAATGTTTGTGCTTGACGGCAAGGGGGCATGTCTTGTGCAAAGAAACTGTGCTGTCAGCACAAACCTGCAAAACTGTGCAGCATGCACTTGAGCTAGTTCTCCCTGCCCTTGAGACCCCTTGTTTTTCTGTTACTTTGTTCCCACGGACGCCAAAAGCAGGCGCAAAGAATTAACCAATCCATGCCCGTGGTGCGAAAGACATCATTCAGCCTATAAAACCCATGTGTGAGCTTCCGTCCAGCAGAAGCAGCGCTCGTAAGCGCATCGAGGAGGAGCTTTTCCTCCCCGCCCAGGCTTGGCCAGCCTTGACGTGCTTCTCCACCAACAAAATTGCCCCGGCGTACCCCTTCCCAGTGCACTCATTAAGACCTCATTCATCTCTGTATCAAGAGGATCTCCGCAGCTGTGGATCTCAATCTTGCAACGCAACTGTTATCTGTTTTGACTTGCGCCTACGCGTCCATTCCGCTGACATGTAAGTAAAACGAAAACAAAAATCTTGCAACCGTTACACATGTGTAGCCTCCTCCTTTGCAGACCCTCGCCCAAAGGGAAAAAGACCCACCAGCTCCACTGACCCATGTGCGAACCCAGCCACGCGCGACACTAGGATGGATCCAGGAGAAACACACCACTTTCATTGCCACAGGTTTTACCTCATCTCCTAAACTCTTTTGAGGACTGCATTCCTGCAAAAGCTAGAAAAAGTCATCCCATAGAAACAGATAGCTTTATTTCAATGTGTGGTGGCAGCAGTTTTCAAAAAGGCAAAAGGAAGCATAGAGGACAATCGAGGGAACATGGAGATGCCATTAGATATGACTTGACAGCACATCCCCACTTGGAGTACTGCAAAGGACAGCGGTGAAAAATACTAGACAGTTAAAGGAGGCATTGGGAACTGGGAAGGATGGATTAAAAGACCAGAGTCACAAAAGGACCAGCATTGTGTTTGCCGTGGAGGAGGGAGCGGAGGTACTGAGGAGGTATTTTTAGCAGCGAATGGCTACTGAGGGCCTCTTGGCTGTTTCAGTTGAACTTCTGCTATAATGCAACAACCAGGGGTCACAGGAACAAGAAGGAGCCTGAGGGAGGTAGCATGAAACTGTGGAAAGTGGTTGGCCTGTGAATGTTGCTTCTGTGAGGGCAAAGCCCTAGGAAACCAATTGTTTTGCAGCCCTTGGAGGAAATAGAGATGTGCATCAAAGAATGAAGCTGTGCCACAAGTGAGAATATTTTGGGGGCTCAGGAGTCCCAGAAAGAGGTGGAAAAGCCAGAAATACCAGTGCCACAGCAAGGAAGTTTGGTGCCTGGGGCAAGCCCGCAGCAGCAGCTTGCCCTCGCCCTGCGCACAGATCCGGGGGGCACGTGCCCCCCCAAGCTTGCCCGGTGCATGCAGTGGCAGGAGCTGCCTCCGCTTCCCTGCATCCTCTGGATGAGCTGCTTGCAGCTCCATCCCATGTCCTGCTCTGGTTGCTCAGCAGCTGCCCCAGCCCCAGCCCCATGCCTCCCTCACCAGGCGGCCTTGAGCTGCACCCCCCCCACATACCACTTCTCTTCTCTTCTCTTCCCTTCCCCCCACAACAGACTTACCAGCTGGATGGTGCTTTCCAAGCTGCTGGGCTGGCCCTGTGCATGCTGCAGTTCTGTGCATGCAGGCAGCATTTATTGGCCACATCAGCCAAAATTTTTCAAAATATTTTTAACAAAATATCAACTTGCAACTTGCCTGCAGGTGACCCTTTATTTTGGCACCCAGGGTGGTTGCCCTGCTTGCCCCTCAACCCTTGCTATGGTACTGGGAAATACCCTGGATTCTTACCAGGAGTCAGGTGTGAATCAAAGGAGTTATGAGCTGTGTGGAAAATATAAAGCTTAAGCCAAAGCTGGTGCATCCCATCTCCTAATAAGGAGGATCTGTTTACAGGGTGCATACCTGGGGTTCAGAATGGGGAAGATGCATCATCTGTTGAAAAAAGGCAATCAAAATGTCTGTGCCCCTGGGGACATCTTGGCTTTGTGCCATTTGGACACCTGGCTCTAAACAGCTGTCTTTATCCCCCAGCTCCTATGTGTCCATCATGTGCTGGGAGTGGAGCAGAGACTCTAGTCATCCAGCACCTAAGCAGCATCCGCAGTCCCTATGGAGAGGAACCGGAGCTGGATGATCTGGTCTGGGCAGTCAGGCGAGCCTGCTGCAGTCTCATCACCAGGAGCACAGTATCACCAAGGCCTCTGTGGGGCTAAGCTCTCCCTTGAACTTCTGCAAGGAGTAGAGGGGAGACCTCAAGAGTAGCATATCACTGCCCAGAGACCAGCCGCAACAGGGGCCTAGAAGCATTCTGGGGCTTTCATGAGGTTGAAAGGATAAACTGCATTTTGCTTGTGATCTAATGCTGAATGTCTTTGGAAACTCTCCTTTGGCATATGTCCAGTGGTTCTCAACCTTTTCAGACTCGAGGCTCTCCTGGATAGACTTGTGACAACCCTCAGAAATTGCCAGCTCTTAAGTTTCACTCTTTTTTTTTTTTTTTGACTACAGAAAAATAGTAGAGCGGTTTTTCCATTCCAAAGAATACAGACCACAACTATGGATTTCTATTAGAAATCTGTTTTATCATGTTTGTAAACTGAATGGTGCTAACATTGCGTGGCACCCTTGAAAGGATCTCAAGGCACTCCAGGGTCCCATGGATTAACACCACTTTCCGTGGTTGAAAATCACTGCACTAACCTTTCAGCTAGAGCTTATCCAAGTCCAGCCAGTGCTTCTGAGTCTTAAAAGAAGCTGCTTTTATAGTGGAGGTGGAGGGACTTGGGAGATCCCATTTCCAGGCCTACGATGGAGCCTTCCCACGTGACCTTGACCGAGTCATTCCATTTCTCTACCAGTTTCTGCAAACAGGCCTGTACTTGAACATATAGTTAAAGCTGTTGTAACTTATCTGCTTATAACATTGGAGCACATTTTCTTTGTATAATGACCATTCAGAGCAGAGAAGTGTCTTTCTGCCCCTCCTCTGTTTGCTGGTTCCCTCCATGCCACCTCATCCTTGCTCTGGACTCATGGGCATCAAGAGCACCCCAGTGCTATGCCCAGCGGGGCACAGCTCTGTTTCCATACAAGTTGTGCCATTTCCCTGGGTGCACCCGGGAGGCATTCATCCCTTACATTCACCGCTCACACACATTGTGGACAGGCTGATCTGGGCCTGGCACAGGCTCTGGCCTTACTTTTGTCTGGGCTCCCAAGAAGCAGGAGAGGGGGGTGGACATGAGTAAACACAACAATAAAGGCCTCTACTTAAAAGCATTTCTGTGCTTGGGGTTTGTTTGTTTCTGTGTGTGTTCTGAGTGCTCACATTCATTACGCTGGAGCTGACAGTTCGGCTCTCCCAGACGCTGTCAGCCACTGCTTTAAAAGCTTTCTGTGTGCGCTGCATGCCGTCAAGTGTTGCCTGTTAATGTGAGCTGCATGCATGCGCTTCTGTTTGCCTCACGGCCTTGGAGTGCAACATCATGGCCCAGAGGTACCGTCTTCCTTGGCTCTGGATTGTTTTATTTGGAAAAAAAAAAGAATGTGATTTTCTTCTCCGACTCTTATCATTAGCATGCATTGGGCAGCAGCGTGTCTGCCCACTGGCTGCTAAATGCAGTTGAGGTTGTTGTAGCCATGGAGCTTGCTAGCCTTGCTAGCAGATGTGTGCACGAGGGCAGAGGGATACATGGGTGGCTCTCTTCAGGCACAGATGTACCGCAGAAGGATACAATTGGAGGGATGTTTGTGCAGCTCCAGCAGCCAACCTTTCTTAGCTTCCCAAAAGGCACCCTTGTCCTTTTCAGGGCTTTGCTTCCCCTATCATGGCAAGAAAACAAATTAGCATGGGACTCTGCTTGGTTTGCAGATAGGTGTCAGAGGGGCCACCTTTAGAGTAAATTCATCCAAACACCCATCAGCTGTGTTGGACATCATTTCCTTGCCCCTGCTTGAGTTCTTAGCTTGGGATTTTCAAAGATGCCTCAGGGAACTGGGCACCCATTGCCTTTGGGAATCTACTGGCATTCAGGTCCTGTCTGCCCCATGTTCTTTTGAGGGTCCCAGCATACATGTTTCAGTGGCTTAGGGCAGCATCAGTGGCCAGTCCTGGGGAGGACAGGGCTGGGCATGCCGCTTCTATACCATGCCCTGCACACATGGGTCCAGCAACACAATCCAGAGCCATACATTTTGTCAGTGAGGTTGCTCCAGAAGTGCTCATTCTCAAGTCCCCCAAAACCAGCGGGCTCAAGAGTAGGCAGTGAGGGTGAGCCTAGAGCAACCTCACTGGTGAACTTCCAGCTCTGAAGCACATCAGCAGACCCACTGCTGCCGTAGTATGGACAATCCCCTACAACTGTATGGATGAGACCCACAGGGCCTCTTCCTTACTAAGACTCAGATTCAGATTATCCACCTACCCTGTGTGCCCTGATCTGAACAACACGTAGGATTGTGAGTTTCTTTATACAATGTTTGCATCTGAGATTTGAGGTTGGATCAAACCTTGTTTTTACCAGCCCGATGGTTACCGGACCACTGGACCTGGTCCCTGTCAAATGCTGGGAAAGTGAGATCTTGGATGAAATCCTGACTCTCATGAAGCCATTGCGTTTTTTGATCAAATCACATTGGGGTTTAAGCCTATCCCTCATGTATGCCGTAGAGTTGGGCGTGCGTTTTCAGTCTGTTTTTCAATGTGCTATTCTTGCAGCGCGTTTGAAGCATATTTGTCATGACAATTGTCATTCAATTGTTGTATCTTAATATTTACTCCTATTGTTTTACTTTTAAGGGCACCAAGAACCTGTGATTTTTTTTTAAGATGAATTCCCTTCGAATTTGAGACTCATATTGTGGATGCTGTTTCCAGATATGCTGAAGGAGATGCCTCTGTTTTGGTGCATTTCTTTATGGTAAGAGCTACTCTCTGCTTTCAGCATCATTTCTATAGAAATAACTTCTGGACTATGGAACACAAAGAGAAATAAGGGGGGGAAACCAGCCCTGCGTGTGAATCCTCTGCAGCAAGCTGCAATGACAAGGAGAATAAAATGTCTGCCCTCTTTGCAGAAAGTTGGCGTTCTTAGACATTTAAAGACACAGTGCACAGGGGATGGGTGGGGGAAGTGTATAATGGCTGTAAGCTGCATGCATTGCATATCTGATCGGATCCGACGTTGTGTAAGTCAGCTCAACGTTCACACTGGAGCCTGGAGGACAAGGTAAGAGCAGGGAGCTCGGTTGAGGCAATTGCAATTTACAGCACCAGCTTGCACAGTGACCCTAGTGGCTCAATCCTGGAAATGAGCACCGTGGCTCAGAAGATTAGAGAGATCCCTCTTGGCCTCCTTGTGCTCTACCTTTCTTTGATAGCTCAACATGGAAAATCTAGTAATACTTAAAGAAGATTAGCCCGCTATATAGCTCTGTGGGTTATTATTCTCTCTCTCTAGATACAGCGAGAATTGCATGCAGGCAGTTTACTGGAGCTCAATTCTTTTCTCTTTTTTTTTGTTCATTGTAATAGCGTTAAGAAGTAGGTCATTTGAATGCATTGCTGGTAACAATAATGGACTTGCACATCAGTTGCCTGCTCCAAACTGTCCATAACCTCTGCCCAATGTCACCTCCATAATGGTTCGTTCCAGGCACCGTGGAATGTGCCGTTTTGCTAGTGCACGTATGAGTAGTTCAGATTTCATTTAGAAGGAGAGCGCCTAGAGCCTAGAAAAGCATATCTAGCAATATAATTTTTTTTATCTCTGCATCTTGCTCTGTGTCTGGCTCAAAGACCTCTCACATCTAGACTGCCCAAAACTTGAGTGAAAGCACCACAACCTATATACTAAATGCCCTGCCAAGATTGACACTTAAAAGCACTCACCAGATGCAGGGCACCAACAAATTCTTATTTTTGTACTCTTGCTGTGGAGCACATACAAAATATGATAATGCTTAAGGTTGACGAATTGTTATGTGCCGCGTCGTACGAAGTGGCAGTGTGAAGGGCTCTGCTCCAACTCTGCCCATAGTTCTGGGATAGGTAGATTTTTTTTCAGTTAAAATGTTCACCAGTGAAATTCTTAATTATCTTGGCATTGAGACAGCTGTCGTTAGGCTCCATAATTAACATCCCATTGACAGGAATGGGAGGAATTTGTTCCCCACAGAGGTATTGGCTCTGACTGTGGGCTCAGTAACAGAGAGCTCTGTATTGGTTCACATTAGCCCTTTTTTTCCCCAAAACATTAGGGCTAAAAGCTTTCAATTTTGAAATCTAAAATCTCAAATTCTGCAGACCCAATAAACAAAAAATGCTGGTAGGGTAGTAATGGCCAAGAGCAACTCAGCCCATGGTACTGGGCAGGGGAGGGAGAGAGAGAAAAAGAGAGAATAATAATTAGAGTCTTTTCCGAGGATGAGCCACTGGCTTCATCTTCTGATAGGGAAGGATTTAATCTCTCTGTCAAACATAATTCATGTGTTGCTGATGAATTTAGCCGGAAGAGCCAAAAATTCTTCCTACTTGCCATGTATGGGAAACTGAACAAAAATAATTTTTGATTGAAATAAAAAAAAAAATCATCCCAAGTGGGTTCCCATCACTCACATGTCACATGGAGCAGGCAGAGTTTTAAACAAGAGCTCAAGAAAGCCCCAGAAGGTGAACTGCACGTTTCTCCTCTGTCCCTATCGTGGTCTCAGGCATCAGGCAGGGTGACTGAATCCAAGCTCTCCCCTCAGGTACCCGACACGTGGTGCCGCACAGATCGTGAGGAGCACATCCTTCCTTGTGGTAACGCCACACACAAGACACAGAACCCAGGCTGATAGGCAAAAGCAGCATTGTTAGGGCCAAGTGTACTCCGTGAGTATCTTGGGCATCTCTCAGAGGTCCAGTTTTGCTACAGATCGAGAGTTGTGTGTACCCCTGAGTGTTTAACAGTAGTCTACGGTTGAAGTCACTCTTCCTAGTTGTGTCCAGGAAATGCTGATGAGACCCAAAACCAGCAGCTTTAGAGACTGTTTCGTAAACGTCAGCAGTGATATGCCACCTCGGGCTGTTTCTGTGCATGCCTCTGGTACGAGGTTTGCTTTCCTAGTGCAATATAATGCAGCTGCTTGAGCTGAGCGTGGTGCAGGCTGGGCTAATTGGAGCACTCCTGGGAGGATGTGAATTGTGCAGTTTCCATAATGAGTAAAGAGAAAAGATAGTTTACGGCCCCTAATGTAACAGCGTCAGGACAAGATTAATAGCAGAAGTGCTGTGCCTGTGTCTATCAGGCACTTCATTATTAAAGGGACTGAGTTTCACTAATGATATTTTGCTGGTGATTGGTACTGAGAGAGTCAGTGGGGCAAAGCTTCCTTACTGAGCCTCCCCTAACTTTTTTCATCACCAAAGTCAACCACATGCTGGACATGAGAATACAGACGCAGACAGGTTACAAGGCATAGTACTGTTGCAGCTTCCGAACAACGGTGGATATGGGATCATAGGAACAAACGGCAGCCCACAGACACTCCCCTCTTCCCTTTCTGTGTTACCCAGTGTCTTCTTGGGCATTAACAAAAAATCAGTGGGACACTTAAAATGTGTTTATGGGGCTATGTTAGGGAGTGAAGCATGGCACACACCCAGCCCATATCTTTAAGGGCCAGGGATGCATTTTGTATTGTAGCCACCATTAGCATGGTACTGCATACACACCAATAAGCTCTCTTTTCAGGCATGTTCATCAGCTCATGTGCAGTCCTGCACTAAGGGCAGCTCCATTACATCCCTTTCGGGTTTGTTGTGCTCAGAATAGGCATACCCTGCTTTGCTGCCATGATCTCAACATGGTATGGATATGCCTTTACTGTATCTATGAATCCTGGATTTTTAAGCAAGTTCTGTTTCTCATAGCTAGAGAGCCAGGGAAAGAATATGAATGGGTTCAGAGTGATGGTACATTTTCCCAGCAAGTGTTTGTCCATGTAAGCAGAACATCACAGACTTGGAAACAAGTCAGCCCTGTTGCCAGTTGTAGTTTATGAATGGAGCAGCAGGGAATACTGCAGCTTGGCTTGAGGAACTGTATTGGGAAAACTTGCCTGTGACAAGTGTCATAAGATCTGACTCTGAAGTAGATATTTTTGACATTGAGTTCAGTGCTATCAGACCTTGAAAACAAAAGCAAGTCTGGGATCAAGCATCAAAATCACAAGACAATGCAAATCCATGGCAAGGCTCTTTCTCTCCACATATCTACTTTGGGCACAAGAGGTGATATTGTTTATGGGCATGAAATGCAAAAAAACCCACATTCCCATTGGGCAATGGGGTATGCACCTCACTGCTGCTTGTGAAATCAATTAGGGCAACAGGGGCAAGTGGTGAACTGGTTTGCAAGAGACATCTACCACCACTCTTCTCAGTGGTGGCAGACGATAGAACAAGGAGCAATGGTCTCATAGGTGCACCAAGGGAAATTTAGGTTGGATATCAGGAAAAACTCTCTCACTAGGAGGGTGGTGAAGCACTGGAACGGGTTGCCTAGAGAGGTGGTAGAATCTCCATCCTTGCAAGTTTTGGCTCAGCTTGACAAAACCCTGGCTGGAGTGATCTAATTGGGAATGGCCCTGCTTTGAGCAGGGGGTTGGACCTAGATGACCTCCTCAGGTCGCTTCCAATCCTAAGATTTGATGATTCTATTTGTGCCCTCCACTTATTCCCAGGTTAAAACTCCATGAAAGCATCAAGCCCCTCACTGGAATTTCTGGTGTATAAATCAGTCATTAACCAAAATAAACTCTAATCCACAACCTTACCGAGGCATAGATCAATGAACCCTTGATCAATGGATGCACTCCTTCCAAACACAGATGTTAGACTTCCCCAGCTCTAAACAGAGGTGCGTCACTGGCACTGCAAACCAGCATTCTGCGTATCTTGCTAATTGGTATTAAATCAGTTCCTGCAAGCGTCAGCTGAGGTCAGGGTCCCATTTTGCTAGATACTGTACATCTACTAAGGATTTGTCTACACTCAAAAATTCATTTGAATTAAAGGAAGGTGTGAATTTAAAGCTAAATGGGTGCATCTACATGAGACATTTACTGTGCAGTTGACTAATGAACTGCAGTAAACATCTCAGTGTCCACACGTGCACCCCTACTCGGGCACAACTCTGCAGCAGGACAGCTGTGCAGTTTTTCTGTACACAGTAGACACTGACTCACCTGGCTGGGATGTGAGGATGCTTCAGTGCTGGGGCTGCCTCTCAGCTAGCCCTGTACGGAAGCACTTCATGCTCCAGTCAGCCCCTCTGCCACACATTGAGCCTGGTCAGAGCAGCCCGGGGCTGGCAGGCTGACCTCCGGGGCCCCCTGTCAGCTGGGGCTGCTCTGACCCAGTTCAGTGTCCTGTGGTCTGGGTACACATGTAAAAAGCATGCCCAGGAGCTTCCCAGGAGCAGTGGAGTAATACTGTGGAGTAATAAACTGCAGAGCAATAAACTCCACACTTTATTGCTGCGCCTCAATGTCATGTGTAGACATGCCCAGTGGTTATTCTGGAGAAAGTCCATGGGCAGACGCTCTCCAACTCTAAAATGAGTGCTACATTCCTGTTCAGTATGATCCACTGCCAAGGCACTTGTAACTTGGACTAAGAGCATCCAGTCTTTATGGCACAACAAGAAAAGTATGGGAGAAGAAACTTACTTCATTCCCCATTGTGCAGATGAAGAACAGAGGCAGAGACAGCTTTAGGACCAGACCCTATTCTTCCTATTAGGCAGCTAAGTGTTACTTATATATTTTAACAAACTGTTTCACATTCTCACAGAGGCAGGAGACTGGCAGTGCCCTCACTCCCCTGCTTTACCTGTGGCAACTTAAGGTGTTTTTTATATTCTGAGGCATTGCAGCTGGTAGTCGTGCAAGGGCACTGTTAATACACTTTTAAGACTAGTTTAGACAAACACTTTCCAAGGATGGTGTGGACAGGGATGATCCTGCCTTGAACAGGGCTGGACTCAATGGCCTCCTGAGGCCCCCTGCAGCCTACTCTTCAATAATTTGGCACATCTACATGCAAACCTGTTCCATCTTACTCATGTCCCTGAAAAGCCTCTAATACAAAAGGTGGGTGGGTCATCCTTTCCTCACTATTTTTTGTGATATAGTCTGAAGGCCAAGATGAAGGCATTTATAAAAGCAGATGCATTCATGGTTTCTCAGAGTTGACCAGGGTGGAACAGGATCACAGTTGCTTTACATGCTTTATATCCCGCTTAGACACCTATGTGGTGGCAGAGGATCTAGACAGAAGGAGTTTGCTCCAAGTCGCACAGGAAGCATGTGCTAGAACTGGAAACTGCATTCAGAACCTCTGAGCTGCAGACCAGTGTATGGACTTACCTGCACTGCTGCTGTAAAAGAGCTGTAGCAGCTAACACAGTTGGTAAGCCCACATAGGACTCAGAGTCAATGCATCAACAGGGTACTGAGCTACTGAAAAGCCCTAAGGACTGAAAGGTCATAAAATTGCATAGATCACTTAAAATCTGTGAGCCAAAACTTCCCCCACCCGCTCAGATATTACACACGCAAAGCTAATCCCAGCAGCATTTTTGCCTGCTTTCTGTCTCGTACTCACCAGGGAGAGCACTTCTGAGAGAAGACATTCCTGGAAGTGCTAAGGTGGTGTGCCCGCTGACCCCTGACACGACGGTGCCCCCAGTCATGGGAGCTGCATTCACGTGGAACCCAGCGGCTGAGACTTTCGGTCCTGCCTGGAGGATTCAGGCCTCAACACCTCCTGCACAGCTCTGAAAATCACTACTGCCAGTAATTTGCCTACAAATGTATCCTGTTAAACAGTGGACTGCCAGCTGGGGTGAGTTCATTTGCTCCTTTGTGCAGCTCCCCAGGTCATCAGAGAGTGGTTGAAAACGAAACATGGTTCTTCTGTAAAAAAAAAAAAAAAAAAGAAAAAGAAATTAACCATGCCTGATACTCATCTCCTTCAAGCTCAGTTAAAATCATAAAATAGTTCATGAATACCCTTGACTTCTACAAATCAGACTTCCTTGCAGGACAGGCCATGCTCCGAGATGCTCTTAAGCAACAAGAGCAACAGATTTATAATGTGAGTATTTTAGTAATTCGAAACTGGAATAGTTTCTTTGGAGAAAACAAACAGGCTTTGAGCTCTTCTCAAGAACAGTCTGAGCTCCATGACTGGCAGCCAGTTAGCCCCCTGCAGTATGAATTAATGATAAAACTGCTCTCGTTCAGAGGGGAATTTTATTGGGCAGGATGCCGGGTACCAACACAATGAAGTCTCTCGGCACCCCTCCCCTCTAGGGGTCTTCAATTACACTTCATAATGAGCACTGTTTCATTAGTGAGGAAAGCAAAAGTCGGCACTAATTAGAATTAAATTAGGACACACTCCAGTTCTGTCACACAGTGGCACTGAGATGTTAATAAAAAAAAAAAAAGGCTGCCTGGAACAAGCACAGACCAAACGGGTCAAGTGATAACAATTAAAATACTAGATGTGATGTCAGTGCCAAATTTTTACACTCCAGATCTGGCCTTGTTGATGGGAAGGAGGTGCAGGGCTCAGCTCCAGAGAGCAAGGAGAGACTGAATAATGGCAGACAGTTACTCTCATTTGGTTACAAGGCTGTCAGAGTGCTGCCCAAGCATGCACATACAAGCATGCATGCACAGGCACCACCACCGATGCATGTGAAAATAAGCCAGCTGAAGCAACACAAGTAGCAATACACCTAGTGCCATGACAGTACCATGCAGACATAGGCACCGACAGGGAAGCACGTACATATACTGCCCTTCTACCTAGAGAAACAGGTATGGCACCGTGTATGCACAAACTACTGGTATGTGTGCACAAATTGGATACATACAACTGGATACATACTAAAACAGTGTCTACCAGAAACTAAGGCTTCTAGTCCCAGCACTGACAATGATGGCAACTGTGTCTCCTCTCTCAGTAAAATGGAGATACCGTAATAATATTTAATACCTATGTGATGCTACTAACCAGGCTCCAAAACTGGCATACTCCGTCTGAAAGTTTAGGGCTTGGATGCTTGTGTTTCTGTGGAAAGGACGAGTTCCAATCCTTCCCAGAACAGACCTGTCAGCTGATTGCTCAGCTTAGTTATGGCCACTGGCCAGTAGCTCTCACTACCATGATCCATAGTTTTTTTGGGAAGAATTTTCTGGCCTGTTTAACAGTGGTGTTTAATTCAGACCTTTCAGGAGACGCATCAAACACGTCTCCTGAACTGTTAAGAACCTTCAAAATGGATAAAATATACAGGACAGCCAGCGAAGACAATTGCAACAAACCTGTGTGTGTGTGTGTGTGTGTGTGTGTGTGATTACATCAATGCATTCCTGAAGCTACTGGTCTGGTGACTGGCCCTGGAATATACAGTGCAAATAAGTTATATTCTCGAAAAGGATAATATGAGATTATCCTTATGCATGAATAGACTTCTAGCAAGTGTACAGAAAAACAGCAAAACTTTTTGACTTTTGGTTTGTGTAAGAATTGCCTGGAAAACCCATGAATACTCGTTAAAGCAGGGTCATAGATCAGATATGAGACCTGAGTGGAAATCTAAGTAAAATTTACCTTTCCCATGAGATCCAGCACATCCTTTATCTGTTAATCCTGTCCAAGGCACCTGATGTTGGGTGCATTCAGAATGCCCCAGTCCATATGTGTTTGAAGCATGGGGGCAGCAACATCACTAGAATATCTATCCAGTGTCCCATATGCATCCCAGCCTTTAGGAGGCTGATACAATCATGTCCCTTAAATCCACCTCTTGCCCTAGATACCTATTGTCCTATGAGAGATGCTACTCTTCTTGGGTATTTCCTACAAGAGTGAATCCAGATATGGACAAGCAATCTAAATGAAGTGAGTTAAAAGGGTCAAGAATTTGCCCCAGAACAGCTGATATGTAGTTACTGCTTGTGCCCCTGCAGTTACCACACAGCAAGTGAAAGCTAAACTGGATTGGAGGCAACTTCATTCTAGGGAAAGCTGCTGCAGTTTAGCTTTCATTTCCAGCAGGATAGTTGTTCCCCTCCTGCTAATTCAATAATGTTTCCCTACCCTGCAAGCAATGGTCTAAATACTGAGGAAACCTTTTCTGTCTGTGCAAAACTGGCAAGTATTTAAGGGCAACCACTGGAACGCAGCAGCTTATATTTCCTTAATATGGATTTACAGGATAGATCACAAAGTCTCTAAATATGTGTTATAATAAAGATCCTTAATGTGTAACTAAATGCTGTGCCATAACGATTCCAAATGGGTTGTTACTTCCTCAGAGGGCTTTAACCTGCATTTGAATAATTTCCTAATGCACGTTTTAACAAAGGTCATTTATTTACAATTAGATAAATACTCTGTCTTTTGTCTTTGAAAACAAAACAGGATAGGAAAATGCATGACTGTTTGGGCTTTCTTTTTGTTTGCTTGTTTACTGCTCCTCTGGCTGTATGCAGTTATAATGGCATACATTTATGTTGTGCTTGCTTTCCACCCTGAGGGCAGAGATATAGATAAAATAAATGTGCATAATGTGACCACTGAAATACAGCCACTTCTAGGGTGGAGCACAGCTGCTGCTGAACAGTAGACAGAAACACCTTTAGACAGGAAGTCAAGAAGAAAACCACATCCAGTTAAAATTATAAGAAGAGGAGGGGAATTTAAGATTGACAGCAAAATGCAAAAATGGAGTGGGGCCAGCCATTCTTGCAAAAAACCCACAAGTGGCCCCAGTCTCCACTTTTAAGGCCCTGCTGAAAGATGGAATGAGATTTTCCAAAACACCTAAGTAGCTTTGGAGCACAGATAGGGATTTTCTCAGGCATTCATCTACTGAAAATCCCAGCATAGAAAGACAGTGCTACTTGTGCTCCGAAGCAAAGCATTCCCCAAAACCAGCCTGAATTATTATTTCAGTATGGATTCCAAAAAATACAGCATTGCCAAAGAAATCACTACGGGCGCTTACTTCGGCAGTCTGGAGTTCCCTGGAGCCTGAGCATCCAAGTTCAGATCAGGCCTAAATTGACTTAGCTTTAAGACAAAACAGCAGCCTAGGGAGAGCAAGGGAATCATTACAGATGGTGTCAGGCTGACAGCTTTGCCCAGGGCTCCACAAGAAATGTTGTTCAGCTCACTTTAAGTCCCTTATAGAGTTAACACAAGGAACAGATCAGCTCCACTGAAACTGTATTGAACCCATCCCTGGCCAAGGAGGACCCTGGCTCGGTCCAGAATTCAGTATCCCCAAAAGCAAGGAACTGAGGGTAAATGAGTCATGTAGTTTTGGCTGTGGTGACACCTTCCAAGAAATGAATTTGGAAGGTCTTGGACTTGCTCTGTACCAGGAAACCCATTATGAGAAGTGGCACTTGTGCTCTTTATTTACAGTCACAGCTAATGCACCATGGGACAAGTACAGTTCAACCAACCTCGCATATCCAGAGGTGATCTCTTTGGGTCAAAGCAGCAGTTCATGGTTGGAAGATGCTGCTAGTGTTACCTGTGGTGTTCGCTACGCAATCTACGGACACATAAGAGAGTTCAGTTTGCAGGACTGACAATCCAATATTACATCTAATAAAAGCAGGTGAAGCCTCCATAAACAAATACCTAGTCTCAGTATGATTCCCCCCTCTCATCTGCCTCATCTTTGTGCAGCACGGGTATGTACCAAACAGCAAAAGACTACGGAGCAAATACCAGTAATCCTGCAGTGTTTTCCTGGCATGCCTTGTGCAGAAAATCGTCCCTTTCTCCTTTTGCTTTACTTACGGGGATTTGCAAGGAGTGTGCTCCTGTGTTTGTTTATAGTGGAATTACAGGATGATATAGATCTTCTTTGCCCCATTACCTAGCACTGCCCAAGCCCATTCAGCAGCAAAGCGATTCCGTTTGCAGCACAGAGGCAGTTTTTTTAGCCTGCTGCAGTCCCCGCTAACTGATGAATGACGCTGGGAGGGGAGAGCTTTACAAATTCTCCCACTCCCCCACCCTCCCTCTTTGGAGACCTCTTTTATGAAATTTTTATTAGTATGTTCTGCAATGTGCCTGTCTTCAGGAATAACAAACAGCACAGACAGAACACCAGCCACTCCAGTGGGCCAGGGGGTTAGAGGGGAGGTGAACAATGCTACTTTAAATACTGCAGGATGGTTTACAACCCGGAGGGAGAGGGTGCTGGGATGGGGGGAAGGGAAGGACAGCAGATGGGCACAGTGTCCATTTAAGGTGGTCTAGCACAATTGCTGGCCGGCACTAATGCAGTCTGCCGCAGCAGCTCTCCCAGTTCTCATTGTCCCCCTGGCTTTGCGCTCGTGTCTATCCCTGGGCGCATTGCTTTGGGTTTTGGAGGATTCCCCAGCTAAGCCGTGCCACAGCAATTAGACCTGGGGATTGACACGGAATCTCAGCAGTTGTTGTCTTTGGACCAGATGGATCCTGACGTGCCCTGTATTAAGGCTAAAATGGCAAGCAGTGCTGCCCACTTAACCATATTAAGCCAATCTAACCCCCTCCCCCAAAGCTCTCAGGTTTCTATAGCTCCAGAGCCTCTGGCAGGGTTGGAAGAGCATCATGCCAGACACCAGGCCTGGCTCCAGGAGCACTGGTCACAGACAAAGCAGGGCTTGTGCGGGGCATTGACAGCAGACTCCAGGATCCAAAGAACCCAGCGCTGGTCCCAAGCTGCAACAGCGGAAATACCCTTCTGGGGCGAGGCCGGTCCAGCAGGTGCTCAGCACGTCTCACTCCAACTCCAGCCCAGGGGGCAGGGGCCTCTTGTACCATGGTGCTTCATCAATATGCCTGGCTCGTGCCCCCCAAAACAGGCATGCTGCCGCCACTTCTGTGCCCTTCCCACTGGGACCCCAGAGCTCTGCCTAGCGCGGGGCAGCAGATGCAGGGCTGTGGGGTGGCTTCCCCAGGGATACTTTATTGTGAGGAAAAGGACCTCGTTCAGGCAGCAGCTGGCACACAGGTGCTGCCTCTGCAGAACACCAGCTTTGTGGTCAGTCAGCAAGAGCGGCACATGGTTTGTTCAGGAGTTATTTAACAGAACATGAGGATATTTGCAGCCGATGATTCCCCTCCACAACTGACCTGTTAAACCCCATTAATCCCCCCACCTCCAATCTGCTCATCTTCTAAAAAACACATTTTCCTGCTCCAATTTTCTCAGTCAGCCCATCCCCCTCATTCTCCTATTAAGATGAAGAGAGTGTCGTCTGTTGCCCAGCAAATGAGACTTATTAACTAAAAGCAAGCTTCTGTTCTTGGCTCTGCTACTAGCTGCCTGCCTGATCCAGGGCAAGTCAGCTTACTGTTCCTTGCCTCAGTTTCCCCACCTGCAAAACTATTTCTGGCCTCAGAGGGCACAGCAAGGCTCCATTTACAAGCATAAATGTAAGAAAAGGTTTAAAAACCTACACATCCCTTTTACTCCTATCACAATCAGCCCAGATGCTTTTCTACCAGCTATAGCTTGCTCCATAAGCCAGAAACTACCTGTGCTGGAGCTTCCAGCTCATCTGTTTTAACAGTGTAGTTGTTATTGCAACACAACAGAAACTTCACATCATAAGGAAGGTGTGCTGGTTTCCCAGCTGGACATAGCCTTGAAATGAGCAGGTGCAGTTGGGTGGGGTATAAAGCATTAATGCTTCCTTCCTGGCCTTTGGCTGCAATAGACCTAGTTCTTTGGACTAGTATTTTTATCCCCTTAAGTTGCAAAGGGTGGCACACAATCAAGAACAGAGCTCCCCTGATGCAACGAGATGAAGTAGAATGGAACGAGAGCTGAGAGTTACTAAACGGCATATACTCACCAGGGTGGGGCCCCTTGGTGATGCACATCCAGTGCATGGTAGGATGGGACACTTGTCCTAGGGTTGTTCTTTCTGCCACAGTACAGATAGTGCTCAGTTCTAGTCCTAGCAGATGGATCGTAAACTTTGTGAAACAATCCAGCATGTTAGGAATAAGAATTTCAGATAGTCAACAGCAAATAGTGCTGTTGCCTGTTCGTGCTGATGAGCACTAGCTCCTCCCAGGTGCATTTAGCATTTTTCTCTGCAGCGCCAAGGCATCACGCCTGTAACAACCATAGGGCATAAACACAACTGACAGAATAGGGTGTATTATCTGTCATACTGAAGGAGGGAATTGGCTAGTATCTGGCCTGGGAGAGACATCAGGAACTGATGCTTCAGAGAAGGATGAAGAGGTACCTAATGCACTTGCAAGACCTGTAATACTGCATACAGAGGAACTTCCTTCCTGAACCCCAGAAACAGGTAGCTTCTAGCCTGAAGCTTGATGTTTGAAGGCACTAGTTAAAAAGACACACAATTACAAATACCCCAGAAACAGAGCCCACATTTAACTAGCACTTATTTGGGGCAGGATGAACAGAGCACTCAAATAATATCTAGCCACCAAGTCCATTGCAGGAATCAGCTGTTCTGGGAAGAGGCAGTCGTAGGGCTACCCCCATCTGAGAGGGCTTCTCTCATGGGAAGTACCATGATCAGGACATAAGTAGTTCGGCCTAAAGTCCAGAACCCAATCTAGAGCCAGAAATAAAAAAAGGGTCATGTACAAGGCCCAGAGCCAGTGGTTAAAGCGAGGCTTAAATACCAAGGACCTGGTATTGAACAGACCAGGGTCATGGCACTAGAGTAAGAGACAGGAACAAGCCAAGAGCTACAATCATAAAGCCACAAGTCAATCCAGGCTCAGGATCAAGCCAAAGGTCAGAGGCTGAGCAGTGATCACAGGAGCACAGAAAAAAGATACAAGAGAAAGGACTGAAGTCCAAAAAAAAATCCCAACAGTACCACAATTGCACCCAGTCCAGAAACTCAACAGAACATTTGCTATGCAAAGAGGGGCCTAGGACCTGCTGGTTTTAAGGCTTATTTTGGGGTGGGGTCAGCTTCCTGCCAATGGAGCAGCCAATCATTGGCTGCCAGAAGGATGACTTATCCCCTCTTGGACTAGGCATGATTCATCACAGACAGTATCATTGGCCATGACACTTGGGAAGAGCAATGGAGTTAGCAAAGCCACTGAGTTTTCAGTCTTCTTTTCAAGTCTTTCTGGTCTGAACTGGCTACTGGACAGGTAGGTGGTAACTGCTTACTTACCTGAAGTCATTGCCAGGTCTCTAGTGCTTGCCTGCAGCCCCACCACTTAGGAGCTGGAGTTGGCTTGTGAAGCCTGTGGTCATCAGCTGCCTGGAAATAAATGCAAGGGGGATTCTCAGCTTTCAATGAGCATATGCTTCTAAGCCCTTTCCTTCCTAAATGAGGGTATGTGCCTAATGCAGTAGCTGCACCCTACTGTAGAAATCCCAGAGCTTACTTTAAACTACCTTGCTTAGGTAAGCACAGCCATCTACTTGCAACAGGCTGGGGCTTAGCACAAGCTAATTTATCTCCCTACCCTTGGTGTAAAGTGAGCATATAGTGCCAACCTCATCTAAATACCAATACTTCACCCCCTTGGTACGCTAGTGCAAGCACTGGGGAAGTCGCATAGCTTCACACACTCACAGAGTGATTTCATGCAGCTAAAGGTTGGCACCTTATCCAAGGAAAGACCGTGTTAGGGGGTAGCAAACCGAGGGAGGTCACTCTCTGAGCCGGCCTGCTGCTCGCCATCTCGCCTGCTTGAGAGTGAGACCAGAGTGCTGCTTTCTGTAAAATCAGCAGGGATGTTCAGGGTTTTCAGTGGCGCAGAGCTGAACTATTCATAAAACCACAGACCTGCAGAATGGGGCGAGGTCAGAGGGGAAGAGAATCACAGCTGTATTTTAGTGTCTGACGCTTTGGGGGCTCAGTAGAGGAGGAGCTATTGCACTCCTACTTTTTTCTTTCCTAGTAGGTTAAAGGGGTTTTGTTTTGCTGACCTGACAAAACACAGTTGCACCTGGATCTGCCAGGAAATATTGCTCAGACCTTGGGCTGGACTTGCTGTTTGTTTGTCAGATGGCGTTCTTCACCTTTCATGTATGTGCTGAAGCCAGCTATTCAGCAAGAAAAAGAGAAGGATGTTGGAGTCCTTCATGGCCAGGGAAAGCATCCTATTCAATCACCAGTGTAGGTCGGGGGATCCTCCCAGCCTGCCTACTGCAGTCTTTAGAAATGCAGCTTTAGGCAGTGAGATTGCCAAGAAAGAACTGGCAACATTTGAAAAAGGCTGCTGTAGTAGTTCCTTCTGCAGCTGCTACAATCAACTCCACTGACTAAAATTGAGAGAGAAAGCCAAAAAATTAATTATCCTCATATTTAAAAATCCTAAAGCATTTACAGCAGTCACCCTAAAATCCTGAAGCATTAGCCTGGACAGAAAAATATTCATTATGCCTTAAAATAATATATTATTTTATAAGGGTAGAAATGGACGATTTATCTGGGCTGAATTTGGACTTATCTCCCTATTTGGAGGTGCCTGTTTTAAAAATATATGCACTACTTTGATAGTTTTGAAGCACTGTCACTCACCTATGGCACCTGAAAAATATTTTGTTCTGACAGTATTTTGGTTTAGTTGGGTGTTCTCATAACTTCTGTAGTTTCCTCTTGCCATATTATGGTACCTGAGATGGTGAGGGACATTTGAGGTAGTCATAGGAGAGTTTAACAGTCCCAAGTAAGTTATAATGGATCGTAATACAACTGAGATATTCATTGGCGTTACAATTATGCTGCTGTTATTATTGCATCTTGGATGTTTTCTTAGTGTTCTCTTAATACTTTTCCCTACTAAAAAAAAAAAAAAAAAGTGATCCACTCGCATGTCACTTCTTCAGTCACAATCCTTGGTCCCATATACTTCTGCAACATTAAGCCTGTAAATGGCTGTTGCAGCTCTGGCATCTTGCCCCTTTGCACTGCCTAACGGCCAACATGTTTGATACCAGTTTTAAAAAGTGATTCTCACTTGCCGCTTTATCACAACTCCAATTTGTGGAATCAGGAGTGTTTCCTGCTTTGCATTCTAGGAATTAGGCAAACTGCAAAAAAGACTGGTTAATCTTCTTGTGGTCTATCCATTGACTTAATGGGTTCTGCATGAGGTCTCCACAGCTTTTCTTGTAGCAGTTATATTTTAAATTAAACTGATATGCATTTGCATTGCTGTAGGTTTTTTAGGAGTAAGCATGTGAGAGAGTGTTATGCACAATAGTGTAACATAACATTTAGTCATAATTGTAGTATAATTATAATATTATCATGGTGTGTTAAGAGTTTATCATAACATATGATAGTAGCTAGTAAACAAAGCTATACAGTATAATTGTTATATAATTATAACAGGCCCTGTGTCAAGGACCTACCAGTGTTTCTATTTAAAAAAAATGGATTTCATGGGTTTATAATTCAACCATTAATTATATTATGCTTGAGGCTGAAACTTAACATGCAGTGTGCTGATGTCAGGGCAGTCCTTGGTGCAGTCAGGGGATTGAGTCCCACCATGCTCAAAGGAAAAGTTGACCTGTTTCAGTGGAGACTTGAGGCGTTTCTGTTGCTGAATGGGCAGTCTTGCCCACTCAGCCCCAAATGCAGATATTTGTGCATCAGACTTCCAGCCATGTTGTCTGCTCAGTCTCTTCCCCCTGAACCTGGACCATACCCTCCTTGACATTTGTCCCTCAAGTCGTGGGTGAGATTGTCGAGAGCACAGGTGTCAAACATAAGGCCTATGGGCCAGATGCAGCCTGAGAAGCTGCATCATCTAGTCCATGGGGCTCTCGGAGGGCCCAGGAATTCAGGGGTGGACTGAGCAGGGCCAGAGCTTGCTGCTGAAAAGTCAGGTACAGAGCACGCAGCAGTAGCAGGGCGCGAGCAATGGCTGCATTACCCCTGCAGATGCCCCTGCTGTTCACCCCACCGCTGCTGGGTCTGGCCTGGATGGAGGGGTGAGTTTGACACCCCTGCCTAGAGCAAAAAGTTCATCTCCTCTTCTACAAAGATGTGGCTTTGCCCCATTGCCCCTCTCTCAATGGCCATCAGTGGAAAGTTGGAGCATAAAGATCTGGGTTGCATTATTTTTACCAGTGGCCCATCATGTTTGCTCACACCTGGCTCTTTGCAGATGAGACTGGGCCATGTCAGACAGGATAGCAGTGGAAGAGGGAAACTCCAAAGGTGGATGAAAGAGGCAGCTTCTGTGAGGGCAGTCAGCTCCCTAGGACGGAGGCCAATGCACTACACTCAAATGCAAGTGCCACATCCATCTGGAAATTCCCCTCTGTTTGCTTTTAAGAAGGGCTTTCATGTTGGAGCAAGAATGGAGATATTATCCAAAGGCAGGATGACTCACGCTGATGGAGAGGATGCCTTGGAGAGCTAAAGATGAGGCCTCAGAAGCCTGGATGCAGTGGAACCGAACCAGCGATCTGCAAGCTCTTCATCCTTCTGAGGCAGATGGAGTGAGCGCTTTGACAGGCATTGTCCTGCAGACACCTGGGGAAAACCTTAAACAAAGCCCAGACAAGGAAGAGCTCCCTGGTAGGGATGTTAATAACATGGCATTTTTCAAGGGTTGCAGCAAATTACCGTATTCCTTTAAAAATATGATGCACATTTTAATAATAAATATTTCTTCTAAAAATGGACTGCACCTTAAATTCATGTAATACATAAAGCTTTGTATGCGCTATAGGTGTGCCTTTTATTTGATGTTTCTTCCCCCTTAAATTGAGATTCAGAAAATCTGGCTATGTTGTAAATTAAATCAAATCTGGGTGTCATAGATGTGAAGGAATTTGGTACGTGTGGTTGGACTCTCCTTTCAAGTGCCCTGTGTGCCATAGCTGATCCTCCCCTCTGCCTGCACCTCCCCCAGGGTCTGACCATGGTGTGCTGGACGTGCTCTTGTGTATAAAATACTCTTTTCTCCTCTCCTGTAAATCTGGGCCAGAATTTCCAGTGATGGTTGCAGGCGCAAACCCATAGGAGCACTAGCCTTTGACTGGCCTGTTGACAACTGTTCCACAGTAACTTCAATCCGCAATATTCCCTGCTTGGCCCATAATCAGATTGCCCCTATTGTAATCAAATTGCTCCTGCTACAGCAGTAGTCGGTCAGACCTTCCCAGAGCATCTCCCCAAGTCAGAACTGCATCAGTTCTTCCCAGACCACAATGGTCATGGACAGGATGCAGTCCTATCACTGTTCCTGTTCTACAGAGGAAGAAGGGAGCTGAAGTGACTGGCCTGACAGCAGGGTGCTCTACTATGGGAGGAGGCCAGGGACCCCAGAACAATCTCTTAATGTCCTTGTCCCTCGTTCTCCCCAGCACCAGAAGAAGGAAGCCACCAGGCGAATGTGGGGAGTGGATGCTTGTCCAGAAAAAATAGCAGGCTTCATCAGAGACAGGTTCAAGGAGAAAAGGCCAGGACCACTGCACATTCTCTATATGGAGGAGAGTGGTTCATGTGTATGTGCACACTTGTATGGGAGGGTAAGAGTGTGTTCATTCAAACGTTAGCCCACGTCAGCCAGATCTGTCCCATAGTCGCCATGCTGAGAAAGGCGTTGAGGGTGTGATTTCGGAGCTTGTGCAAAGCCACAGAGCCTCTGACCTCTTTGGATCCCCAGGACGGTGAATGCTACAATTCAATTGGTGTTTACAGGGATTACAAAGGTCGGGGGGGGGGGGGAAGGGAGTGAAGCCACCTCCCTTCAGGATAATCAAGAAGCATCTCAATAGTTTTCCTTCCCCTTAGCCTCTTCCCACAGTTTTCATGTGGGAGGGAGCAACCTGGCTTTATAATGGTACACATGTCAAATCAGCAATATTTGGCCATGCAATAAATAGTAGGCAAGCATCGATCTTCTGGATCATGATTGCCTACTATTTATTGCATAGCCAAATCAGTCAAATCAGCAATATTTAGCCATGCAACAAATAATCTGCTATAATAAGAACAAGTGATAGGGGGAGCAGAAGAGCTGCTAGTGGGAAACCCATAATTTCGGCAGCAAACCTCCCTAAGACTTTGCAAGAGCTAGGAAAGGTGTTAAAATGGTGTGAAAGGTATCCCTGGATATTCCTTTGCCACGTGAAACAAGGTGCTTACAAGTTTCTTGGTTGTGTGTATCTCAAAAATGCTGCCAAATTAATTGTTTTTATGTTTAATTATGATAGTAAGCGCTACCCAGCAGTGTAGCCTTTCATCTTATAGGCTCCCAAAGAGTATAGCAGACTAGGTATCAGTACTAATCACTACCCAGTGGGTGTGTCTACACATTAATTAATGTGACTTAGATACTCCACATTTAGTTTAGTACTTGCTTAATAAAGTACTAGCTAAATGCTCAGTAACTAGCCTTACTGCACAGTAGCTCATGCCAGTTCATGGTTATTTTGTGATGCTTACTGCACATTAGTCTAATAATACTGTGCAGTAGGCTACTAGCACAGTTTTTAACGATCCCGCTACTGCACAGTGTTATTGGGCAAATGCGCAGTAAGCGTCTCATGTAGACGCATCCAGTGTGATGGAGCTGCTTCTTGGGTGAAAGGCTGAAGCCAGTTAACCAGCAACGCTCTGCAGGCAGATTTCAGGAGGGACAGCGAGAGCTGAGATTTTAGAGCTCAGTAAAGGCAGCTAAAATCTGGAGCAGCTCCACTTTCTGACCATTTACACCAGGGCAACTGAACTCGGAATCTGGCCTTAAGCTTCTCCAGTGGCTTGCAGCTTCAAGCCATTTCACAAATAGGAACTGGGCCAATAGCCTGCAAGGCTGTTTCTGCACCACTGTGACTGCAGCTTGCGTAGATATAGCCAAGGCAGCTTTAGACTAGAGCTCAGGTACTGCCAGCAGGGTAGATACGTTTTCGCAGAGCTCAGCCGGAGCTAACGGCCCATATGTTTCCTGGGACCCTGGTGCATTTTGCTGGCTGCACTGAGTTCTGTGCTAGCAATACTGGAGCCAGCTCATTCGAGGCTCGCCTGAGTATGTCGACCTGAGCAGTGACTGCAGCAGACGTAACCTAAGACTCTGCTGTAATGAAAAGTGCTGTGGAGTCTTTAATGACAAGAAGTGGCCAGGAGCTCAGCTTTAAAATCGCTTCCACACATCAGGCAAGGCTCCCGGGTGCTTATCTCGCTGGTACTTCGTACGCTAATCTAACTAGTTTTACCACAATAAGATTACAATAGGAGCAATTTGATTATGGGCTGAGTGGGGAATATTGCGGATTGAAGTTACTGTGGGATAGTTGCATGAATCCAAGCATGTGCAATTACTCTGAAGTCACTAGAATTGCCAGCAGAACGGGAGTCTTGGGTGGAAAACTAGCATTCTTTTCTCGTTGGGAAAACTTCCTTGCACTGAAATCCAGGATTGCTTTATTGCCCAGGGGCTTCTTGGAGAGTAGCTCTAGGTCCCTCCAGATGTCTGGAAGGTAATTCTTATTCATGCTGCCAAGCTGCCTTCTCCCTCCTCCTGCAAATTACTCCCAACACCGCCCCCCCACAATTCCGCATGGCTTACGTATGCTAACATCCACCTGTAGCTTCAGTCATTGCTACCCATGTTGATCTGGCTGTATCTTGTAGATTTGTCATGATTTAAATGTTTATCCTGCTGATATGTGCTGTGCATATCAATGGTGCCTTCCTTCATTTAATCAGTGTGTTGGAGCGCCCATTGCAAAGCAGCTACGAGGTGAATGTAAAAGCAAAGCTGCCCAACCCTAAATCTGAACTTCAAACCATCCTGGTGCAAGGGTAAACAATTATGCAAGTTGACCCCTAGGAAAAAGGGATTGATTCTTTAGGGGCAGCAAGAAAGGGACTGAGTGAGGGAAGGGAGTAGCACAGGCCCAGCTGGCACTTGGCAGGTCTCTATGGAGGCCCGGACAATAAACCTCAGAGTTTAGTGCAGAGGGCCTGTGAAATGGGGAGGAGAAAAAAGGAACCACACACAAATCTACCCCCATTCAGAGGATTTGTGGGCAGTGGTTTGAAGCATGAGTAAAGATGGGCTGAAACCAGAACTTTAGATCCAAGCAGCCACAGGCTTTGCAAGGTCCAGACCTCAAAGCTCAGGTTGGGAACCTGATCCCATCTCCCGGGTCACCTCTGTGAATCTGCTAATAGTTGCAAGCAGAGTCTGACTCCCACACCCACCGCTTACCTGTGAGTCTGTTTCCCTTTAGTAATTGCATGTGTCACCTGATAATTTGGCTAAAGGCCCTTGCAAGACATTACATAATGCCCCTGGAGAAACCCTGTCTGCTGCAACTTTGGGTAAATTGTTATGTAAAACTTTCTCTCTTTTTCTTTGTGGTGTATGTTTGGGTGGGGAGTCAAGCCTGATTTCCACTTGGCTGAACCTGAAGAGTCTCAAGTTTACCTTGGATTGCTTCACCATTTTATTAGTCTCTGGAGGCCATGTCAGGATTGGCATCAATGTCACCAATGAAATGAGTTTGGCAGGCCTCTCTGGAGTCTAGGCTTCACTACGAGGTGCGATTCAGCTCTAGTGGTAACGCTTGCTTGAGAGCCCCCAGCTCTAATGTGACAATTTAATTCACGTCTCTGGACTGGCTGCCTGGGATAAAATCTCCCTCTGACACTGAGATAGAATTGCAGAGCTCTGTAGATCTGCAGATAATCCCCGAGTTATGTTCCATGGTTTGCAGAGGGTGACTAGGAGAGCTTGGATGAGGGAGAGGATATGAGGCTCCCCATGCTTCTCTACTGACGCCTCTCTCCTGGGAGAGGTGTTTGGTCATGTGTCTCCTTCTCCTTCATAGTCAAGATCCCAAGACTTTGCCTACACTAGAAAAGTGGCGCAGGCTCCAAATTGTGTGGAATACAGCGTAGGGAGAAGTTGGCCCAAATGGCAGTGAGGCACCTGACCATCCTGCAACACCTGGGGCAGTTGGGCACCCGGCTTCAGTCTGTGCCTTTGAGAATCACTGCCCTGCTGCCAGGGACGATGGGACAAAATCGCTTCCAAAGCCAGTCTAGCGGCCGTGGTTGAGACCTTCTGGACCACAGCGTTTCAGCTACACTAACTGCTTCCACCTCCCGTGGAACGGGCAGCAGACGGTTCATCTGTCACCGACAACCGTTGCCACCACCAGCTCGTTTTCCAAACACGGAGGAGGCTGATTCATTGTTGTGGGGCTCGGCACTCGTCCGTGTCCCTTAGAGATCCATTTTATGCACCTTGTGGGCATTTGCCACCCAACTAAGCATCCCGTAGCAGTGTACTTCTTTATCCACTTCCAGCCACCGTGTGGGATAATCAAGGATATCTGTGTGTAGCCCAGGGAAGGAGAAGCCCAATAGCCTGTGGGTGGGCTGCAAAGCCTGGAGGCCCCAGTTCCAAATTGCCTGAGTCAGCAAGCTCAGCCCTGATCCCAAATATCCCTGAGGTTCGTTATCCATATGTGGAGCACTGATCTGAATCCAGCTCCAGTGAAAACCAGCCCATAAATCAGGGTCATTTGAATCCTCATTCAGTTTTGCTCAATTTCTCTTCCCAACATTTTGGGGGGAAAAAACTCTGAATGAGAATTTCTTTTTTTCTTTATCCTTCTCTCTTTACTGGAAAATTCAAAATGGAAGAAAAAAATCTGCTTCAATTCAAATTAAAACACCATGTCTGCTGGCACCAAAATGTTTGCTTTTCCTTTCTGAAAAAAATAAAACAAATTTTCCATTAGAAAGTATTTTTGTTTCCCCCACTGAGTTTGGGAATTTCCCAGCAAAACATCATAAAATTTAGTTTAAAATCCCCTCACTTTCTCCTGAAAAATGTTCTTTTTAACACATCCCCACTGTTCAGTGTGGGAATTTTTCAGTCGGAGAATTTCCACCGGCTTTGCCAAATGGTGGATCCGCAACAGGCTTGCAAAACTTTTGGCTAAACCAGAGACCGAATTTCAGGCTTGCCATGAAACCTGAATCCAGGCAAGGTTTCCTGGCTTCAGTTTTCAGTCTGAACGTTGCACGTGGCTCTGGCAGGAGGGTCTGCCCTCGGACAGGAAATCCATTTGTGCAGAAGGACCCTGTGGGCTGCAGTATGGAAAATCCAGACAGCACTGCTTCCCTGTCCCTCCTCTTTACCCAGCGGCTGGTCCAAGGCTGCAGTCCTCACCACCTTTAGGAAGGGAGCTGAGAGCATTGTTGTGGACCACCTTAAATGTTTTCCATGCCAGCTGAGCACGGCAAGCTGCTGAAATGGGTCTGCGCTGTGCAGTGCTGCTCTCGCTCTCTCAGCAGTGCCCTCCTGGTGACTCAGTCCTATTCCCCGCTTCTTTTTAACCCGCAGCAGGTCAAGAGTTTAACAAAGTGACTAGGGCTGGGAGCCAAGTCCCCAGAGCTGCAATCTACAGCCCGCGTGCCAGCATCTGGAAAGCGTTTGTGACCAATAAAAAATGAATGTGCAGACTCCGCCAAAGCAGCAATCATTTGGCATCTCCAGCCCAGAGCTTTACAAGATGATTCTTCTGAGGCTTGGAAAGGCTGCCTCAGTGTTTTCTAATAAAAACAGCGCTGCGCTGGGCCCAGGGCCCGGTGAATAGTGCTGTGTGTCGGCACATGGGAGATGGCCAGTTTGGGGTGGAAACAGACCTCTGAGCTCCAGCCTCTCAGGACAGCTGGGACCTGGTGGGGCATCATGCAGCAAGGATGCTCTTGCCCCAGCAAGGCACCGGGGTACTTGTGTTGCCAGTCTCCGGTTGTGGGCTGGCTTTGTGGCTCCTGTTCTCACTGGAGCGGGGATGTAGCCCAGAAAGAGAGCGGCACCAAAGGGAGCCCTATACACTTATACTGAGGAGATCAGATCTGCCGCAGACCCCAAGAGCCTCAGACCCCAAGAGCAATGTGCAGCCTTCCCAGCTGGCACAGCTGGCCATGGTGCGACGAGCAGGCTCAGGGCCATTCCTTCATGATCCTGCCGCCTGCTCTCACACAGACGGCCCCTGTCGCCATGTGGGTTTCTGCTCGCAAGGGACAGAAGCGGGCGCAGGGAGCCCCTTCCAACCTTCCCCGCTTGCACACCACAGGGCAGACTCTCTCCATCCCTGAAGGGAGGTAAAGGCAAAGGGTCAGCAAATGCCCTGTGTGGTTCCACAAAGAGACACAGTCTCAGCCAAGGCCTGGGGGCAGGGGTCTAGTGTCACTGCCATAGTTAGCAGTAGTTTTGAGGTACAGCCAAATGTCTTCCCATTATTGCCTCCTGCCTCTGCACATCGGGATGTACCTTGCCCACATTTTTCTGCCCAGGCTGGATTAGCTGTACGTGCCCAGCAGCGATTGCCTCTTTCCTTCCGCTTCCTCTTTCCCCTCTTCAGCACCCTCCAGTAGTTGCACTGGCTTGTGGGGCTGGTGGGAATCCAGAGCCACGTGGATGACTGGTGCCTCCCAAGGCTGGCGGGGCGCAGTTTGTGGGCGGCAGCATTGGTGGCATCGGTGGCAGGGTGGCGAGCGGCACAGAAGGTGGCAGCAGCCAATTTGGGGGGGGGCACATCCCCCGCCTCCCCATGCCTCCCCCACCAGTCGCCTGTGCAGAGCCACATACACTGAATTCCATGGAGGGGGAACAAGTAGAAATAAGCTTGAGCTCAGGAGTGGCCTGGGCCAGTAACCAGAGTATTTTTGCTGCCACCACAGGGATGTTGCCTCTGTTGTGTCATTTCTCTGACCACAGAATCAGCATGGTGGAGCGGCATGCGGGACAGTGCAGCTGGGGTGGTAGAGATCCCTCTGCTAATCTCGGAGAGAGTAAAACTCGTGGTTGCTAATTACCCAGTGTCTAAGCACAACTTGGCAGCAGGGCTGCTGCCACTGGAGAGGAAGCCGACATCAGCTGCAGGATTAGAGCACAGATGCAACCCAAATGCCCTGACTTCCTGTCTTTGTTCTGGCCTTTAAGAGACATTGAAGCTGAGGGCTGAGCAGAGCATGGGGCAGAGGCAGTCAGATTCTTATGGTGAGTGTTTCTATAGGTTTTAAAGTCAAGTGCTTTTTTTGTGCTTGGAGTGAGGTTTGTTGGATAGTGGTCAGAGCTGTGCATAACACTGAGGCTTCTTCATTTTGCAAGTTTCTGCAAATGTTTTTGGTCTGTCTGAACCTACCTTCCCCTTGGTACTATCTACACTAAGGAAATGAGGTGGGTTTAGCAAATGTTAGCTAGCACCTATTAACATGCTTTCAACCGTGTTTGCTCAGCACCAAGTGGAGGTAAAGGTGGTGCTGTTTGCAAAAATGTTGGTTGGTCATGATCAGCCTAAGGAATGTCTCAACACACCTCGTAATCCTAGTCCAGATAGGGTTTTCTGCTTTCAGTGTGTCACACATGCAAAAATCTTCAAGGAACAACTCAGCCAAAGCCACTATGTTTGCCCTGGTTTGGAAACTCCTAAATTGGGCCAGGTTGGCTGACAAAGTTGAGGGAGCTCTTAGCCAAACTTGGACTGAGTTTCAAGATCGAAACAAACTGCAAATCCAGATGACTGTAATATGCTTTTAGATCTGATTGGGAGCATTTCTCAGCTCCAAGAACGCAGCCAATTCTGTGCACTGGAAACCCGTCATTGGTGCTGACTGCTCCCTCCGAGTCGGCTGGTTGATTTTAATGGAGCCTCTCCAAGTGGACCAGTCCATTGTTCATGTATTAGTTAAGTTTCTGCTCCTAGCCAGACGTGCCTTGGTAGCCCTGGTCAGAGATTACATGCTTCTCTGTGTATAGTCAGCACTTCCAAGCATCCTTGAACACAGCTTCCATTGCCCCCTGACAGCACTGGGCCTGCACTTGATCACGGCTCCTGTCTCCCCACAGCATTAAAAGCCTTCCACTTCCTACAAACACTGGTCTGGGATTGCCTTTACCCTGTAAATACCCCGCCATGGACCATGTCTGTTCAGCGCCAGTAATGTGGAGCTCCTAACTATGCCCGTTAATAGCATTAACTGAAATATCCAAGCAAACTGTGTTCACAGGGTGGTGGGATGGTTAGTGCAGCACATGGTGTGGGAGCATATGTGGGGCAAGAAGGCAGACAGTGGGGGGCTGGAAAGTGGCACAAGTGGCCATTATATGTGTAATGTGCCCAGTGCTGTGCAGGTTGGGATACTGGGGTACGTGGTATGTGTGTGATACAGCAGAACATATGTGCTGCCTGTTTTATGACATGCATGGGACAGGCAATGCTTGCCTAGCACTGAGACAAGCAGCACATGTCCCAAAATGCCACAGGTGTGGGGAATGAAATGTCTGGGTCCTACCAAATCCTTTCAACTCCCAGTTTGTTGCAGCCATTTTTGAAGCGGATGGTCGGATAGCATTCACCCATGTCCCACTGGCTGTCACATCAGCTCGCTCAGCAGGGCTGACATTCATGAAGAAGGCTCTTATTGCAGGTGATGACTGCTTCTGCTGCTTGTCTCTTAAATACTTTCAAGCACATGCCATATCCTTTGTCATTCCTCTGCCTGTCTCCTCTGTGGCCCAGGCTGGAGCCGCCTGAAAGTGGAAAGTTAAGTCCCATCTTTCCCGTAGGCATGCTGATGAATTCTGAATGCACGGCGAAGACTGGCCCTCACATGCACGTCCATCCCTATAATCCAATCTTCTTCACTCTGGAGTAGACCTAGAGGCACTTCTGCAACCACCTACGGCAGATCTGCTGCCATGGGATAAGAAGTTGTGGGCTGATTTGCATAATTACATATGCAAAATAGACAAATAAAGGCCCTTTTATTCATCCTTGGTTTTAAGGGAATTCTGTCCAAGGGCTGAGTGCAGAGAGGCTGAGGAGGATGGTTTCTTCCTGCTGAATGATTGTGAAACCCAGCGCACCCTGAAAAAGCCATCGCTCTTACCAGACACGCACACCTCACAACGGGCATAAATCATTGATTGCACAAGGACCCATCCCTTGCAGATCCCCCCTGTCCTCTGGGCCCAACCTCATCTGTTCCCTCAGTTGGAAGTGTGGCCCACATCCTTATGCAGGAAATGAAACAAATGCCATCTCCGAGGAACAAAGCCAATTTAGCTCTTCATCTGCTGGAGCATTTTAAAAGATGTTAAGAACAGCAACAGCCTAACACCTGTGTCCTACCAAATGAGAGCAGGCTGAGGCATATGGGAAGGTCACTTTGCTGGGTGCCCTGAAAGGGCAAAGAAAAACTCCAGGCAGGGCAGGATCCCTCAGCTCTCCAGCATTTTCTGCATTTTCAGTAGTGGTTTGAAACCTGCACATTTCTGTACTCGCAGGGAATGCCCTTCTGTAGCTATTCCCACCAGCCTGAGAGGATCCTCCTAAAATGATCTTGGCTAGCTGTGGAAGAATCAGGGTTAGGGATTGCATCTTTCTAGGGATGTGTCTATATAGTATAATTTCTTCTTGACCAGTTCTGCTAGAGCATGTGCCTCACTTTTTAGCCCAGCAGACAGAATTGCAGAGGCTTTAATCAACTATGCCAAATTCTTGGTGAGTGTGTGTATGTATCTCTTTCTCTGTCATAGATACATAGATGGATAGATAGATGTCTGTATCGATCTATCTATCTATATATATATATACACACACACATTCAGTGTTCAATTAACAGATGCAATTCACCCCTCCCCTTGCTGCTGCAAGATAGAGCAAAATAGCTTTTAAAAAAGAGATGACCCCAAATCTATTTCAAAAGTGTTGTTTTCACAGTTTCCCTGGCTCTTGGCAGGCGAGCATACAACCTTGTGATACTCGGTTTGGAGGACAAAGCTTTGGGCAAAGACTCTGATGGATAGAGCCCGCTTCAGGACCCCACCACCTTCTGCGGAAAGTCGCCCCTCGCCACCCTGCGACTGATGCTGCCAGTGCCGCTGCCCACAAACTGTGTCCCCACTACCAGTCTCAGGAGGCACCAGTCACCCATGTGGCTCTGGATTCGCACCAGCCCCACAAGCCAGTATAACTACTGGAGGGTGCTGAAGAGGGGAAAGAGGGAGTGGAAGAAAGGAGGTGATCGCTGCTGGGCACGTACAGCTAATCCAGCCTGGGCAGAAAGATGTGGGCAAGGTACATCCCGATGTGCAGAGGCAGGATGCAATAATGGGAAGACATTTGGCTGTACCTCAAAACTACTGCTAACTATGGCAGTGACACTAGACCCTTGCCCCCTGGCTGAGAGACTTTGGCACTTTGTGACACCACACAGGGTGTTTGCTGACCCTTTGCCCTTAACAGTTTCAGTTGGGAACCCCTCCTGCTGGTGGAAAATATGCCCAAGGGCTCCAGGTAAATGCTATAAATCCAGCAGAGAAAGGTAGACTCTTCCTTTAAGTCACCTTAGACCCTGATCCTGGATCTGGCTGGGTACCAGTTAGGCTCACTGGGCAACTTAGGGCAGCCACTGGGCAGCTCTAACTTTTGCTGCCTGGAGTAGCTGTTGTCAGTGCTCTGCAACTCCTGCGCTGGAGCCTGCGAAGATGGATAGTAGAATTGCAGCTGTTTCAGTGTGATGCTAGCAGGGGAACCCCCAACACACTAGTTAGACTAGCTGTGCAATCCCTTTCTGCTACTGGCATGGTGCAGTTGCCACAGCAAGGGCCAGGGTTGGTCCAATGGCTGTAGCTAGGCTGGTCTAGCTTAATTCTGATTCTGTTGCTGCCCAGCCCAAAATACTTTGAGGGCTCATTTCTTAACGTGGCGTTTTCTGCACTGGGGAATAGGAGGGTCTGTTTCAGGGGGTTAGACCAGAAAAGTGAAAAACAGCTCTTTCTGCTCTTCTCTTACCAGCCCAGTGAATCAACTAGCACCGGAGGGGCTGACTGCACGCTGACTCCTTGACTCCTTAGACAGATGGGGACAGTGAAACAACGAGACATGCTGCTCTCTGGCATGTGGCTGCGCAGGTGCCCCTACAATGACAGTTTGGGGCACTTCATGTGCTTTTTAATGCGAAGCTGGAGAATCAGAAAGAAGCTGCGTGCAGCCAAGGGCGGAGGCACATATTGCAGGAAACATATTTGTCCAGTTCATCACTTTGGTGCTATCTGACTTATCCTCTAAACCCACATGAACTTGCTGCCTGCTAGATGACTAAGCTATTGCTGCTTTGATTCATCCTGTGCCTGTTTCTGGTGCCCAGGAGAGAGGGCTTTGCTACGGAAATGTGGCATGGCCTAAGGTAGCACAACAAACAACACTGTTGCATGCTGTGATCAGGCCGTGTAACAGAATCCCAGTGTCTCGTGAACTTCGGTGTTCTCAGCTCACATCCCAGCAGGGAAATGCAGCACATTGTTTTCTGCCCAATTTGTTGGCAGCCTCAGCAGAAAGGTTGAGGAATGAGGATCTCTCCCCAGAGAAATATGTTTCTCCAGGTCCAGGCTGAGTTATGTGTAGAGCACCATGAGGAAGCTGGACCTGTCTTGTGTCCCAGTTCTGAGCCTAAATGCAGGACTTTGGTCCGCAGGGTAGAGAGTGCAGCAGTTTTTCTACATGCTTGTCCATGCAGTCAGTGCTGTGTTCTGCTTTCCTGGACGGTAGGGCTCTCTGCCACCTCCTGAATTGCATTTTCCTGCAGTTGGTGATGGATGGAATAAAGGATAGGAAAGTATGAAGGGTGCATCAAACCATCTGCTTTGGCAGGCAGGGGCCACTGTGATGGCCAAGGACCGTGCAATCGCAAGGGTGCGTATTTCTATAAGAGGCAGATGTAAACCACATTTGTCCTGTGTTTCTGGCAAAGGGGGAGCGTGAAATAGTTGTGACCCGAGTCATTGGCTTTCCTGCCATTTGTATAAAAATTTCCAGATGTGATGGTTGATGTTACACCTGGGACCAATTAAAAAAAAAGAAAAAGAAACATCCAGAGCCAACCGTGTACATGTGGATAGTCCACTTGTTTGTGTATTGCAATGTGTGTTTAAAGTGAAGCAGGATACAAGTTCAAAGACGAGCTCTGGCTCTTTCCTGCCAAGTGTCCCCTTTTCCTTTTTCCACCCCCACATTGTCCTTTACTTATTGACTCCTGCATCACCCTATCCCGTTATCTAGCCATCCAGTTGGACTTCTCAGCCACTTTCTCCCCTCACATCCATTCTGTGAATGGGGCCTAGAACAGCACCTCTGCATCTTTTATCTTCCCTCTCTCTCTCTCTCTCTCTCTCTCTCTTCACCTTACCAAGAGGAAACTGCCTGCAGCTGCTGACCTGGGTCCCCTCTGAGCATAGCTTATCTTCTTCACCTCTCACTACAACCTCATCATCACTCTGCTGGCTCCCTGGTGGGCTGTGCTCCCAGATCTCACCTTCAGTGCCCTGCCTGCAAAGCCTGTCCTCTTACTGACCATTTTCCTTGCCCCATCTCTCTAGCCTGCTAACGATATGAGTTCTGACAGTCCCCTCCACTCCTTCTCCAATGAGTATCTCCATGCCACCTCCGCCAGTGCTCTCCCTGGATATATTCACCAAGCCACCTCCTTGCCATTCATCAGCCCCTGCCTGGGATATCTCCCCTACTGCAAAGCCAGCCAGATGAGAAGAGGAAGAGAGTCAAAACCCCAAACATCTGGTGTCCTTCAAGACTCCTAAATTCATTGCCAAAATGTAACAGATGGAAAGAGAGAATCAGAATCCAGTGGGTTTGCAAAGAGTAGGCATAGACCCAAAGACTTGGCCTTTATTGTTTAATGTCACCAGCAATGACATTTAACTTTTCTTCCTGCAGCCCAGTACCTCCTTCTCTAGCAACTGCTGACCTCAGTTTAGCCACCTCTTCCATGTGTGCTGGAGTCAGCAGGTCACCGGTGGTACACAGCTGTGACCCTACTGTTTATAAATGCTACCCCTCGCACAGAGAACAGCATCCTGCAAAAAGAGAGAACTTGCCAGCTGCAAGATTTATTGAGTACAAGATTTGGAAGCAGACTACTGCTGGAGAGGATGGAGTCATGGGGCTGCAGACCTTGGGCTGCAAACCAGGAGGCTCACAGTTTAAAAGTGAATGTCCAAAACCTCTGAACCTCTCTGGAGTTCCCTGTAACGTGTGCATGCGTGTGCTGTGGAAGGTAAGCATGTTACATATTCTTAAACATAAGTATAACTACTTTTGTATGAACTGCAGGCACTGGTCCCAGGGAGGTGGCATCACTAAGGGAGAGGGAGGGGAGCACTCGCCCTGGGTGCCGACTGAGGGGGTACCAGGTCCCCTTTCCCTCCTCCCCCAGACTTGGCCCCAGCAGGGGAAACTCTGTGTTGCCCCCCTGCCCATAGGAGCTGGGCAGGGCAGTGTTGCACTAATCACTTGCTGCATCTGAGGGACCAGGAAACAAGTGGGGCAAGCAGAATGGTGCTGTCCCCACTTCCTGGAGCCTTTGCTAGATGAGGCACAGCTGTGCTCCCATGAGGCACATGGGGCAGTAGGATCCACTCCACCCCCGGTTGCTCCAGGCACTCAGAAAGCATCCTACATTTTTTTTGTTGCTTGGTCAGCCATAGACTACTAGCTTGGATTGCACACATCTAGCAACCAGCATTTGGGTCTGTGTTCATATTTACAGCCCTGTTTCCATAACAGGCTAGGATGCCACTAAAAAATTGTGTGCTGACATGGCCTTGGTGTGCGTGTGTCCTTGGCACTTGATTATAGTCCTAAAGAATAGAGATTTTGGCATCCTTGTAAAGTGACAGTCACAGATGCTTCCATGTGCTGGGGAAGTGCTTGCAGAGCCCGGTGTTTTTCCTGTCCCAGTTCATTATCAGAAATTAACACGGGGAAGTATTTGCAAAGGAATAAATATATTTAGAAAGTCACACCGTGGCATTCTCAAGTAGACTGACATTTTAAAGTGGTAGTGTGCATTGTGCGGTGATGTACGCCTCCTCTCGAGGTTGTAGTGGCATGTATACAAACCTCTCAGACGTTGACCTCACGCTTTATATTGTCACCACAAAGCCTGGGTCTAACATTTTCTACAGAATAGGTAGGTGCAGTTTAATCTCACAGTGGTATTTACAGATTTATCCAGGGAAATGCTGGTCATGGCAGCTGCCTGGCATTCACCCTCCTGCTCTCTTTCCATGCTGCACGCAGCAACTGCTGTTAAGAAAAATGAGTGTCCCACTGTCGCATTGGCCTAACTGTGGACTTGCTTTCAAGCAGTACCGCCATCCCAAACCCACGTCTGCAACTCCCTCCTGCCACATGGCACCATTTTGTGGCCTTAGATGTGGAGGGAGGGCAAAGAGCCTGAGGCTGGGGGCACAGCAATCCTCCAGCCAGGCTGTCTCGGGGCCCTGCGTGGAGCCCCATCAGCTGTAGGACACTTGGCCTTCTTGCCTTCGACCCTGCAGAGACCAGGGGAATTGTTTGCACCTGCCATACTGCAGCTGCCATCGCCTGGCATGGGGGGGAGGCAGGGCAGGGATGCAGAGGGCTGCTTTCTCAAAATGAAAAGCTGCCTGGAGTGCAGGTGTGTGAGCAGGGGAGGGCAGATGGCCAGCAGCCAGGGGACACAAGGTGACTGTTGTGGGTCGCACTGTTGTGCCCCCAGGAGCTCTGCTCAGGGCAGGAAACATTTAGCTGCTGCTTTAGCCAAGAACAAGGGTCCAAAATGCCACAGTAAAATGCCTCTTATGCCTCGCTTGGAGATCAGAGGGAAGATGGAGGTGGTGAGGGGGTCGGAGGTGCCTGTGGTTGTATAACAGCAGAGGGTTAGGGCGCTGAGAGTTGATGGCATGGCAGGAGCTGCCACATTTGCAGCCAGGCCCTTCTGATGTCTGCTGCAGAGGTGACTCCTCCCTTTGCAGCAAAAGGCCTGCCAAGTCCTGTCTTCCTCCTGGATCTGGGTATCTTTTTGCTCAGGTCATGGGGCTTCCAACCAGTTTCCTGGCTGCTGCAGGCTGAGGCGGTGCCAGTAGGTCTAAAAATGGAGCATGCTCCCTCCTGTCCCCATCCCCTTTCACCACGACCAGCTCCTGCTTCCTCCCAGCCGAGGCTCCTGGCCCAGTTCTCTCCTTGCTCTGGGACCGAGGCAGTGCAGCCTGGGGGTGGAGGTGGGAACACAGGAAGGGCAAGGAAAGATTTTTGCACCCCTCTGACTCTTTTTGAAGCGTGAGTCTCTCCCTGCCTGCCACCGAAACCTGTTTGTTTGCCCCAGGGGCATTCAAATGAACTCCTAAAACCATGATTTGCTAGAGAAAGGAGACCCTCCGCTGCCAGCTCCTGCTGATTTTAATAGATGTGGGAGCGGGCCCTCAACCCGTGCGCTGTGCCTTGTCTGCACCGTGGAGCACTAACCGCTGGGCAGGGGCTGGATGAATGCCGGCTTGCAACGGGGGAGGGCTTTTTTTTTTTTTTTTTTTCTGTTTTTTTGCACCACACTCGCTGTCCCTGTGCCTGGCCTCCCCTCCAGAGCTGAGGGTGGCCTGTGGGCTGGGGGCAGGGGAGGAGAGGCAGCTTCTTACAGATGGAGCCTCCGTTGTTACTTCCCCAGCCAGGGCTGGGAAAAGCCACCTCCCCCAAAGCAAAAAAGAGCGCATGGCTCATTCAGAGGTAGCTGCAGCCGCCTGCCCTGTCCGCATCCACGATGGCACTCCTGGCACATCGTGCAGGGAGCGGAAAGAGCCACCGTGCTGCTCCAGCTGAGCCGGCGCTTCCCTCTGGGAAGTCTCCCAGGGACCCGGCTTCTCCTCTGGGAAGAGGATGTCTCTCTCCGTGCTTGGTTTCTGGGAAGGAGGGGGCTGCAGCCTGCACGCGGGTTGCTTGCCAAGCCTGTGGCGCATCTGATCAGAGGGGGACGGGGGTTATGATTGGAGCTGGGCTGGCCAGGACCAGTCGGGGGCACGCCCGTGGGGGTCATAACTGTGTTGCTGTGGCTGGCATAGGAGCTGGGTTTTGTGGGGAGGCAGGGACAAGGCAGGGGAGCCGTGGGTGGGAAGGAGAGGAGAAGAGAGGGAAGAAGAGGAGAGGGTGGTTGCGCCTGAGGCGGGCGGCTGGATACGCTGCCTTGTATGTCAGATGTGATTAGATTTGGCTGGCTCTCTGGAAAAGGCTCCTAACTCCTGACATGCAGTGAGGGGTGTGGGCTGGTAGGAGGGGCAGGGCCAGCCCCTCATTCCTTTATGTGCAGCTGAAAAGTGCCCTTTGTTGTGACAGTGGCAGGCTTTGTCCCCTCCTGCAAGCGCTGCCCCTTGCTTTGGCCCCTGAGAGAGGTGAGGGTCCCCCTGGTTTTGTCTGAGCCGGTGCCCTGCTCACGTCACCCGGGGGCCCTGGTGGGCAGAGGCGGGAGGGGGTGGCATTTACCCTCCTGGTTTGGAGTCGTGGCTCTGAAACCATTTTTGGTGAGAATCCAGCAAGGTGTCAGGCTGCTTTGCTGGGAGCTCTCTGATGCCCCCTTTCCTGCTTCCCCAGCCTTCACGAGAGGCTGAGAAGGACAAATGCGGATCCTCGCTCCCAGACAGAGACCTACATGGAAACCCTGGTTCGGGCAACCTTTTGCCCCTCTCAGGGGCACCCTCCAAAGTAAACAGCTGCTGTAGGCAGCACCTTTTTCGGGACTGTGCTGGGGTGCTCGTAGCCTTGCATCTGACTCCCTCTACAATCATCAAAAGGAGCAGAGTCCCTGCTGGATGCACAGAGGGTCTAGCTCCTTTCTGAGGCTGGGGCGCAGCAAGCACAGCTTGGGGCATCTCTGTGACGGATGGTAGAGGTCAGGATGCATCTTAGAGGCTTCATGTCCAGAGCTGTGCCGAGGAGTTTAACACCTTTCCAGGTACAGTCATACCCAGTGTCCATCTGGCCTTCCCCCGAGGTGGTGCAGCTGCTTCCAGCACTGTTCACGCTGGCCGTCTCTGCTAACCCCCCGCACAGCTGTGCAGATCTTGCAGCACTGCAGTCCCACGCAGCCCTCACCTCGGTCGTTCGGGCTAGGGGGAGACATTACACACAAACTGGTTTAAGTGATCAGATGCTGGGTTAAACCTGTAACAGAACAGATGCTCAGTGCACATAAACCAGTTTGAAAATGGCTGAGGGGATGTCTGTGCAGTTACAAACTGGTTTAGCTTAGCCAGGTTAGATGAACCTGCAAAGATTGCATCAATTCAGGCTCAGGCTTTTTGAATGCTTGTCCCTAGCCCTAGCAAGCCCTACCGGTACCTCCATCCTTGTCCCTTGGCCCCCGGGCCCACTGGGCCCTGAGCTGGGATCTTCAAACTCGGCAAAGCCCAGACCCCTCAGAAGGGTTTCCCATGTCGCTGTGTTTCAGCATTGTGGGTACTATCCAAGCACCCTCTCCTGTAGGTCCTGCAGCCCCAGGGTCTTGGGCGGACGCAAAGGCTCAGCGCTGCAGGGGTTAAGTGTCTTGCACAGGCTGGAGGATGTTTCAGTCAAACCCAAACCCTTCTGCAACTGTTCTCGTCCACGGTGTGTAAGTGACACCGTGGTCTCCCAGCCGCTCGCCCCCCACCCACCCCCTGCCAGGGCTACGTGCAGGGAGGGCCGGGTGAACAGGTGTGGGACTGCAGAGGTAGGAGGCCCCTTCCGCCCCGCCAGGGGAACAGCAGTGCCAGTCACACACGCGCAAAAGCCTTTTAATCTGTGAGAGCCATAAGCCACTGAAATGACAGGGAGCCAAAATAAAAGGTCCCCATTGTTAAGGCTTCCAGCCCGCTGCTGAACACCCTTGTCAGTCACTGGCACGGCAAGGGAGGGACTCTGCTCCTTTTGTGCAGGGAAATTGGGGGGTGGGGGAAACCCGCCCTGGGCGTGCAGATTCCTGTCAGCCCGAATCAAGCCCTCGGCAAGGGGAGCGGGGACACGGCCCCACCAGCTTTGTCAGTCCCTGCGTGTTGCCCAGGTCTGGGTCTGCAGCCAGAGCAGCTCATGCTGCCATGGTCCACCCGCTGAGCAGGGTTAGGCCAGGGCAGGGCTGAGCTAAGAGAGCCCTGCGACGCTGAAGGAGATGGGGCTAGCAACGCTGTGCCAGGGCCCCGCTGCGGCGGTAGGGGACTGCCCTGCTGGAAGACCCTGGCTATACCTGGGGGCTGGAGAGAGTTGGGCCCAAGCACTACACATGCGAGGAAACCCTGATGGGAAGCTGATTTAGGAGCAGGGGCTACCAGCTTTAAAGCTGGGCTTCCTACAGTGCAGGAGCCTGGTTCAGCTCTGCAAGTGGGCTCTGTCCTGGAAGGATGACCATGGATAGATACTAAGGGAACCAGCTCATCCTTCATCTTCCCCCATCCTGACTCCAGGCTGGGTCCGTTTGTCACTTGCTCCCAGTCCTTCCACTTGCTGCCAGTTGGCTTGTGGGGACCTTTTGTCCTCAGTCGCATGGAGATGCTACCACCCACATCCCTCTTACCAAGTAGCTGATGGCTCCAGCGACAAACAGGGAACAGACATGTCTCATTGCCCCTCCTCCATGCTCCTTCCTTCCACAGCCTGGTGAGAGCCCCACGGGCTAATCGAGACTCGCAGCAGAGCTCCTTCCCGGCTCTCTCCCCTCCCTGCATAGTTTACGTGCTCCAGGCATGCCGGCTGGTTCGGAGAGTCCCAGGGGACTTTGCTCCTGCTTGCAGGATTGGAGGCAGGCGGTACGAGTAAAGAGGGGTCGTGGCCATGAGGCGGCCCATTCCTAGGTGGGGGAGGGGAGCCGTGCGGAGGCCAACAGCGTGCCCTTGAGAGGTAGCTCCACTAACTGCCCCTAAGAATAGCTCCTCCATCCCATTCCTGGTCCCCAAGCTCTTGCTACTCACCCAGCGATGGAGCCGCAAATTTCTTGTAGGCAAAAAGCAGGGTGTTCCTCAAATTCTCAGGCAGGCAAGGCCAGTTGTGTTGGGGGGATGGAGCAAGCCGGGCTCATACTGGGGGGAACAGGCAAGTTTGGGAGAATGGGTGCTCAGGACAACCGTTTGTCCTCAAGCTCCATGGGCTGAAACAGCACAATGCAAGGTTTGTGTGCCAGAAAGGTGGGATTTTCAGTAGCCCTTGCCACTGGCTTCACCCTGCTCTCTCTGGATCTTCCCTGTGAGCATAATGAATCCTGTGCTGTGCAACTTGCAGATCCCAGCCCACGTCGCCATTGTTTGTACTGGCCCATCTCTCCTGCCAGTGAAAGCTCCAGAAAGGGAAGGCAGGATTTCATGCTCTCGCTGCACACTGATGAATGCAGCAAGAGGCAGGTAATCCCTGGCCTTCATAACAATACCTGAGAGCACCAAGTATCAGATCCTTCGCAGAACACTTCCCAGTAGAGGCTCCCACAGGCCTACTGGGCTTTCACCCCTCCCCAGGCAGGACCTGCTCTGTTCTTTCTGAATTCAGCACATTTCACAGGCACAAAGGTACAGACCTTCCTCGCCAGGTGCAGCTTATGCTGCATGTGCCATGCAACTTCACCACTCTTGCTCACAGAAACAGGCAGGACTTGGATGACGACTCGGCACTGTGCAGCTTTCTGTCCTATTCATAAACACACCTAGTGTCATTAGGTGACTCCCCACTCCACTCCCAAATAGGTGGTGCTTTGTTGAATGCCAACCAGGACAGTCCCTCTTCCTCCCCTGCCACCTTCACCAGATACTCTTTTGTTGGTTGGGCCAAGTCCTCTGTGGATGTAAAGAGGTGCAGTTGACCGACTTACAGTCAGCTTGGCCTGGATTGGCCACAAACTGACCACGTGGGGGTTTACTATGACCCCTCATAAAGGCTCCTGCATGAATGAGGTCCCCTGACATGGTCCACCTCGTGTGTGCAGTGGCAGAAAAAAAATTAATTGGCCCTTTAAGAAGTTTTGCAACCTCTCTCTCTCTCGCTCTTGAGCGCTCTTTTAATTAACTTCAGTCATGTCCCAACACATCATTTTGGCTGAATCGCAGACCTTGCCGTGCCAGTTTTTCACATTCCTGAAATACGCAGGCCGCTCGAAGGCAGGAGCTCTGGGGAAAGCAGACAGCTCTCCTGGAACTCAAAAACTTCCAGGAACTGTGAAACCCGGAGCGGGCGGCTCAGAAAACCAACCTCTTCTCTGCACAAGCCGCCTCTGCCCCTGCTGCCTTCCTAGCATAATAAAAGGCTCGTGCTTTACACACTGATTCAGCAAGCAGCGATTGTATTCCCGTGGCAAGGATCTGTGTACAAGCTTCTTTGTTCCATTAGAAAGTACCTTTATTCATTTAACAGGGCTAGGCGGGCAGTCGGGTTACAGTGCTTGGGGCACACGGCCTTTTTTTCCATTCAGTAGCTCACTTCTTTGTCACATTTCTTATTTCACAGGGTCAGCTTACAGGATACCAGGTCATGTTAACAAGATACCCAAGGCCTTTAGTGAGCCACAAAACAGCAACCCGGGCAGCAGTAGTGCAGGCTTCCCTGTGCCACCGCACCCGCTTGCTCCAAACCTAATCCAGGAGGGGAGTGGGGGGACATTGGAAAGGCCCATTCGTGGTTGTGGTGTGAGCATCCCACATAGGGCCTGAGCAATCACCTTTGAGATCTGTGGGAAGGCTTCCAATGTTTCCACTGATTCCCAGCAAAGCTGGAGTGAGCCCTTCCTTCCCAGTTTGTTCATGCAGGCTGTGCTGTGGGCCTTGTCCTCTGGCAACCGGAATTAACCTGCCAGCTTGTTTCACAATCTGTTTAGCTTATCCAAAAGAAGATAAAGGGGTAGCTGGCTCAGTCTGCAAGTACTTACACGGGGAGCAAAGCAGGTTCCTCAGGACAGCAAAGAAAGCCGTAACAGTATCCGTTGGCCAGATGGAAATTGTGCACAGTTTGAGAGTAATTCTTGTTGGAACAATTTCACCACGGATTGTGGTGGATTCCCCAGTTCTGGTAATCTTTACATCAAGACTGAACTTTTGTTTCGGTTTTCTCCCAAAATGATACATGGTAGTTCCCCTGAGATTTCATTCAGGGATGTCCCATCACCTGTGTGGTGCAAGAGCTTATTACATTAGATTGGTGATTTTCAACCTTTTTTCATTTGCAGACCCCTAAAAAATTTCAAATGGAGGTGCAGAGCGCTTTGAATTAGACGTGTAGATATTCACATCCTTTTAATTGATCATAGTCATCTTTTGTTGACCCCTAAGACATAGTCTGCAGACCCTGGGGGTCCTGTAAGATGACTACAGATTGAAAACCACTGTACAAATGATCACATATAATCTATGAGAGATAACAGTTCTCAGTCACCATGTTCCCATGCTGCCTGGAGCTTCCAGTAAAGAGCTCTGAATTGTACCCTTAACCCTTTCAGAAGCATTTGTGTGGTTTGGGAAAACCTTGTTTTGGGGCAGTGGTTGGCAACTTTTTATGGCTGCAAGCTGGATTGACTGAATTTATGTCAGATGTGGGCGGGAAGATTGGTGCTAGGGTCCAGATGCCAATGCTGCTCCCCACCCCAGAGCTCCATGCTTTCAAACACTGCCAGAGCCCCATGTCCGCAGGCCAGATCAAATGGCTCTATGGGTCAGGTCCAGCCTGGGCTGTAGGTTGGCAATCCCTGTTTTAGGAGATCATAGCTGTGACATACATGATGACAGTGTGGTGGGATTGTGACAGTGATGAATTGTTAGTGAATGCCAACAGCAGGCAAAGCAAGTGATATAAGTAGGTGGAAGGGGGAGAGCAAAGAGGTAAAAGGGTCTGTCTTTCAGAAAGACTAGGAGCAGACAGGAAAGGTGAACTGTAAGCAGCTCATGAGAAGTCAGCTGGTGGGGCTAGGCAGAATAAGCCACTCCATCCTCAATACCCAGCACTGATCCTGACATAGCTGGTTAACCAGCACCAGAAAACAAACTTGGCTGGAGTGCTAAGTATCCCATAGCGCATCTGAGCAAGAGAGAGGGAAGTGATATGACTGCTTGAAAAACAACACCTGGTCATTGGGGCAAGGCTCCTAGTAAATCATTGCTATATCTATCTGGGCAGGATTCTGCTGCATATACAGATACTCATCTGGTTGCCCCATCTGAAGGGGGTCTAATGACATATTGCTAAAGTGGAACCTGGTACGCTAAGAGCTTCATGTGAGGGTGATTCGTGTCCGGGGAACCTGAGCAGCTGCCTAAGGGGGAGACATGCTGATATAGAAAGGGAGATGCATGCCAAGGGAACTGGATTTTCCTCATGTCAGGAAAAAGTAAGCTTTAGGTAAAACCTTGCTAGCTCTGCAGCAGGCTTTATTGTTTCTTGTGAAATCTTTTGCTTTAAATATATAAAAATTTGCTATTGGTTTTTTCCTAATGCTGTTATGGCCCTGGTGGGGAAGAATACTGCATGGCCCAGATATTTCCAGCTGAGGCGTTCATGGTTAATGTAGAGGGGACTGCAACCAAACACCTGCTCTGAGCGTAGAAGACTTGGACAATCCCATCCCAGAAGACATGCTGCCTTGAAACCCAAAAGGGTTTTGCTTGGAGAGACCACGATGGGTTCACAGGAGGGACAGTAACCCTGCTAGTCAAACAGGCCAGCAGCTGGACAGGCCATCATGGAAACAGTGGTGAACACTGAGGAGCGACAGAGGCATAGAAGTCAGAGATCGAAAAGGCCTGCCAGTGCATACTTTTGTTTCTGCAATGCTTTGTCCTACCCAGCTTTACATGACCCAGATGATGGGGTTTCCACTGTTTTCCTTCATAGATTCATAGATAATTAGGGGCTGGAAGGGACCTTCTAGATCATCGGGTACAGTCCCCCTGCACTAGACAGGAAAAGACAACTGGGGTCAAGTATGAGTTGGTGTTTCACTTTAGATGTTTCTATGTGTGTGTGAGGGGGCGAAAAGTAAATTTGTACGTGCCTAGTTGCTTCTACTAGGGAACAGGGCTTTCTCACACAGTCAGAGGGGAGAAAAGCATTCTGAGATGCTTTCTATGGATTGTGTATCACCTGTCTCCAGTCTGCAGCCCCAAACTTTCTCATTGCAACCGGGTTTAAAAATAGAAAGTTCCTGTTTGTTGCATGAGCTAATGTAACAAGTTAGGCAAGAAAATGTTGCAGCCAGTCGCTGTAGCTGTGGTTATTGTTGGTGCCAAGTGGCTTTCTTGGTTGTGATTAGTAAAGGATGCCTATGATATTAAATGTCTTGCATGTCGGATTTCCTTCTTGGCAAATGCTGGATGAGTGAGAATTGATGTGCATGTGAGAGAAGTGATGTTTTAGCTTGTGAGTTAGAGCTATCGCTGAGATCAGCACAATACATTTTGCTTGAAAAGATTCCTTTTGGGGTGCACATGAAAATGTTCTGAAAATGAACAGCAGAGGAGAAAAGATGATGGCAGTGTTTCCTGAACTGTGGCTCATTAATCTATTCTGCTTATACACAGCTAATTCAGTCACTGTCTCTTCCTGGACTGAGAGGACAATACAGGACTCATAGCTGAAATGCAGATAAAAACCGAGAGCACAAGCAATGCAGCAGAGAACAAAATTTCTTATGTGTGTTCTGCATCACTTACCTCATTCTGGTGGCCTTCCCATCCAAAGCAGCCCTGGCAGGAAAGCCTGTTCTGGTTTGTGTGGAGTCTCCATCAGAGATGGCCTGCACGTTGGTAAAACCCTAAAGAACCCAATCTGTTGCAAGTAGATGAATATGCTGACTTGCAGTGCCATGAATTCCCACCTAACAAAAAGGTTCTCGAGAGTGCCAAAAGCGTGATGCCAAAACACAGCACACTTCATTCATCAAAGCCAGAAGTAAGGAGCTCAGTGCTTTTTGTCTTAGAAGTAACTTTTGTACATTTATGGCTTTTTCCACATTAAACATCAGCTATGGTTTGGAAATTGTTCAGGCAAGATGCATGCGGTTAGTACTCCTGAATATCAGCAGCAGTTTTGCTAGGTTGAGTTTCTATTTTATGTTGACACTGTTTTGGCTTTTCGTTTACCTTTTGGGTGGACCTCTTTGGAGCAGGCTGCCTGGAGGGAAAGCTCAGGGAGAACCTCTGGATTTTTTAAAAACCAAAGAATAAGTGATGTGCTTAAGGAGAACAAGGTGGCATTGGTGTATAGGACGCCAAGACTGGAAACCAGGTTTGTGCTGGGCCTCCCGCGAAGGAATCCCTCTTCAGGGGTGTCCCCTCTCTGAAGGGATTGCTGGAACAAATTGGGGAGGAGGAATTTCACACCTGGCCCTAGATGCTGAGACATGAGGTGATGGGATTTTCCATAGGAGCTGTGAATGTTATGGGCTTAGCCCTTTGTGATGTTACTGCAAATGAATGGTAAAATGGTAAAAATGGGAGCTTTTGGCTTGTTCTGGTGGGCCTCCATTATGGAGATGTTTCTATTGTGGGGCTCTCTCCGCCACCCCCACTTTCCTTACTCGCATCGGAAATTAACCTGTGTGATTAAGTACATGCATTGAAGGGGCCCATGCACTGGGAAGTGGTTTGTAGTATCACTGCTGGTATAACTGTACAGTACCTTCATTCCTGCTAATCGTTGGACCGGGTTTAACTGTCTCTGTAGGTTGCCAGGTGGAACGCTAGGGAGAGAGCAGTGCTAAACGCTTTTGTCACTGCATGTACCACACTCCAAGTTCTGCTTTGGAAAGAAACACCGCCTTTCTTTAGGTTGAATGCACCCCAAGGGCCAAATTCTGTAGCACGCTGAGTCCCCACTGAATCTTTCTCGACACACTCTCACCATGATAATGGCATTCTGTGTATCCGAATGCTGCAGCAAGCATAGTTTACCTTCAGTGCGTGAGCTTTGATGGGAGTTCAAGGCACTCGATGCCTTGAAGGATCTGGGCCTAATTTTGGAAGCCCAGTCCTGGAGCCTTAGCCCGCCCTCTGCCTCTGATGTCTTTCATTAAAGGAACTCAGCACCTTTCAATGGATTTAATTCTGCGGCACTGGGAATGTCAGTGCAGTACAGGTGGAATCCCACTCCTAGACAGCTGGACTGTCGTGGACATTTGCAGTATGGTGCTTTCTGAAGAATAGCATTGAACCTGGGGCTGTGCTTGCTTTTGTTTCTCTCCTGGCTGAATAAGGGGCACATGAAGATATACCCTGTGTTGGGGGAATTTCTTTCTCTAGCTACTAAACTTCAGATTCTATTCATTTTGGATTCCAAGTGCTTGCACTTGCATCTTTACTGGTGCCAATGATTTTTTTTCCCTCGGAGACTAGAGTTTGCAAATGCTTTGTGCAGCGCTTGTGTAAAATTTTGTGGACTGTGCCAGGGAATCTAGGTGAAGGGGAGCTTGTGCATTTGGCATTCAGAATAGGGAATGGCTCTGGTTTTTAAGTTTTGCTTTCATACTTGTTTCCTTTTGCTTGGACCACTCCTTTCCCTTGCACAGGACTGTTCTGCTTTTCTCTGCCTTGCTGTACCAAGTGAACTTACAGCAAATAGCACATTCTGCATTTTAGGGGAAGAACAAGACAATAGGGTTTGGTTTGGGTTTGGTTGTTTTTTTTTACCACTCAGCTAATTTTTCATTCTGTTCCCGTCTTGTATTCCAGCTGCATTTCTAACCCACTCCTCTTTGTGCTCTAGAGCTCTCTTTACTGGTGTCAGCACTTCAGGACTTCACCTCTTAAATACCTGGTCCTCCAGTGTAGCTGGCTCTGCTGCCTCTAGCCTTGTGTTAGGCCCTCAACCTCCCGTGGGGTGGTGCGAGATCTCATGACTTACTTGAGAAGCTGCTTTGTGATAGTTGCCCAATCAAGGAAATGGATGATGAAAGCAAAGACACACAGATGAGGAGAGAGATTTCAGTGCTACCAGGGCAACTGGTTGAGGTCCCTGAATCCGATGGCAGCAAGGGTCCCAGGAAGACATCGGCTATGCCACCCTCAGAGTCCCTCCCCCTGTCACAAGCAAGCCCGCCCTGCCATCTGAAATAATGGCTGGGTTAATGAATGGTGAATTCCAGGGGTAATCCTGTCAGAGGCCTTGTGACTACCCCATTGATCGCATTTACTGCAAAGTGCTCATCTGCCTTCCTGATTAATGAATTTCTGGAGAAATTCTGCCTGATTACACCATCACCGGTGGGGTAGCGTATAAAATACAGGAATGTTGCCCAGGGAAGTAAAAGCCGCAAAAAGGGCAAAGCTCACCTGATGCTCCAGAGCTCATGAGACTTTCCATCCCCCAGATGCAGAGAAGGCCTGCAGCCTCCTCTGGACTTCTATTTTCCAGTGACCCCCTATGTGTCTTTGGCTGTCATGCCTCTCTCTTCCCCATCTCCTTTGCTTTTAAAGCCTTGCTTGGGTCATGTAGCCTGCAACTATCCAGTTTGCAGGAGCTGTTGGAGGCCTGGGGCCATTTTGCTGGCACTCCTGAAAACTCAGCCAAGGACCTCACACAGAGAAGAACCAACTATTATCTTCTTCATACCGGCCCTTTTTCTATCTGAAGACAGTTACCAAATTGCTCCTTAGTCTTCTCTTTGCTAGACTAAATAATCCCAGTTCTTCTAACCTTTTTTCTTAAATCATGTTTTCTTGACCTCTAATCGCTTTTGTTGCTCTCCTTTGGACTTTCTCCAGTTTGTCCACATCTTCCTTGAAGTATGGTGGCCAAAACTGGACACACTACTCCAGGTGAGGCCTCATCGGTGCTGAACAGAGTGGAACAAATGTTTCCCTTGTCTTGAATGTAAGACTTCTGTTAATATATTCCAGTATTCTCCTGGTATATTCAGTCTGTGATCTGTTATGACTCTCTGAACTTTTGTTACAACCTGCCCAAATAGTCCCTATTTGATAATAGTACATTTGCTTGCTCATTCCCAAGTGCAGTACTTTGCACTTGCCCTTATTGAATTTCATTGTACTTCTCTGAGATCATAGTTTTCCAGTTTACCATGGCCGTTTTGAATCCTGCTCGTGTCCTCAAATGTGTCTGCTGCCCCATCCAGACAGATTTATTAAGTATGCACTCAAATCCACCCTCTTGGTCATTAATAAAAATATTGAATAGTAAGTATTAGACACAGAAGAGATCCTAGAGAGACCCCACTCAATTCCTCTGCCCACTTTGACATTGAGCCATTGTGGCTACCCTTTGAGTGCAATTATCCAATTGGTTATGCACCCACTTTGTAGTAGTGTCAACCAGACCACTTTTCCTTGCCTATGACAAAGTCATGGGAGACAGTGTCAAAAACATTATTACATTTGTGGTGCATTGTATCCACTGCTCTCCCCAGCCCTCCTACATCCTATCACAGAAGGAAATTAGGTAGATTAGCCATGACTTGCTCTTGAAAAATCCATGTGGGCTGTTACTCACCACCTTATCCTCTTGTTTCATGATACACTCCAGTGTCTTTTCAAGTACTGAAGTTAGAGTGACTGATCCCCTTTTTTCCTTTTTTTCTAGATAGGCACAGTATGTGTTCTCCTTTAGCCTTTTGAGGCTTCACCCAAGCTCCCAAAGTAATTGCCAAAGGCTCTGCAATTCAGCCCATTCTTTGAGTGTTCGGGGATGAATCTCATTAGGCCTTGCTGATTTGGAAACAGCCAATTTATCTCCACAATCTCTAGCTTGTTCAGCTTTTACATTTGAGCACCTACCCCCTTGTCCTTGATGCGAGTCATCTGACAACTGACCTTTTTGAGAAGCCTGAAGAAAAAAAAGATATTGAATCCCTCAAGCTTCTCCATATTGTCCATTATTCACTTCCCCTTTCTGATCAGTGATGGACATGCCTACACTTTCCTTGATCTTTTTCTTACTAAAATGTTTATAGAATACTCTTACGTTATCTCCTATGTCTCTTGTTAGCTGTACCTGAGTGTGTGCCTTGTCTTCCCAGTTTTGTCCCTACATGCTTTTCCTACACTGTTATACTCAACTTTGGAAACATGGCCAATTTTCCTCTTTTTGTAATTTTCCTTTTTAAGGGTCAAGGCATTGAAGAGCTCATGGTTTTGCCAAGCAGATTTCTCATTTTCCTTCCTTCCTTCCCAGTGTGACACCATCCTCTTGGCCCATGTATATTGTCCTTTTAAGTAACAACCAAAACTCCCACACTCCTGTGGTTGGATGAACATGCATCACTAGAAGGTTTTGATGCATCTAGTGAAAGTGAAATAGTTCATCTCAAACATCACAAAAATCGCTTGACTTGGCTATGCATCCTTGGCTTCTCATTCAGCTTTTCTTTTGCAAATACAGCTCTAGAAGGAGACTTCTGTTTCTGTAAACAGTCACGTTCACTTTTTTGGCCATGATCATTTACAGCATTGTTGAGGACCACTAGCCAACTTCAAGTTCCCAGAAGCAAAAGCTTGTTTAGGAGCTTGTGAATGAGCACATGCAAACCGGCTCATTTAACTAAGAGGCACTACCTATCCTTTACTGTTGTTCAACAGCAAGCAGAAGTATAACTAGCAATTTTGGCACTCGGGGCAGAGGTGCTGTAGAGCACTAGGGGCACGGGTGTCAAGTGCTGAGAAGTGGGACTGGAAAGTGCTGCTGCTGGCACCCCGTCTATATTGGTGCTGAGGGCTGCTGCTGCTGCCCCCTCCCCTTGACTAAAGCTACTGGTAACAAGGCTTGCACCACTGATGACTGAACAGAAACCAACTACTGTCCCCAGGTGATATACACCTTGTATTTTTGCAAGTGTCTCTCTCTCTCTCTCTCCCCCAACGAGCTAGATAGAGGGCAGCTGATTTCACAAAGCCTTCAAGCCAGCCCCAGACAGCAACTATTGTATCTGGAACTGCAGATGAAAAGCTGGGATCATATTATCTTAGTAATTAGGTGGTGTTAAGACATTAGTGCCAGAGCATGGGTATGGAGCTTTAACCTCTAGTTTACTGGATCAAATCTAAGCCAAGGGTGGGGACTTTTCAGCCCAGAGACAGGAGTCCTAGCATCTGATCTCTGAACCCAGAGGTTAGGTCTAGATTTTTAATGGATGACTGTTTAATGTAAAACCTATTATTAGTCTACCCGGAGGGTAGGAAGTATGGATGTAAAAACAGTCAACTGAGAATGGTATTGAACCCAGATAATCTCTGTCACACATGTGTTTGGATCGGACTCAAACCCATGCTTGCCACATTGTAGGCAGCTGCCCTGACCACCCAGCTATCTGCTTGGTCAGGGAGTTCCTTGTTTCAGAGGAAGGACAGGTCCAAAGCTGCTAGAAGAGGAGTCCTGGGATTCCCAGGGCCAAGAAGAATGTGTGTACCTAGGAGCTGGATTGGGTGGCTTGTCTGCTTAGGAGTGAAAAATCACAGGTTCTCATCCTTGCCCCCCAAAAGTTACACTGCAGTCATGTCTTGCTTTACTGTTGTAAGCCAATGACTGCTTAATGTCAAATTAATTCAGTCTGTGGTCTCAAAGCTAAGGCGGTCTCTCAGTCCTCTGCCTCCATACAGCGCGTTCACTTTTCCCACCAGCTGCTGCTGGTCTTTGCTTCACTACATAGTAGTAAAGAGCGTTGGATGGCTTAAAACACTGTGCCAGGACCAGCAGCTCCTATTCATCCACATACCCCAGCCTGCACATATCCAGTAGCATCAGGCTTTAGGCCATGACACCACATCCCCAAGAGCTGCTGGAGCGCACTCATTACAAATTTTCCTTGGCTCTAGGGTGGGTTAAAAAATGGGCTAGTAGTGTCAAGCATAGAAAACAAAAGGCGGGAGGGAGGGAAGACCTCAGTCAGCCTCGTGTCCCACCGAGCCCCACTCTGCCTCTGCTCAATCCATGCCCTCTCCTATGGCCATTATAAACCATCAGCCTCACTCGCGTCATGACTGAGGCACTTGCAGAAGCCATGGGTGGGTTCCCCTCTAATAGCAGCACAAGCATAGGAGGGTGGAGCAACTCCCTAGGGTATTCTGATGGGGAGGAGGGCAGACTACCCTGTGTTTCTAATCTAGCCCTGAGTGATAACAGGCTTCACTCATTAACTAGCTGGGACAGGGTGGAGGCAAAGGGCAGGTACTTGCCAGTAAAATGTGGGATCAGGCGCACAGATCCTCACAGCTGTTTGAGCACCTGGCATTCCAGGCAAGCAAACCCCTAGTCCATACCAGGCACGTCAGCCTAGGTCTTGCAGGCCCAGGGCTCTACCCTAAGTGTGAAACCACACCCTGCCTCACCTGGCCATGCTCACAGACAGTGTAGGCCCCATAGGCAAGATCAGCAGGAGAACCCAGTGTGCTGGGTGGCCACCTGCATGGCCCTGCTTTTGCCATTCTCCCTCTAGCAAAACCAGCACCTCTTTGGCATTTGCTCTCGTTCATTGTCCTCTCCACTCCCTGCCAGTGACGAGCCCAGCTGAGGCCTGGAAACAGATGACCGAAACAAGTGCAACCACCCAAGAGCCAGCCCTTGGAGATCTGTTCCTCCTGCCTCTCTACCCCAAGGTGAGTGATGGGTGGGGGAGTGGAATAGCGAGAAAAACATCTCTTTTTCAAGAGGTGGGGGGGAGGGGGGTTACAGGATTTAACTGTAAAAAAATGTGCTCCGGGCTGAACACTTGGCAAACAAGGGCTCAGCTTGGGTGTGATGGAAAAAATAAACATAAATAAATCAGCCAAGTCCTTGTGGGCAGAGACGGGGGTGGGATGGGAGGCAGAGAATTCTTCCCTCCACCTTGGTGCCAGGAGCAGGGGGCAGGGCTGGGGACGGGGATTTGCTTGGGTCCATTCACCGTGGTCGGATAAAACTTCTGAAGATGGGAGAACAAATTCTGGCGGCTGAGGGTGCACTGGCCCCAGCCTCCCCAGGCAAAGGAAGGAATAGGCCCTCCCATGCACCCCACATGCAGTGGAAATGTGCTCCAAGGTGCAGCAAGTGCTCAAGTCCCTCTTACACCACTGGTGCCAAATTCACCCCTTCAACTTAAAGTATAAAATGGAATCAGGTTAGTTGAGTTGAGTTGTCCCCTAGTTTAATTACCGTGCACTAAGTGAGGGATTGCTTCCCCCAACTCCACACTGAGCTCTGAGGATGCTCTCTCATGGCTACATTGCCCTTGCCCCAAGAGCTCCCTTCCTCCTTCACCGTCAGATGAAAATGGACCTTCTTTCGCATAGCCTTAGCCACCGCCACTCCTTAGTCAGCTGGAGGATTGAACAATACAGCACTCCCTTCATTCAGGGCTGACCGCATCTTGTGTCCCATCCCCCAGGGAGCAAGAGAGCAGTCAGGGGTTACAGTCAAATCCCCCGTCTCCTGCATGGGAGCTGCATGGTTCAGCATCGAGTCCACTGGGAATGTCCTCCAGAGCCCGGAGTAACTGCTTGTACACCTTCTGTGTTTCTAGAAGTTTGACCATTAGATTTCAACATGGTCTAGAGATAACAAAGCATTAGGGTTTGGGAATGTGGAGCCAGGCCAACCCCCAATCTGTAACTCAGTTCAGTGTTGGACAGTACACATCTTCCTAAAACATTCATCACCTTGGCACTAGATGGCTTAGGGGAACACGTGGATGGGTTTGGTGCTGAGCCTGATCAGCTGATGTAGTACTGAAGTCTTACTAACATGAGGTATTTCCTAGAAACTCCCCACTTCCACCAACATTAGCAGCAGGGCAGTTTTATTGTACCCAGGTGCCACCACCATTTTAAGGCATTGTAACACCTAACTCTTCCTCAGGCCTGCTAAGGGAAGCTTTTGGGATGGATTTGACATTGAGCACATTTGAGCATCCTTATAGGACCATGCTTCCTCCAGCACAGACTTTGGGAAGGACTCTGCACTCTCCAGCAACACAAAGGCTGGGCTCACTTGCTGGGAAAGGCAAAGCATTCAAATCACAAAAATGTAGCTAGGGCAGGGAGAACAAGCAGAGGAAGGAGGGTCTAGGTGGTGCAAGAGGATTTTGGACCTAGTCCCATTGGCTGTGATAATTCAAAGCAGGTTTACTATGAGCCATCTATAGGGGTTTTTCTTTCTAGTGGTGGGTGACTTAGTCCCTGTACTGGGAGGCAGTTTGGAGTCGGTCAGGACATGTTTTATACACGTTCCATTTTGTTTTATGGAAGGGGTAGGAGAGAAGTGCGTGAAAGGCTTTTAAAGGGAGGGAGGCTGCTTTTGAGAAGACATTTGGCATGTAGGTCTATGTTTTTGTGGCTAAAACGGCCCCCTCCGTGTTGGGGGACAGAGGCAGGCCTCTGGCTCTGGAACATGGCTGCTCTCCCAGCTCTCCAGGTGCACACCAAGCGTCCGGGCTGTAACTTTACAGCTCCTTGTGCGCGGTGGAATTTCCAGGTGCAGACGTTTTCAGGGCACAGGCAGGCCTGGTAAAGCTGCTTTTCAAAAGACACCTTGTCTCTTTCCCTAAGACTGAAAAAAAAAAGAATGGGGGGAAAAGAAACAAAATCAACCTTTGGCACCAAAACAAAACCACCTCTTCAACGCCCCCTCCCCTGGCCCAGACTCTTCAAACGCACTCCATGCAAAGAAAGCGAGCGTGTAAAACCTGAATCCTCATCTGAGTTTTCCTGGGGCGGGTGGTGAAGATCATTCAGAGCCCAGCAGAAATGCCAGTCATCGGGAGAATCACGGGAGGGAGGAGGGATGGGGTTGTTAACTGTCTGATTTTATGTACCACCCATGTCATGCATCTCTTTGTTGCTCAAGAATGTTGTCTCACAGGTTCCTAGGGTGTGAACGGGCCCTGCTACCAGTCGGGTCTGCCACTCACAGCAGGCATGAGGCCACTGGTGGGATACATGACACCTAAGGGAGAGCTGGTTATGCCTGTTTTATACATCCACAAGTTTATGGGCATAATGGTAAGAACGAGTAGCAGGACTTCTCCTTAGCTTGCTCCTGCAGCCATACAGATGAAGGCAAGTCAAATTCAGGTCCATCCAAACCCCAAGCCTCCAGGCTTGGGCTTGCACATAGGATGCCTGCCAAAGGATTTGGAAGTACTTGAAGACCCAGACTGGGGTGGAGGGTACTTGCTGGTAGCAGGGCCACATATGGTTCTTGAATGAGTCTCACAGATTTGGAATTGATTTGACCTGGGACACACACCCATAATTAAGGAAGAGAGAGCAGCAGGCAAAAGCTCTGGCACAGATAAGGGGACATGAGATGAAGACAACAGGTTATTTCACTTTGTCCAATTGGAACAACCAAGATAAGCTTATTTAGATGGTGCAATTGGGTTTGGCTGGGGCAGCCTGCTATTTGACTATGCTAGCTGAGGTAGAAAAACACAAAAAAAAAAAAAAAAAAAATATCACTGAAAGAATATTCCTGCTGAACCGA
>NW_017728921.1:15289155-15300187 GCF_001723895.1 Crocodylus porosus | reverse complement strand
AAAAAAAAAAAAAAAAAAAAAAAAACACACAACCCAGGAGTGGGAAAAGGGAAACTACTCCAAAGCTGCTCCCAGGCCTGTGGAGAGAGGTGCAGCTGTGGCCTGGAACTGGAAGGCACTTGGGGTTACGCCCAGAGATCCTCATAGTTTGTACTGCGGTCGTGCTGAGGAACTCTAGCTCTAAACCCGGACCTGCTGGGGCATTACATCGGATAACTAAAGAACAAAAGGTGGTTTCTGCCCCAGAGTTAGAAGTCCACAGAACTGGACTCTTGGGTCAGAAGGTCACCGCAGTGGATGCAGATTGCACAGGTGGGCAGACACGAGGAAATATTTCAGGTCACTAGTGTCCATGAGCTTTGGAAGGTTTCTGTCCTACAGTAAAGCAATTTGGATGTGTAAATTAAGCCCCAGTACAAGGGACATATTAGCCAAAGACCCCATAGCTTCTCCCCCAAGTGAAGCATACACACACAGGATGTGCACAGCCCTAGAAAATACAATGCCCAGTGTATCTGCACTAAGTGTAGGGTTACAGGAACTTCTGTCCTCCTTTAATCTACTGTAAGAGCCTGGCAGTAAAGCAGGAGATTAAGCCTGGTCTGCACTGCTGGCTTTAACTCTGCTGTAGCTACCCCTGGCAAAGCCCTTCCTGAGCACACACTGCCCCAGAGAGAGCAGCAGGGCTTGTACTGGATTAAAACCTGGTGAACCAGCAGGCTGTGATGAGCATTTCCATGCCTCCCTGCTCACATCATGCATGTGTGTCACAACCCCATCCATCGTTGCACAACCTGGCACACACTGCTCAGAGAAATCCCGGGAGGGAAAGAGCAGGATGTGTTTGCTGGGCAGGACCGAGCCACCAGGCTTGCATCACCCACCTCCTCTCCCCAGCAAACCAAGGTGCTAATATAAGTAATCTCCCAATGCTGCCCAAGAGGTGCTCCTGGGGACCCACATACATGACAATTGGACTGATCCAATTAACTGGCTTCTGAGCAGATTGAGTCAAGCCAGTGCAACCCCCCTGGTGTGGACACTCTTAAACTGATGTGAGTGGCTGCTATCAATTCAGCTTAACCTGGTAACCAAAAAACAAACATAGGAGGAGGGCTCATCTTGCTTTCTGCTCTCCTCCCAACCCCTGTTCACTCTGGGTGGCCATAAAGACAGACACCTATCTGGGCCAGTCATCCAGCTGCTTCTGGCCCAGCAAGGAGGGGTATAGCAATGAGAGGATTAGCCTCCTACCCAGGATTCATGTGGTTCATTGCTTAGGGCAAAGGGAAATATCTGCTCTTACCCATTCAAAAGCCTGCTCCAAAGGAAATCCTCCATGCAATCCAAACCCCCTCGCCATAATACCCAGCACCTGTATTAAATGCGAGGGGAAGTTCATGTTAAAGGCAGATGCTTCAAATGCACAGAAGTCAGGGAACTTGCACTATGGCTCCCACAACAGCTATAACTCAGGGCCTGGAGCACATGTATTATTTTTAGTTATTATATATGGTGCTAACATTAATGCTTTAACCCTTAAGGAAACTAGCTAATTTCCAAGTTGATATGACCCAAGAGCTGGCTAATTTCCAGGGTTTCAAGGAAGCAGCCAGGGAGTACAGTGCCAGGGTGTTTCTGGCCACTGGCAACTCCTGATCTACCTCATCCCATGAATTCACATGCCGTGCCCCCCCTTCCCTGGCCACCCACCCACACACTCCCTCCCATCCAATATGCCCTGCTTTAACTCGTCCTGCCAAGGGAGATGAAATGTAATGTTTTAACCCCATGGGGCAATGCCTTGCTGGGGTGCGTTCCCTAATGCAGTAAATTCTATAGCAGAGAGGCAGCAGCTTATCAAACTACCTGTCCATCAGAGTCACCTCAAGGCTATATCTGCCTAATGGGCAGCTGCCTGGTACCCAGAAGTTCTGTCCCAGAAAAATAGGGCCCGATAACTCAGTGACCCATTGCATCCGCCTTCCCCATTGAAATGCCACCACAACCTAGTAACAGCAAAAGGGGTGTCCAGACATGGCCAAGGGAAGAAAGCCCCCTTCCCACTCATCCCCAGCTTCAGGTCTGTGCCTGCATCATCTCTTATCTGTGCGGTGAGCCCAGGGCTCCTCTGAGCATTGGCTAGAATCCCCTTTTGTTTTGTGTTGGCCTTGGGAATTCAGTTATCCACAGCCACTTTGTGACCCGATCTACCCAGACAGCCTGGCCACAGTGGCTTCATAAAGCAAGACCCAGGAATCAAAAGCAGGGCATGTTTCCTGAACAGAGATGGAAAACAGCTGTGCTGGAAAAAGGAGGGGCCTGCTGGCTAAGCCCTGGAAAGTACAGATCAAGGCTGTGTTGTGAAACTTTCTCTGGCTGGCCTTTGCCTGTGACTGTCGCAAGGGGACTGGACGGATTGGCTGCAGGCCACTGCCAGGCCATGAAATAACCAGAGCCTCCTGTGACTCAAGCCTAGAAATCAAGACTTAGTATCTGCCTGTTAACCGGCTGCCTGGCATTGCACTGAACAGTCTGATGAAGTGACCTTCAGCTACCAAAAGCTTGTGCTAATATCTACCTACTTAGAGGCAAATCTATCCTGCCTTCTACTGGACTTCAGATGAACACAGCTAATTGCATCTCTCTCTGGATTGCCAGGCCTGCTATTACCCCAGCAATTGACTGGTCCAGCCAGTCCTAGATGCTGTTTAAATCAGTCAGGCACATCTGCACAAATGAGAGAGGAAGCTACTCTGCAGGGTGGTGGCCAGAATTACTGCCCAGTGCTATGACCAAGTGCAGCCACCCCCTCCAGGAGCTGCAGGAGGAGGTGGAATGGAGGCAGGAGCAGTTCTTCATCATAACCTTCTTGCTGGGGCTGATAGGGGCAGGCAGGGGCAGGCAAGGCTGCTTAAAATGACAGAGGCTGGAGTTTTCCCAGCTCCATGGGCCACAGTTCCGGCAAAGCTGGGGTGAAGGAGACTGAGAAAGAGTTTGATGTCTGACACCAAAGACAACAACCCAAAACATGCAATGATAAGCAGCAGCATCAGTTGGTGCCCAGTGACACCAGGCTAGCAAGGGGATGTTGGGGGTGAGGGGCAGACCCACCAGAAACAGTTTCTGTGCAAAGCCTAATCTGTGATGATACTTAACAGATCAGGCCCCTGAAGCACCAGGGGGGTGGGGGAAAGGAGAGCCTAGCATATGCATCCTGCTGGGGCAGGGGCAGGCATCAAGCTGCTCATGACTGTGAAGAAGCCTCTCAGCTCTGACATGCCCAGCAGCAGAGCTTTAGGCACCTGAGGAGCTGAAAATGTGGATGTCTGCAGACTTAAGGTACCTCCAGCATTTGCCAGCAGCTGAGCAGGGGTTTGACCATCACAATTCTGAAGCTTAAATGCCCCCAGCTCCTTTTGTTTGGGAGGTCAGGACCTTCCCTCCCCCCACCCCACCACCCCGCCCAGCTGTGGCACCAGGCAGCCTTGTATTGAGCCATGCACATGTGACCTCCCAAACCAGAACCTGTACAGCTGCCTCAGGACAGAGCCCACAGGCAGGGCTCACTGGTACAGATGTGCTCAGAGCCACGCTACATTATTATTATTTAGATGCATATCCCACCCTATCCAAAGGGCTCAGAGCAGCTTATAAGCAACAGGAAACAGCCACAGACACAACCCCAATACTTGAAAATGCCAACCTGCCCCCACTGCTGCTTTCCTGCCCACAGAGGCAACTCCTCCAGTTAAGCCCAAGCAGCATTTACATCTAGATATAAGAAACCTCTTCCTACTTCCCCACCCATGAGCCCATCCCTGCCTCACCCCCAGGGGAGATCCCTCTCTTCTCCACAATTCTCCTCCCAAGCCCATACTCCCGTCTCTTACAGAGAGGCAGTGGCTGTCCCCAAAAAACACAGAATTGTCCCCTGTAACAAACTCAGTGTTAAATTCAAAAGAACTATAACAGGGAAGTAAAAGAAAGACCCTTCATCCCCGTCTCCAGGCAATGCCAAAGGCTACTGGTGGTGTTCCCCAAGGCAGCATCTGCCTGAGCCCTATGAGACCTGCCCATTTTGCAGGGCCTGCAGGTTGGCCAGGTTCTTCTCCATCCATTCAGGTGGCCAAGCTGGTGCCTGGGCTGGGCTTCAGGCCTCCCCCAGATGAGGGAAGGCAGGGGGTGATGCTAACAGTTTTGGTTCAAGAACCCATATGTGTAGCATGCTGCACTATAGTGCTGCCCTGGCACCATACATGAACAGTGCGGCTCCAACCCCACATCCCGGGCACTAGAACTCAGATGGTCCCAGAGGAACCAGCTCAGCGGAACAGGAAAAACAGACCAGAGGATCTGGGATGGAGCCTTGACACAGACTAGCAGAGCTGTTACAGCGCAGGGTTGGGGATTAAGCAAGTGTTGATAGACAGAAACTATGCAAGGAGTTGGGTGGCAGGAGAGATGCGCACATGCGCTAAGACTGGTCATCTGGAAGGTGACAGAGGCAGGGTGGAAATAAAAAATTTCTTTTAACCACATGGATTATTAGCAACAACTATTAAAATAAGAGCTCTCATAGATAGGAAGAAAAAAAAAAAAAAAAAAAATCAACCTCTGAGTAAAATAAGAGCACATACCCCTACCTTGTTGCTCCACCAGCACTCAAGATGTGGTGGATGCTCTAGGGATAACATATCAGCCCTGCCCCACAGAATTGGCACTGCAAAATTAAATGAAATGCAAGGAGGAAGAGACACTGTAGGAAGAAGGGGGGTTGTTCCGAGAGAATGGTCAGCTCTAAAAGCTTTCTTTAAGTGTCATCAGTGCTAGAAACTTGCTCTGATTTAAATAGTCTGATTTAAATATCAGTGATTAAAAGTCAGTGTAAACACAGATACACCAAAAAACTTCAAGCTCTGCTAATTTAAACAAGGGACACACTGAGTTAAGTGCATCCACACCTGGGGTTTGCATCAGTTTAAACCCAAATGGATGGAGTAAACCAGTGCCGTTTTCTTAGCAAGACAATCTTAGAAGGTACAGGTCATTTCGACTTTGGTGTTACCGTCACTAGTGAGGCTTAGAGGGGTTCAAAATCTTGTCGATTTCTGTTGCACAGGAAATTCCAACCCATCAAAATCCATTTTCATTCCAAACCAGATGAAAGCAAAAAAAGTTTGGCAATTCCCCGTGAAATGAGATTATTTTGTTTCCGATCAATCAAAATGCTGCGCTCCTGTTTTGACTTTGTACAGTTTGGTAGAAAAGGACAGTTTGGAGCAAAGTAATCTGGGAACAAGGAAAACAAAACAAAAACAAATAAAAATGTTTCCTTTCAATCAAGCTGAAACATTCTATTTCAACCCCATCAAAAGGCTTTGCTGTCTTTTTCTCAAAAAAACCCCACAACCCCAACCTCCCAAAAAAAACCATGCCCATAGAGGCTTAGATTTTTAGGAAGCCGTTTCCCATTGGCAAAAAATTCCACCAGAATTTTTTTTGCTCAATTCTCAAGCTTAAAGGCATCGTTTTTTTCAAGGGAGGCCTAGCAATGAGGGCAGACAGGGATGAATGTGGTAATGAAAAAGGAGACAGTAGAGGGATCCCCAGGTAGTTCAAATGGCTGATTGTGGCCTAAACGCATTCACACTGCAGTGTTCCACTGCAGAGGCAGCTGCATCTCAGTGGTGAATCATTACGTGGGCAGGTCTGTATAACCTTTTAGGAGCTTACGGGATGAAAAGGAGCTGAACAGTGCAAAGAAACTAAAACAGAACAGGCAACCCAGTAACTCTGCTGCACCCATTCACACCACAGAGGAGAGGGCACCACACAGAAGCTCCCAGAAGAAATAAAACAAAAAATGAGACTGGTCACTGGCCAAGGAGGACAGGTTCATTCATTATCACATCTGAACTGCAGGCCAGCAGCTGCATTTTTCTGTAGCTCTTCATCTGTTTTTCTGTTCATTTTTGTCCTTCTCTTTAACCTTGCTGGGCAAAACACATCTCCAAGGACAAATAAAAATGATTTTCTTACCAGTGCTGCTGACTTTGCAACCTGTCAGAAAACAGACTCAACTTGGAGCTCCTTCAGTCACTCACTTTAAAATATGGTCAGCATGGTGTTAAAAAATGAAATATATGAATTCAAAGCCTGGGTTACTCTGCTGCATGCTAAGGAGTGTAAGCATGTAGTGGGAAGAGAAGCAAAACTCTCTCACGCCGGGAAGCAGGACAGAGGAGGCCGTCGCTAAGCAGGCTGCAGTGGGGACAGCAGCTAGATCTGCTCAGTTTGGGAAGAGGAGTAAATGAGAACACTTCCTACCTGAAAAGGTGCCCCAGACCCCAGGGCAATCATCAGTTTTTACCAGGCAGTTGATATAACCAATCTCTTCAGAAAGGGGTAAAAGACCAGAGTTGTCCTGTGTGGGTGAACCTTAAAATAAAACAGACATTACACTGAACTTCTGTTGCTTCTCACCCCCACGCTTACCTGGAAGAAATTCCCATTCACTCCAGTGCAACTGGTGCTACATGCTGGGCAACAAATTGTATTGAGGAAACTGCCTTTTCCTACAGCTGTTTTCACAGCCTTTTCTAAGGGTGCCCAGTGGACAGCTGTTGCCTGCGAGGGTCTCAGAGGAGAAGCAGGTCTAGATCTGCAGAGGGTGGCGCTCAGTTTTCATCTTTTGTTTAGGCCACAAGTAAGTGTGGCTCAAAACATCTCACCTGCATTTCATAGCTCCACAAACATCCCAGACCTACTTTGTTCAGGGCCACAGCCACATAGGGTAGACTTAAGGGGCTTTGGTAGTGCTGGGGGAATCGGTATATATTGCCCCATTCCCACTAGGTCCGACTCCCACTTCACCCACACAAATCAAACTTCTCTGTACATTAGCAAGCATCAGACACAACTGCGAGTGCCCGCACAAGCACTAGAGGAAAGCAGTGCTGTAGTGAAATGGTGAATACTACTTTCAACTTGCTGAAACAGGCCAAAAAAAAGCCCCGAAAGATTTTACAGGCTTATGTCTGGATGCATTTCCCATGGAGGAAAAAGGCCAAACCCAAACTGAAAATATCATTTTCAATCAAGCTTTTAATGAAAAGATCATAAAATAACAGTTTCTCATCACTGTACATTAAGACTGCAAATTTCTGAATGCTGAGATCATATTATAATTTCTGTATCTTTTATATGACACTTGAGTTGGAGCCACAAGTCCATGTGGCTCTGACCTGAATTCAAGCTCTTGAAGGAAATGAACAGAACATTGCAGCAGGAGTGTTGGGCTCCCTTCCCCTCCCTGCTCCCCCACCCCCCTCTGCAGGAAACATCCAGGGCTCTTGGACTGACTGATAGTTAAGGCTTAAAAAGGAGATGCAACATCTCTTTTCCAGTTTCATCTAAAAGGAGAGAGAGAGGAGAAAAAAAAAAAATCCCACCGCCCGCAGAACAAGGCCCCCCCCCGCTTCCCCTAAGGAAAAGATCATTCTCAGCTGAAGCTGGTCTGGAAGTTAGAGCAACAATTGTCCTGAGTGCTTTGATTGGCTGCTTGTGAACGATCAATTTTTAAAAACATCCCCCTCTTCAAGGAAAGCCAAATCTGTGAAGTTTCTCCAGTGCTGCCAGCACATTTTCTCAGCATGCGGTGTCCTCTCCTTAACCCCTGTTCCTGCTCCCCGCTTCATCCTGCAGGGCCTGCGCCATATTACAAGCCTCAGATCCACTGCTGGCCACATGTTCAAGGCTGGGCTCCAAAACCTGACAGAAGCCCAGGGGCAAACAAAAGACGAGCGAGCTGATGACGGGCAGTGGCAGGAATATAAGGAAACCCTCCCGCCGCAAGTCCGTGATTCAGCGTTTCTGAGGTCAGCCACGTTCCAGTAAGGAGAAGAGCAGGGGGCAGGTCTAGTGTGGGACACGGGAGGTTTTGTTCTTAGGGGAGCCCAGCTGACTGCTCTCCCTCTAAACTGAAGCCGTTGTGATGGAGGAAGGGCCTTGCTGGAGATCCTGATGGGACAGCAGGAGCCCCAGCCAGTTTCACTGAAGGCCCCTGGGTGGGGAGCAGGAAACCAGAAAGAGGGAGAAAATGCAGCTGCACCCTCCCCTGACTTAAAACAAGGGAACGCATGGAGGGAGAAGGGGCTGGAAATCAGCCATCAATTGCCCAACACTGCTGCTATCTACTCCAAACAGCAGCATATATTCAATTTTAAAAAATAAAAAGCAATATCCCAAGTACTTTTTTTTCCTGCGTGTAAAATTACCCAAACTTTCATTTTTGGCCATGTGACTAGTCCCAGTGTGTGGGCATGAGTTTGGGAGAACAGAGATTTTCACTGCTGTTCAAAGATGTGGATTCAGCTAAAATTCTAGAAAATGTTAAAAGTCCATTTCATTCACCCAAAGCCACAAATTAGTGCCCATTACAAAAGCTAGACAACCTTTTATTTGGTTGCATCCTCTTGGCTGCAGGAATAATTTTAGGTTTGATGTGGTCTAATGTTCATCATCTCTGCCCCCCCCAAAATTCATTTTTTGTTTCAAGTTCAGCCCAGCTGATTGAAAGACTTCTAGTTTTAGCTTAGCCCCAGGTTATAACAAGCAGCATTATACTATAATTCAATTGTTAGGGCTTTATCAAGCCATATAACCAGCGACCATAGTGGAATGAAAAGCCTTATAAAATTCAGAGCTGCCCAGATGCCACACACCCACAACGCATTCAGGGCTTCAATTTAAATTGCAAGTCCCATCACAATGCCAAAATGCTCTCTGGCTGCAGCTGGGATTACATTTCTTCCAGTCTTCTTCAGCCCCAGTTCCCCGTTTCTGAATCCTTATTGCTTACACAGTAAATACAAAGGAGGGGATATGAAAGAGCAGGTTGGCAGGGCAGAGGAATGCACTAGTCTTGGTCACAAGTTCCAATCAATAGCACACAACCATCTTTCCTCCAATGATTTCCCCCTTCCCCAGATTTTGCCAATGGTCATCTCAGAACTGATAGATAGGTTTTTCTTTCCTGGATGCCCTGGACGTTTCCTTGGACAAGCCCCACACTCCTGTGTTTCAGAACTGAAGCAACACGGTAAAATACTGCTAACCCAGACTTTGAACCTGCACTGCTTGAAAACAATGCTTTCACACACACGAGAGAGAGGAAAAAAAAACAGACAGACAGAAATTTTAAAAGAGTGACATTGTAACTGGAAACATTTAAATACAGCAAAACAGAAATTCCTCTTCTATGCAAAGCTACAAAAGTCCAGTCTTTGTATTGTCTTCACAGGTTATGGTTTATGGCTATGCTGAGAGTCTCTGAGATTTTTTTTTTTTTTTAATATATTTTTTTTTTCATTTTTTTGAAATCCTGTAGAGAAGACCCTGCGGACACATCTTTGTGTTTGCAACTGTTCTGAATTTCATTGCAAAACTGTGCATACAGAATCTGAGAAATAAATACATTCATTACTGCACATACATATTGATACAAAAACAACACTGTCAAATAGTGTTTGCACCATCTTTGTTAGATATTAAGACCAGGCAAAATTAATATTTCATTTTCCATCAGCCTCCCTCTGGTATCTGAGGTGGCTTTGGTGTAAAAACTAAAAACTACAAAGCAAAAAAAATAAAAAAAAAATAAAAAAATAAAAATAGGAAGAAAAAAAAAATCAAGACTCTTGGTGGGGAGCTTTTTGCGTGTAACTTTTTTGGCTTCAGCAGTATTTTAACAAACCCTCTTCATTGGTAATTTTTAGGCTGCTCTAACATGCAAATCAAGCATATTCTACATGGAAAGTCCTGTGGGATTTTGGTTGGGATCTTTTACATAAAATATTAGGGTTTGGACCGAATCAGCCTAGCTAGGCTAAGACGGTCCAAACAATATGGCTCATGGCCCTGCACTGTTCTGAACATGGGGAGGGCACTATATACAATGCTGTCATCCTCAGTCCAGACCATTAAAACTACCCACATCAGCCTCTCCTCCTACCAGGCGGCGGCGTCTCTGCCATAGCTTTGATCGGCAGAGACCGGCATCGAATTCCATTCCCTTCCGTGGCAACAAAGCCTCACAGAAGCTGCATGTCAAGAGCTCTTTGGTGTCTTCTGTGATCTTTGTGGCTTCTGTGATCTACCCCAGAGAATGGGGCTGGACTTTGGGTTTTTGGCGGTTCCCCAATAAGGGATTAGAAAGCAGGATTAAGCCCAGCCATGTGGCTCATGTTAGGGAAATGAACTGGGCACAGCAACCCCTACTAGCTCCAGCCAACATCCTTCCCAGAGGCTCTCCCACTCCTCCCAGTCCCTGCACAGGCGCTGTGATGTCTGAAGCCTCAGAGACGGGCTGTTTGAGGACCAATAGCCCCTCTTTCTCCTGCACCCATTTCCCGCTGATACAGATACCAGCTGCCAATGGCAGACAGCGCAATTTCTTTTTGCAATTTAGATCTAGCAAGAAATGCATGTCAGACAAGGCCACCGCCCTCCTCAACAAAGCCTCAGGTGCACTGCCCTGAACTCCCAAGATGTCTCATAGGCCATAAGGACAAAAAAAAAAAATTAAAATAAAAAACAATCCCAATTCCTAATGACACCTCCCAAACCCCAAGTAGTGCTGGAATGCAGGTTGGTTCACAGACTCATATTTTTTGCCGCTATGAAATGTGATTGGCTTTAAAAAGACAAACCAATGGAAAAAGCAAAGATTAATTTTGACTGGCCCCTAGATCTGTTGAGGTCTGAAACTGTAAAAGTTTATGTAAACAATGAGATAAATATATTAGTATTTTTCTGAGCCAAGTGAGGTTCCATACTCATTCAAATGTGCTTTGGTTTAAAAAATAGTTTTGTGAATTTGGGTATGAGCTTCTTTATTCTTTTTATACAACTTTTGCTATTTTATCTTTTTTTTCCTGTTACTCCGAAAACATTCTGGAACTAAGTGACTAAAGCATATATTTAAGCTGCCTGGCCTCTACCTTTAAAAAAAAACAAACAAACAAACAAA
>NW_017728921.1:15187582-15289055 GCF_001723895.1 Crocodylus porosus | reverse complement strand
AAAAAAAAATTAAACTTAAAATAAAAATAAAATAAAAATAAGAAATCAAAAAATGTAACTCCCTCCCCCCAACCCTAAAACTCTTAAAATCTTAAATATGAAACTAGTGTTTTGCTTTCTCATTAAAATACAGAAAAATGTTTGATACAATACTATGTCGTACAAATGCAGTTGAGTGTCTAGGCCCAAAGCAGGCCTTGAACAGTCCCTGAAGTTTTGAGTATTATTCGTTATTCATTATTACTGTCACAATTTGGAAAATGTTTATACTCAGTCTATGGAACACAACTCTACGCAGCTACCGGAAAAAAAGAAAAACAAAATTTCCTTTTGTACAATACTCTCGCTGTACACAGACTTTATGTCGTATTGTTTAAGTGCTGAGGGGGGGCCAGGAGGGAAACGATAATGAGGTTCCTTTAAAAATTATATAGCATTGAGTCCTGAAACTTCAAAATGTTTCTCAAGGCTTCAGAAGTAAAATCGAGGGCAGGGGGGCAAAAAACCAGACACAAGCACCCTCATCGGGAACCTTGTCAAACAAGGGGGAGCAAGTTACTGGCCCTCGAACAGGGCCTAGCTCTTAGGGCTCCCTGCACCTAGGGGCTGCTCCATGTCTTGGCTCAGTCAGTCACAGCTTGAGCTAGTTAATGGAGGGAGGATGCTGCACGCGCTCCTGCCTGGCCTGCCGTTTTGGTCTGGCAACGTGGAGCCCGGCCATCGCCAGTCCCGGCTGCGGCTGCGGGGTGGGAAGGTGCGGCAGAGGCCCCTCAGCGAACCGCAGCATGGAATGGAGACATTCACTGTAGCACCACGAAGTGAAACAGGAAAAGAAAAGAAAAAAACTGCAAAAATAAAACAAAGAAACCCAAAAGCCCCAAGACTTGGAGCCCCGTCAACAGCCGCATGCCCCTGAACAAAAAGAGCTAAAAATCCTTGTGAAACTCTGGGCTCAGGGGCTTCAAGAGCCAGTGGCAAGAGGAAACGCCACTCCGGCTGCAGCCTACGTCAGCGGGGGACTCAGCTTTAGGACCTTTGGCGGGAGGGAAGTCATGGAAGGCAGGATAAAATACCTAGGAGTGAATCTTGCACTGGTGTCCTTGGCCCTGTGAAAGCCTTCTCTGAGGAAACGGTGGGGGGGCAGAGGCTTTGCTGCCCTCCCTGAAGGCTGTTTTGAGGGACGTTTTCAGGGGGCGGGGGGTTGGCAAGGGCGAGCGGGGAGAAGAATTCAATGCATTTTTAACGTGGAAATGCTAAAGACACTTAGAAAGGGCGCATCTCAGCACAACAACAAAAAAAAGGATCCTTTCTCCCCATGGGTGCCCCATGACACTCAAGTGAGAGTCCAAGAGCTAAAAAAGACAATGGCACTAGTACCACCGGGTGGTGTGAGGAGGGGAGGGTGGCTGGGTAGGCAAGCAGCCAGGATGGGGGCACGCGTGTTCCCTGTAACATGACACCAGGCCAAGGCTCAGCATGGTTTGGTTTGTATTGCATGGAGCCTGGATTCCAGTTTCCTCAGTTCATTCAAATGACCCAAAAGACTTCCTATGGACTAGTCTACCTTAACAGAAAAAACCCTATAGGAAATGAAGCTTATATTTCTTTGTTTTAGTTGAACATGCTCGCTTTTTTAAACATTTTTTTACTTTTTTTTTTTCTTTTTTTGGTCTAAACTTAAAAAAAAAAAAAGTTTGCTTTTTCCCCTCCCCCACCCCCACCCTTTACATTAAGAGGCCCTGGGGTTTTGGCAAATCTGAAAACGTGCATTGTGGTGTTGCAAATACAGACGAAGGGTTTGGCAAACCCCACAGATAGAGAGGACAATGGTTCTGAGCGAAAAAATAAAAATAAAACAAACACAATTGTAAACCGTACTCAATTCAGAAGGGATGATTCTACTGGCTGTCAATTTTTACCACCACAGTCACAGGAGGCTTGAAATAAAATAAGCCATAGCTTTCCACAAGGTCATGCCAACAAAGTCAAGGGGCCAAGAATCGGTGGGCTAAGCTCTCTGTCTTCTCTCCTAAACCAATAGCAGCTGTTGGCTGTGATGTTTTATGCAGATGTTGCATGAACATTTTGTTCCTTAATTTTTTTTTTCTTCATTTTTCTGTCTTTTTGTGTGTGTGTGTTACTTTTGCTAAAAGGGAGGATATGAAACACTTTGGTTTGGGATTTTTCCCCCTCCCCCTTTCCCTTACCTTATTGCACTCTGGATTCTAGTAAGTTATAGCCTGCTCCACCCTCACCCTCTGTCCTGCCAGGTGTTTACACATTGACCCAGATGTGGTGGGGGAGTGGAGGGGACTTTTTTTTCCCCATAGCATCCAGATTCAATGAACAAAGCCGGAAAGGGCCCAAAAGCTTTAAGAAGTTTCCTTTTTTTTTTTTTTTTTTTTTAAATCTAAAAGCGACTACAGAAAACCCGGAAACATGGCGTGAGAGCCATCCTAAGCATTCAGTGGGGCCTCTGGCTTAATACTTTTCTTTGTCTTTGGCCGAGCTCTGCTTTTACATTTTCCTAGCTGACTTTTGATGGAAGGACGGGGTGGTAAAAATCCCTTAACTTTAATTTAGCATCTACTTTATACATTTACTTACAATAAGAGGAAAAAAAAAAGCCTAATCTTTCACTAACCATCTTATTGTTCTCATGAATTCAAGAGGTAGCAAAGGTAACGGGCCTGTCCATACAGACTCGCTCTTTAGTGAGGGAGGAAAGCTAAAAACATACACACGCACAAAAAATAAAATAAAAAAAAAAATAATAAAAAAGTACCTAAGGAACTTGTAGCAAGTCCAGCCTACATCAAACCCCCTCCCCACCCCACCCCCCGAGTTAACCTCAGACCTTCCAGTTCAAACATTCACATAAACGTTACAATGGTTTTTCCTTTAATAAAACAAGTACCTCTAAGCAAAGAATATTCATACGAAACTACTAGAAAAGTAAAGACGACCCCCTGCTCACTGAAAGAAATTCCCAGGGCCATCCAAATCCCTGTTCAGTCATGGGTAAGGCTGAAGAGGTGTATGCTTGGGGAGGGACGGGGACAGGGGATGGCATGTGGTTGAGCGTGCCAAGGTTAAGGATTGAACCCAAAAAGAAACAGGAAGTGTTGCCATCTCCTTAACTGAGACACTCGACTTGGCACACACCTAGGTAGGCTGCTTTTGCCATCGCTAGCCCACAGGATAGGACGACAGCTCCCACCACCATCATGGCTTCCCACAGAATGTAAAGGGGCCGCCAACCCTGTTACAGTCAGTCCACAGCCACAGCTTCTGCACAGGTTGTACCAGAGGCAAATGCTACATGGGTTTGTAGCCACTTGGGCTACAACAAAGACTACACGTTTATTTCTTTCAGTGGCAAGAAATGCCCTTATTGAGCCTGGTTATTAACAAAACGGTCACAGAAAAGGAAAAGAGATGGTAGCCAGTGGATGACAGTTTCCACTGGCAGCCCTTGTCTGGGCAAGAAATAACACTGGGTTTAAGGGCTGTGAAGCACTGCAGAAGTGCAAAGAGAGGGCTGGGAGAGCCTGTTTCATCAGCACCGATCTGACGTCTCTCTGGGTGATGAAATCTCTCTCCATCCAAGGAGGAGGAGACCCCTCTTCTCTTACCTGGCTGGAGTCAACAGAGCAACACCCACCAAATAAGAGGCATTTCTTACCAGACCACTGACATTCAGGAAAAGAGGACGGGGGGAGGGCTGCTCTGCAAGTAGCATCAGCTCTGCTGTGGACCTCGTTTCTTTTTTAAAAAATATTAAAGCTACGTTTATTGAGGCCGCCCGTGACTGAACAGAGGAGGGGAGTTGCCCTTTTTAAGCAGCAAGTCTACAGAAAGGTAAATCACTGCGGATGGGCTCGAAGCTCATTTGTGGAGTCTTTGGCTTATGTGGGAGAGGTATGCATTCGCAGGTGGCTGATCAGATTGCGCTGCTGGGTGAACTTCCCACCACACAGTTGACATTCGTAGGGTTTTTCTCCTGAGTGGACACGCATATGCTCTGTCAGTCGGTACTGCCGGGTAAAGCGCATCCCGCATTCCTCACAAGCAAAGGGCTTGAGCCCTAAGTGGCTGCGCATGTGTCGTGTCATGGTGCCCCGCTGCGTGAACATTTTGCCGCAGATGTTGCAAGGGAAGGGCCGCGTCAGCCAGTGAGTCTTCTCATGCTGTCGCAGAGTGGCTGGATCCTTGTAGCTCTTCTCACACACCGAACACTTAAAAGGTCGGGACTCCGCGCCGTAGGGCTGGTTGGGGTTGGACAAATCCTCAGCCTCCTCCTTGCCGCCGTACGTGCCTTCCTCCTTGATGTAAAGGTCTTCCTCGGTGTGCGTCTCCACATGGGCGTTGAGCTGCTCAGAGCTGGGGAAGCCCTTTCCACAGGGGATGCAGACATACAGGTTGTCACCATAGGCAACCGGCTCAAACCCTTCCTGCCGGTAGATGTAGTTGGCACTCGTGTGCCCACCGCTCTCGCTCTCGCTCTGGCAGCTGTCATCGCTGTTCTCCTTGCCGTTCTCCACCTCCTCTTTACACTGGAACGGTAGCTCTGGGCCGTAGGCACCACCCAGGCTCCGCTCTGCTGACTTGGACAAGGGACCCATCAGGATGCCATTGGGCAGCCCGTCCCCCTCCTCTCGGTCTTTGCCCCCATCCTTGCGGTCGAAGGTGTTGTCTCTCTTGATCCACTCCTTCTTGCGAGCCGAGTGCCTGAGGCTCTTGCGCTGGCCACTCTCTGACAAGGAGTGGCTCTCCTCGCCCACATCCATGTCTATGGGTTCGCTGCTGTCTGCTGTGCTCTGGGGGACTCCGACTGCAGACTCGTCGAATGATGAGGCACTGTTGGCTGCGGGGGCTGAGGCAGATTGGGGAGAGCCATGCTGGCTTTCGCTGTGCTGCATGTCATCCTGGGAGGCTGTGGCAGGTAGCGACGGGCTTTTTTTGGACAGATCGAGGCCTAGCTCCTGGTCGCCGGTGCTCCCATTTGCACTGCCACTGCTGCCGCTACCATTCTTGCTGGCTCCTCTGCTTAAGGAGTGAGAGTTTTCTTGGTTGGAGCTGCTAATGAAGACCTCATCGTCAGAGACCTTTCCCTTTGACAGCTCCTTTGAGTGCGAGCCCTTCATCCCCTCAGTCGACCCTGAATAACGAGTTTGGATGACCGATGCCGTGGAAAGTCTCTGGCTCCTGGCAGGTCTCCCAACACCGAGGCCGCCGGCCCTGCCAGCGAAAGATTTCCCGTTCCGCTTCAGCTTCTTTCTGCAGAGAGCTGCCAGGTCGTGCAGTTGGAGGTAGCTTGCTGCGGTGAGGAGAGCATTAAAGTTCTGTTCACCGGGCTGGTCAGTCGTTAAGAGCTTCCCAGTATAAATAAAGTCCAAGATCTGTCGGAACACGGTGGGGTTCACCATGTCCGTGTCTAGGTTAATTAGGTTGTCATGCAGGACGAGGGATTTGAAGTACATGCTGCTGGCTGCCAGGATGTTCTTGTGGGCACGAAACAGGGCATTTTCTACCACTATGATCACGTCACAGAGGAAACCTTTGGCTCGTTGCTGATTCAGCTGCAGTAGCAGTTGTTTGGCATGATTTGGCAGTTCCATCTCCACCTTCTCTTCCTTTCACCTTCGCTTTACCACCTGCAAGACAGAAGAACGGGTACTGTGAGCCCACTGTTTCTGCTTGGACCCACCTATATTTAGCATTTTTGTTTGACACTGACTTAGGCATTCCAGACCTGAAAACTGGGCTCCTGAAAAGGGGAGACAGAAGAACATTTTGCATGCAAAATCCTCAGGAGTCTTTACAGAAACCAAGGCCAAAGCCCCAACATGCTGAAAGACCCTGCCTCAAGGAGCCAAAGAAGGGAAGCCCTGGCTAGCTTGAGGCTTGACAGCTAAAAGCATTCAAGTAACAGCAGCATCACTGCCGTAACACGTAGGTTCTTTTTGAACTCTTAATCTTACAAAACAAAACTGCTCTGGGGTAAAAGCATTATTCGCAGGGCTTAATTCCATCTAAAATGCAATTTAGTTGCATTGAGGCATGAAAGGGAGAAACTTTATACCCTTAACAAAATAAAATAAAGTGTCAGGTTTGAAAATTGGCTCCTGTTCAAGTTTACATCCTGATCACTGAGGTCAACAAGGAAAAGACCAGGCTCCCTAACTAGGAACTCGGACACATTCTTCGTCCCATGCTCTTGGACAATGAAGGCCTAAGTATTGTTATCAGTTCTTTAAAGAGCTCATCTTGAAGTAGTTTCCTTGTTTCAAAAATAAAGCAAAGAAAATGAAACACGGACATATTTTAGGGTTTTGTTTAAACTAATAATAATAATTAAAAATAAATAATAATATCAAGTGCCTCATTTCATGCTGTTGCATCCTTTCACAGGACATACCCCTAACAGATGACAACATGAGAGAGATGTATATCAACTCCATCTATATGGATAGATTGCACATAGATAGATACTCATGAGTGTGAACTGTCAAGAGATCTAGTGATTTTCCAAGCATCATTAGAAATGCCTGGCAGGCACAGCATGAGACTGTGTTACATTTGTGGATTTCCCGGACACTGTGATGCCCACAATAGGTTAGGGACCCTATGTATTCACATCTCAAGTGTTTTTCATACTATGTTATCTGGTTTCACACTCTCAAAATCCACCCCTAGGCCTCAGGAAACAAACCCACTCTGCTGACATACATAGTAGTACAGGTATGTCTTCTTCAGCCAAAAATTTGACATTCTTCTTATTAAACAAAACGGTTACTGAAGTTCAGCAGTACCCAACACATACCACGACACACTAGTCCGCAGTTAGTCTGCAAAATATCTACCATTCTCTCCCTCTGGTCAGACTCAAGAATTGGTTCCAATTCACTTTTAAATTACGAATAAAACCACTAGTGTTTTCAACAGCTCTGATTATACTGAAACTCAATCAGTGGACTTCAGCAAAAGAACTGGCCTCCAAAACTGGTTGTAAGTGAGATGCAAAGGAAGAAAGAATTGAGCTGGATGTCTGGAGGCCATAAAACCCCACAGTGGTTCTTTTGGACAGATCTGCCAGGCTGGTCATTCTTTTTATCACCTCTGTTACTTGGGCTTATGGTACACACAATAAAAATAAGTACAAAATGATGTTGGTTAATGAAATGGCTTCATCCCAATATTGTTAAAATCAAAGCAAACCTCATGTGGACTCAATTATAGTTGTGTTAGGTGCTTTGTATCACAGTGATATATTCCCTGCAAATTTATAATAGGAAATTTTAACAATAACCACTTTTACAATGGTGCAACTGGTCCACACCAGAATCATTTAAAAGTTAAATGACTATTTAACTATACCAGTTTCAAACACACAGTTAAAATTGTCCAGGAACTGAGTGCAGATCTGCCACTGAAGTTTTGATGGAAGTAAAAGGGGGAAGAGAAGAGTTGGCACCTTCAGACCTTGCTCATGTACTGACTGCTCCAGCATAGAACTCGGACACATTCTTCATCCCATGCAATCCAGAACTGCAAAGAGAATTTCTCCCCAGTTTGCTTTCACTAGGCCTCGTTCACACTACTGCCTGCTGTTTTTCTCTCCCACTCTGGGTCCAATGGATGTACGTGGTTTGTTGTATTATTCAAAGGGATTTCTCCTAGGAAATAGATCTAGAGCACAGTAACACTCTGGTAGCAGTGAAGAGGTTAATTTTCTCTTTTAAGCTCAGTAAGCTAGTTAACAGTTAATGTTTTTACTGCTTGAGCTTCCCATTACTACACTGAGTCCCATCAGCTTTCAAATGATGAGGCATTAGATCTGAATTATTATTCCTCTGGGTCAAGCCTTGTGTACTCAGGGAAAAAAAAAAATACTAAATGATGTAGTCAATACCAAGGCTTGAAAAATCCACTCTTCTACAAACCAGCGATGAATGGTAAGATTTCCCTAGCAAGGGTGGTGGTCCTACACCATTAATTTCTGCACCATGTACGTTTTCAATGAACAAAGTTTCTAGTCCTTATGATTGTGAGGAAAACCTGCCAGTCATAAGCCACACGACTATTTCTCCTCGAGTCTGCTGGCAGATTGCTCCAGCGCTCCTGCGGCACTAAGCAGTTTTGTCAAACAATCATTCTACCTCTGGTTAGCAGGTTGATCTGCCAACTGTGAGGCCTTTGGTAAAACTTTCTGGGCAAATTCTTTTTATTTGGACCTATGGCATAGTTAAATGGGTACACTCCATTGTTCTCTGCTTTTTCAATAACACAAAAGAACCAGAGTATATTGGTGAATCTGGCCTCTACCACGCGGGTTAACACTGTTTCTAGGGCTGGATATTTGTTAGAAAAGATGTCAGACAAGGAATACAATACAAGCCTGCACCAAGTACTCATCATGTCTTTTCTTCATCTTCCTCCACCCCCATGTGCAGTGGATGTCAGAGAAATTCGTGCCAGCATCACAAAAACCTGAAGGGACCAGGATCTCTACTGTGACACCGACAAGCCCTTTCACAATGTGGACTGGAATTAGTCATACTGGAAAGTCACAGCACACATGAAGCTTGTCTGGTTTTAATAGCTAGTTTCCGGAACTGCCGATTAAGGGGAAGAGACACCAGCACACAGGCACCAGATACCCATGTTTATCTAGCCAGCCCAGTAAAATGACTTGCTGCTGGGTCACTGAGATATGTGCATAGAGAAGGGGAGAAACATTACTTACAACATAGCCAAATAGCACCTATCTATAAGTACTCATTGCTCAAGAAGAGCAAAGTGCTCAGCTAGTCACACGGTTCTACAAACATGATGGTTGCCCTGCTTGAATATAGCATACCCCCACTCCCTGCTAAGAAGTCTAAGCTATTCTATAAATGAGAGCTGTAGGAAAGGAGGGGCAAAAGCCTCTCACCTATCCAGGCTAATAAAGAATATAGATCAGTGAGCTGAAACCCGCTTCTTTTCCAGTGTGTCATTTAGAAAGAGCAATCTGAAAGCCAGGCAGCACGCATCCACTGTGACATGCATGAATTGCAGGCGCTTGTCTGATACCAGGTACTGCAGAGAAACCAGGGCCATGGGAAAGATACTTGGTTTTGCTTCTGTCCAAATAAGTTAAGGAAGTGGCTGTGCAAGATCCTCTCAAAGTGCCTGGGTTACCCATTTTTTTTACTGCAGCACAAAAAAAAACAGCTCTACGTGCACCTGTCTGTAATATGGGGGTGGAAGAATCAGGATTTCAGCTCTGTTAGCTTCAAGATCCTCCCTGAAGACTATAAAGTAGGGGTGGGCAAAATGCGGCCCGCCAAGCTATTCTATCTGGCCCGTGGGGCCCCTAAAAAATTTAGAAAATTAATATGTAGCTGTGCCTGGCTGCCTGGTACACAGCCCTCAATGGCTTGCGAAAACTCAGTAAGTGGCCCTCTGCCCGCAATACTTGCCCGCCCCTGCTGTAAAAGAAAATGCAACCTTCAACCTTGCTGTCATCTTTAGGTGAGAAGACAACGTGGTATAGGCTGTTTAGTGATTTCTACTTCGGTACCTCAGAGATCTCAAAGCATCAGGATTCCCGTCAGCATCAGGGATTCTAGGCAGTTACTTCCATGTGGTACTTTTATGTAGGAGCAATGGGAAACAAATGTGTTCTTAGTTACAGGGTTGTAGGTTCAAAACGAGTGGTCACTTTTCAATTCCAGGCACTGGCACAGCAACAGCAATGGCATAGCAAACTCCAAAAGAGCAAGGCAATACTTGGCCAGGACTATGCACAGAAGCCCTTTGCTGGTAGAACTGCACCAGCACGTGACAACAGCAGAGCTGTGTTGTTGCTGTTATAACTGCATCTGCATGTAGGGCTTTGCTAGCACAGATACATCAGTGGATCTCACCTCTGACTGACACAGCTGTGCCAGCAAAACCTAGCAGCCCTGACCTGGCTTGTGCAGTGCTGAACACATCTTCATAAATCCACTGAAGATATTTATTCAGACATTAACTCCAAACATCTACTTGTCAGGGATGTACTATGAGACAAGAACAAACCGTCTTGCTCATGAGATGGGTGCAGGAATTGTCCTACAACTTCTGAGAAAGGAGAGATCACCAGTAGTCCCCAGATTGCTCCCAAACAGCAGGTATCAGTTTGGATGCAATTAGGAGTATGGGTTTTTCCCAATAAAAGCAATGGGGAACATGACTTTACAGCCAAATCTTTGCGTACTCATTCATGTCTTTGCAAGGAGAGTGGATCTTCAAGCGCTACGTCTAAAGAACCTCCCGAAAAAGAACTTGCACTTTACCCAGCACCAACAGGAGCCAAGGTGTGCAACTAGTGTTGTATTAGGAATAACTGGAAAGGCTCCTTTTCCAGTCTTCTCACCTAGTCACTGACCCTGCAGCAGCAGCAACCTTTGGCTCACACCATTTCCAGAGCTGGGGACCTCCACAAGCTTGTCATGTGCAATAAGGGACAGAAATAAAATGGAGTAAAATGCCTGTAATGCTCCCACAGACAAGTGTCTGCCCTTGGACAGTGAGGTAAAATTCAGAGAGCATAAGTGTCACACTTCCAAGAGGCTATTCCACATAAAATAAAGCTACACTCCTTAGGAGCTGGGAGGGTCTTCACAAGCAAAGGAACCAAATGACAGAGAGCTGGTAATCAATGCATGAGGGGCATGAAGACTGTGCAGAACACAACACATGTTCTAAGAGCTCGGCTGCCTGAGAAGAAACTTAATCCTCCTTCAGTTTTGCCATCAGGACTCCAGAAAGGAAATTGGTTAAAATTAGACTGTCAGAATACATAAGGGCAGGAACAAAAGAAAAAAAAAAAATACTGAACAGGATGAAGTCAAAAAGCCCATTACATGTTCAGGATTATTTAAAAACCTCACGGATAATTAAGTCTCTCCCGAAAAGTAACTGCAAATGAGACTGTAGCGTGTCATCTCTGCAACCTCTGGCAGGAGACACTATTTGAACTTGCTGCTGAGTTTTAGACTGGTGTGTTTTCAAACACTGTGTATATTTTAAAATCTAACATCGTTGCAAAGAAAAATCCATCAAAAGGCAGGTCTAAGGAATCCCTCATTTCATTTAGAGAGCTCCTGGGTGGGAAGAAGGTTGGGCACTGAGAGACAGAATAGGCAGCCACTCTCAGACAGATCAAATCTAACGGGGATTGGAAACCACGCATCAAAGCAGCTGCTATAACCGCAAGTATTTTAATAAACAAAAGGAAAAGGTGGTACTGTACTTTGCTTGCGTAGGCACTTATTCTCCCCAGCTGCCACACTGCACAGCAGTGAATGTGAACAGGATTTTTCTTCTCTGAACGGGAAGAATCTTCCCTTCAATGGTCTCGAGCTGTAGCAGAGGTTAGAGAATAGGAGGAACTTCCTGACTGACGGTGGTCAAACACTGGAACAGGCTACCTAGAGAAGTTGTGGAATCTCCATCCCGGGAAATTTTGAAGAACAGGCTGGACAGACACTTAGCTGGACTGATCCTGCCTTGAGCAGGGGACTGGACGAGATGACTTTGTGAGATCCCTTCCAGCCCTACTTTTCTACAATCCTACTGCCTTCTCCCCCCCCAACAAATTTTCTTGGGCTCCTCTAGCCCCAACAGACAGAAAAATGTGCCCGGTCTCCCAACTACCACTGAACCCCTTCAAAGTCCAAGGGTAAATCATTTCACCTCCCCGAGCCTCGGTCTTCCTTTCTGTATCAGAGGCTGAGAATACCTACCACTTCCTAAAGCATCTTGTGTAAAAAGAGCCTTGCAAGGGCATCACCACTGTTCTGCAACTCATTTCACACTTTTCCTTGGTGCAGAGAGGCTATTTGCATTGCAGGAACACTGTTAACATGGTTATTTTCCATTTGCGTTTGGGCTGTGCTGTGGGCAATGTGGGCTCTTACAGACCAGTGATGCTCCACAAAGCCCCAAGGAGGGTAACCAAGCACACTCCACAAGGTCAAGAGTGGCAATACTAGCTCTAGTGATCACTGTTATCAGGGACTGTCCCCCAGCTCCCTGAACACAGGTCAAGTGGGGCTGGAATCAGGAGCACCAGGTAATATTTTTCCTATTCTCTCTTCTGAGAGAGAGAGAGAAAGAGCAGGTGGGGGAAGGAGAGAAGGTGTGTGTGAGGGGCAGGGAAGTATCAACCCACTCCAGACGGAGGGGGTCAAACAGCACTGGATGCTGTACCCTTTTTTCCACACATGGAGACTCTCGCACATCTCATAATCTTGCAGACCAGCCGTGCAAGCTGCAGAGTAGCAGAGGTGGGCAAAGCAGGAGGGAAGTGGCATGCACTGCAGGGAGGAGGGGGGTGGGCAGGGAGAGAAGGGAGGACTGCCATACCTCCTCAGATCAGTAAGGTCAGCTGTGGGGGAACAAGTGGTCTGTGACTGGTCTGCCAAGTTGCAATTAGTGCCAGGCAAAACTGTCCCTCACCAAGGAAAGCATCTTTACTCACAAAAGCAATGCCGGAGAACCACTGCAGAGTTGGGTGCAACTGGCTCTTGACCCCAGTAGGCCCCACGTTGCCATTTTTGGCTGCAGTTTCTAGACATTCAGTGTTTGGGCAAAACGTGCTCACAAGTGAGGGGGTACCTGGCCTCTCACCCTTGAAAGGGGAGAAGGGGTAAGAAAAATCAAAGCCATCCAAGGTTTCCTCCTGCCCCCTACCCAAATGACACTAAATAGAGCCCAATATAGCCACTCCCTTCTCTGATGCATGGCAGATTGCGCAGGAGAGGAGAAAAATTCAAGGGAGCCCTGCATTCTTCACAGCTTTGCTCTAAGGCAAGTACGTGCAGATAACACCATGGGAGCAAACGGAATCCCAACTAAGGCAAGGCTGCAGCAAAGCAGGGGCACCTTGCTACATCTTGAGACTATGAGCATTAGAATGCAGGTTAACCACTTTGTTGCCGCTTACCATGCCAGGTACATTGGGCTAAAGGCACCTCCATCCAGTGCTGCCCGACGTGCCAGGTACATCCCATGATGTTCCATTGAAATCACAACAGGCCATCAATAGAACGTGGCTGCACAGATGCTGAATGAAGAACCAGCAGGGACGCTGTTAAATGCAATTAAAAAACTGCCATCAAAATTGAAACGTACATTTTAAACGGCTGCCTAATTCAAAAGGGAACTGCTTCTAGGGATAACCCCCCTCAGGCTGCTGAGCCGCCCGGAGCAGGGGCAGCCAAAAGTCCTGGGGAACCCCTTGTAAACCTCCTGGGCCATCTTCCCTGGCAGTCTCCTTTGACAGCAATCCAAGAAATCTGCAGGCACGGGCCAGAGCGTCAGACGGGAACAAAACCCCCCTCCAGAATCCTGTGCCCAGCTTCGTGCTGCCCACGGGCAGAGAACTAGCAATTAACGACTGCTGGGAAGGGCAGTGCTTCTACGTGGGGAAAAGCTTCATGCTGCAGCCTTCAGAGTCCCACCTTCTGCACAAACCTTTGTGCATGGCCCTATTAAAAGATACCACAGCCTCCCTCCCATCTTCCCCCTGAAATCCTTCTACCATAGAGATGCCATGGCCTTAAGCCAGCCCCGTTTCCTGTGGGTTACATACATGTATGGGCGGGGGAGGGCTGGGGGTGAGAATTTTACTATTCCAGGTGGGGGTTTGGGAAAGCCAGTTGTAATGCAGCTGTACTGGCTCCTCAGGACTCTCCCCGTTCCTCGGTGGCGGACCCTTAAGTAGATCCGTGGTGAATTAGTGTGGCACAAGCATTATGACACCAAACAGTGCTGTGTATTAAACATGCAATTCCACCCGGCCCTGCCCCACAGAAAAAGTCTGCTCTCTCCTCATCTTAAGCCAATGTTACACAGATGCTCCAGGCTTGTCAAACCTAGCATCTCCCCTTCAACATGCAGCCTCCTCCCTTGGGAATCACCATAATCAACTAAGGAAGGATTACTGAGGAGGATAATCCTGCAGATGAGATGTTAAATACAGGTCCCTTTCGAGGACTGTTTGGAAAAAAGATTGCTGCTCCTTGTGAAATCATGTAAGGAATTAGAACAAAAAAAGGGTTTGCTTCCAACTGGAGGGGAGCCCACAAGGCACTTCTGATGCTGTGAAAATGATCAGTCACTGTCAGATCAACACAATTATACAGTGAGGAGCCTGGGGTACAAGGCAAGGTTGTGGCAAAGCGCTCTTCCCTCCCCACCAGCCATCGTGGGCTGAACTCTCTTGTAGCATCCCCTCCCCCCCTGGCTCCCCAACTGTCCCTGGGCACCCGTGGCCCCGACCAATGATCCAGCGTGGCGTGTGAAGGAGGACAAGGTAAAACTCAGGGAAACAGGATGGTTTGAAACTGCCCACAGGGCATTTGTCTTTGGGCCCACACCCACAAGCTATGTCCAGTGCATAGTTCAAGGGGTTGGTTGATATTTCACCATCTTCTCAGCAAAAGGAGAACCTGCAAGCTGCGTAGCCTGTTCAAGAGGAAATAAAACCCCCACAACTGCATAGCATCACAAGAACTGGGGACAATGCGGTTCTGTTCCCTCCTTACCAAGCAAAACATTTGCATAACTCTAGTCCCTTTTGCCTGCCCTGTGTGTGTTCATCTGGCAAGAGAGGTAAAGATCTTCTGAACACTTTCAAGCTAAGTTTAAAAGAGTGGGATCCCAGTCACCATTTCATCCTCCCCTCACCCCACTACCCACCCCAAAAAGGCAAAACACCTTTAAAGGGAATTGATAATAAATGAGGACAGTGAACCTGCAGCTCTGCACTTCCTTCTCGACGATGAGACAGAACTGCAGAGGAACGGTTCTTCAGGGTGCCTGGGCATCTGCTAGCTGCTGGGTTCAAGCCCAAAAAACAGAGAGTGAGCAGAACCACTCCCCACCTGGATTTTCACAGTTTAGTAACTGAATCCCTTCCAGGCTGAACTAATAGGCCTTTTGTATTGAGGCTGGCCTGTTTTGACTGCTGTAGGCTAAAGATTTAAATCTTGTAAATAAAATAAAGAGGTGAAATTTAAGCATGTGCTTTCTTACTGACCCCATCTCAGCTGAGCCAAGAACAGCATTTCCTTCAGCCGGTTTAAACAGATCACTGTCAGCTTGAACAGGCCAAACCAGACTGCTAGTTTAGGCACAAGGGTTCAAGCCTGAGTGAGCTGGAGCCCCTCTGTCTCTCTCCCTAATAAACTAAGATCCAGGCGGTGGGTCTTGCACATCATACTGTCTACATATGCCAGCGTCTTAACTCCGTGAAACATCTGGCAGCACCCAGGTTGCAAGGGGTATCAAAGGGTGCGTGAAACTATTTCTAGACTCAGAGGCAGCAACTCCAATGCCAATTTACACACAGATTACAGCAATTAGCTCCTAGCCGCTGGGAAAGGAGTAGCTCTTCCCCATGGTTTCTGTTGTACAAGGAAAAAGCAGGCAATACAGACAATTCAAAACTGCTTCCACAAAGGACTTGCCCACTGACACAGCACCCACTTCCCACTAAAGCCAGGTCTCCTACCAGGTTCCCTTCTTGCCGCTGTACAACTCTTATACTGGACACCTTGGGTTCTGCTGCCCACATAATTGATCTTTTCACTTTCCAAACCCTTTCAGTGGGAAAATAAGGATGCTGGGGAAGGGTTCTCCGAACGGCAGGGCTGCAATCAAGTGGTGGCGAGACCTTACCAGTATCTGCAGGGCATGGACAACCCTTGGGACACAGTAGTATGGTGAAACCAAAAATCACTGCCACAGATACCAGGTGTTCTTGCAGCCTACGGCAAGGGACTGAACAAGCCCATTCATTTGAGACCACTACACCCAGAAGCAGGGCTCACCATGGGCCACACCTGACACACCCACCTGCTGGGTCTCTTTGGCATGCAAAATTCATCTAGCTTTTGAAAGGTAATGAGCTGTGGATCCAGGATACCTAGATAAAGGATTTGCACTTGAGGATAAAACAGAGTTCCCTATTAGGATTTTTTTAAGGGCTAATGCATGGCTTGGAGAGAGGAAAGGCTTCTGAACCTAGGGTGTGGCACCAGATTGGGGCTGTTGCACAGATCAAGTGAACTAATCAAAACTGTCCTCACCAACCCCACCAGCTCCATGCCATGGTTCACCTGGGTGTAGGGCAATGTTTCTCAACCTGAGGGTGGTGACCCAAAAGTGGGTCACAAGAATACATAAAAGGGTCACAAGCAAACTTAAAAAAAATGGATCAAACTTTAAAAATGGATTCTCCTATAAAAGGAGAAAAATGTGGGAAACAGGGCTTTTCCCTTGCAGGTGGGCAGAGTTCCTGCCTGGGAAGGGCTATTTGGGGCTCCCCATGCCCCACACATCGGGGGCCTGGGGATGAGCGGTAGTGACTTGGGAGTGAGGGGCACTGGGTCAGGACTGGCCATCAATGTTTACAAATGGGTCCTCATAAAAAAAGATGGAAAACACTGGTGTGGACGGTGTATAGGAGCTCTGTGCTTACCTGGACCAGTGGCCTACAAGAGGCAGAGAAGTCCAGGAGACTTTTTGCCCACTGGTGGGCATATAGTTTCAATATGCTACGCTGGTATCTCAGAGCTACAAGAATAAGCGCAACACCTCCTCAGCTTAAAAGGCTAAAGCTGAAATCCAAAATCTTGAGACAAACACACGTTTCCCCTCGAATAATCCTCTTAGGTACGGAAAGCGGCAAGAATAGCATCGGATACGGAGGCCAGCGAGTGCAGCACCAGCAGCAGCAGGAGCAGCCGGCCTGCCCAACCGCTGCTGGATCACACAAATCAGTGACTGGGCTCTGCTGCCATGAACTTTCAACCAAGAAAGCTACATTCTTTGACACCAGCAATCCAGCCCCAAGCCCCTCCCCACACCATCTGCCCTTTTCAACAAATGCCGAAGGAAAACACAGCAATTTCCATAGAATTCAAGACAATGGGCAGCAGTGAATCCAAGCACCCTTTTAAAGGGAGGCAGATGGAAACAGGGCTGCAGATGAAGTCAGAGATACAGTCTGATTAGGAATATGAACCAGTACAGGTGCATTTCCCAAATCATACAAAGATTAACGGTCCTTGCTCAGTATTAAGTCTTACCCAATCTGCAAGCAGTTATTGCAAGCAAAACGGCTCTGAATGCTCGGCTGTTCTAGTTTAAAGTTACATCTCACAGCCAATCGCACATATGCATGTACCTCCTGCAGTGACAGGAAACGAACAGGTAGTCAGATGCAGGAAAGGGGCAAACGCTATCACTATGCCAAGAGAGGTGCTCTAAGAGATTTTTAGCCAACCTGGCTGCATGCTATTTAATTGTCAAGAGATGAAAAGGAAGGTTGTTTTGTATCCCTGTCCTACAGTGGGTAGGTACGAACGCCCTATCTTATTCTTCAGAGTTTTCCAGGCTGTGTACCCTGACAAACTTCATAACCCTATCTCAGCAATCTCATCTACTCTATCACTTACATTGGTGAAAACTCTCATGAAGCATTCACTACATGTCTAAAAAAGAGTCAACAAGGGCTCAGAGGACTAGGAGAATAGGGCAGGATTTGGAAAAAGGTTCTCCTAAGGATCCTGTTTGTTTCCTTCCTAGAAGCCCCTGGGTTCAGCAACGTTTCTGGTGGTGTCAGAAGGGAGTGGTCCACCCAGCTGTAACTGCAAGCAGGGGAACATAACACCAGTACAGGGACTGCGTTACAATTCTGTACTGAGGCAGCAATAGGATCATTAGGGAACCTGGCTTCATGGTAAAAACTTGGACAGAAGACATTATTCACTACTACATCATAAATACTGGAGAATGCAGAAGTTCTTGTCATAGAAAGAAACAGCATTTTGCTATGTCACTTCTATCATTTTTCCTTTGACCTAAAAGTCATTGTACTACCTCATCAGTAGCTGTATGTTTTTCCGCTCTGTATCTCCATAGCAAAATATGAATATGATGCCTTTGCTGCTGATGTTAATTAGAACGTTCTTTCCAAATATCATGTGTGCTACACACATGCAAGAGTCTGTGCCAACCACTGGCCACATACTCAGCTCCCAGTAGCTTTCAACAGCTCTAAGGCACTCCAACTTCCAAGTGGACAACTGTAGCCTTTGCCTTGGAAAGTGAAAGAAAGAATTGTCTTCAGCTTCTTCCTACAAGGTTCTTGTCCACAGTATCTTTCAAACCAACTGCTTTTGAAGGATATGGTCCTGGCTGCACCCAAAACTAAGCATTTGCTGTAGCTCTGGCATTCTTCTCCTGATGCTCTGCCCTCCACCCCTCCAAATTCTCCTTAAATGGCCATTTGCAACAGTCATCAAAGTGTCAGCCACGGTCAGGATGACAGAAACAAGAGGAGGATGCCAGAGAGCCATTCAGAAAGGAAATGTCAGATTTAGGTTTAAAAAAAAAAAAAAAAATTGTGGTTGCAAGATTAACACCAAGAGGTGACAAGAAAATACTCATCTCTCACCCAAGGGGGTGAAATCAAAAGAAAATTGGAAGAGTGAGGTGACATTTGTGTGCAAATGTGTAGACTGATCCTCAAACAAGATCATGCTTCACACACTTGTTTTCTCTTTCGCTCCATAGTAAGTTTTTACTCACTTTTGGAAAGTCTTCATAATGCTGCTCTTGTCCCCAGACCCACCGCTGCTTCCTGTTATCTCCTGGAACTCTAGAAACTGCTCATGTGTCCCTGACTGCTCATTGTGTCCCCCATGTTCATCTAGGACTTTAGACTTTCTTGAATGCCAGTGCTTCAAGGAGGCCATTCTACATATACTTCCAAGCAATGCTCTGGCCACTATTAATATGCAACACTGTCCAAAACCAGTGCAGTGGTACATAAGACACAGGCATGAACCATGGAACACCTCAGGTTCTCTCACCAGGTGGACTGCAACATCAGCAGGGATAATGAAAAGCAACGAGTGAGGTCATGCGGTACAGAAAACTTTAGTATCATTTGAAGCAAGAAAAGTCTCAGTCCCGCAGTCCCTACACAGCAGTACATCACAAGGTTGAGTATCCTCCCACAGTCTCTCAAAACAAAAAATAAATACACACCTTCATCACCAATATGTTTTGTATTCCTAGAAAACGTAAGGAATGCATTGCCAAAATTTTACTTTGCATTAGGGTCCACTACCCAAAAGTTTAGCAATCTTGAATTAGGTTGCGTTTGCACTTACTGTATCTTTACGCTGCATGCTTCTCAAGGCAAGATCTCACTGGCATCTTTTGTGGAGCAGTATATATGCATGCACAGAACTGTCCTCCCCAAGCATCAATTCTAGTGAATCCACTCAGTGTCTCTTATATGAAACACTGCCAGGAGACAACACAATACTGTAGTAAACTAATACCACTTACAATGTGTTAAAATTGCTGCACCACTGTTTATTTTATCCAGCTTCTATCTGCTTCTATTTATAAAGATCTGCTTGTTGCATCAGAAGTCACCCGCTAAAGTACCAGCAGGAAATAGCTGTGGTGGTCAACACAAAATAACACTGGGCAAGGGTCTTAAAACTGTTGTTTTAAAAACACAACTCAAAACATCCAAACTGGGATGGCCAAAGCAAAGTCCCTGAATACAAAAAGGCATCTTTTCAGAGTCACAAGTAAGAACCAGCACTAATAAAATCATTTATAAGTACACGTGTAACTCTGACCTTTTCCTAACAGCCCACAAAATTAAAGGATCCTCAGAGCAAGGAACACATCTTACTCCGCGATGAGCAGGGAACTTAGTTTTCTCTGATAAAAAATAAATAAATAAACAAACAAATAAATAAATGGGGGGGAAATCACTAATTTTCAGATTTAAAAAAGTAACCTAAAATCCACATTTTTCTCTGATTAAAATGAAACACCACTAATATATGGATATATGCATAGTGGTATTTCATTTTGATCATGGAAAAATGTGGATTTTGGGTCACTTTTTTAATTCGATACTTGGGATTTTTTTTGTTTAATCAGAGAAAACCAGGATCCCTGCTGATGAGCATCATCTAAGTTTACAGAGAGCACCGTATAAGTGATAGTAAGTCATCATCCCTGAGGTGCTGACATGCTGGCTGTACTATTGCTCCCTCTGGTCTGTGCTCTCAGCCGTACTGCTGTAAACGATGTGCTGAGCTGGCTTATTCTAACAAGCAGCTCCGTTTTTATTTTAAAGATGATCTGGAAAATTTCCTCTGCTGGACATCTGCTTGTATTTACACTATAGAAATTAATGTTTTAACAGGGAGATGATTGTGATGAGGGTGATTAAAAGACTGTGGGAGATCCCTTTTTCCTCAACCTAATACAGTCTAATTTGCCAGCATGCACCTGTGCACCACTAATGATTCATTTACCGAGCATTTGTGTCTGTCTAGGCATTTGCTCCATGCCGAGCACCAGGTCTCTGAACATACCACTTGCCAGTTGCTTCACAGAATCTGGAAAACCAAATTCTTCATTTACACCACATGAGAACCTGACCTTGAGACTGCAGAACCAGAGTCTACAGCACAGCAAGGGCGGACGCTCGGGTTGTCTTTTAGGGGCCCGACTTCCTAGGTGTTTAAACTTTTCACTTCTGCATGTTCTGAGAGTGAGATCAAATGCTGCTGAGATTCAAGCATTGCCCAAAAGAGCTCCAAAAGCAACCCTGCAAAATCCCAATTGCCTCAGGGGAGCTATTCTTTTTCTTTTCCTGGAAAGGCAAGCAAGACATAGGGCCAGCAATTTTTCAATTAAGGCAGGCCTATTTTGTGCCTGGACTTGGTAAGTTTTCATGATCATTTTGTTTGGCTGGTTTAAAGCATCTTCTCTGGGTTCCAAAACAATCAACCTGAAGGCTCTGGGCAATTAGCAGAATCACAATTCCCATGATCATCTGTAGGTATTTTGTTAATAACCCTAGCTATTTAAGGCACATTAAATAATTCAAAAGCCATTTTTCTTCAGTTACCACTTGTGCAAACTCCAACTTGAACTGTCTATTCCTTTGCCCATGAAAGAAGTTTTGAAGAGCATAGCAGAATTAATCTCTGCAGTCCTTCAAGCTGCTTTACCACTCTCTCACGTGGGGAGAAGGGAAAATAAAATGCTATTTATAGAGGGTAACCTGGGAAGGACCAGCAGGTACTGGAAGAGCAACCACGAGGAGTAAAGTTGTGACAATGCTGAATCTAATAAGAAGTGCATGTGGACCAAGTCTTTGTGCCAAGGAAAATGCTGAGAACATGCAGGATGTAAAACCACTTTCAAGCCTTAAGCTTGACTGGCAGGTTTCCTAGACACTCCAATAAGAATTCACTCACGGAGGCATTTTTAAAAACTGCAGCAGAAGTTAAAAAACTAAACGTCTATTTAAAAGACCATTAGATCACTTCCTACAGAGCCCCTTCCCACTTTAAAAGGGTTCAGCCAGATGGCCTGAAACTTCAGTTCCATGAATGTAGAGAAGTACTTGATCCCAGCAGGTCAACAGTCATACAAGGATGGACCCAAATCTGGCCTGGAGAGAGCAGCAGAGACAAAAAGTTCCATCAACAACAGCCTTAAACACCAATGCTGCATCTCAGAGGAAAAATTTTGATGCAGCTTTGCCATTTCCACCTGAGCCAAAATTTTGATACAGCATTACCCCCAGGCTCCCAAAGGGAGGCAGGAGTGACCCTAGTAAGAAAGTCTTCGGGCTAAAACTTCACTCCTGGCACTGTGCCCTCTTAGACACCTGCAGCCACTATTCAACTACCTTCAAATTGTAGACCCTTGGCTAAAGAGCATTCAGTCTCATACAAACCACACCAACATGGGCGAGATGCTTCTTAAGATCAGTATACCACCATGCACATTCATTGGCTATCTTGTCTGACACGCACAGAGAAACTAAAGCACAGAGAGCTGGCTATACTAGGGAGGACACCAGTTTTGTTTAACCCTTGGGTAACTGATTTGATTTGATACCACTGGTATCCTCCCTCCCTGGTGTAGCCAGTTAAATAGTGCTCCATGTCTTTCAACTTCGGTTGGGCATGTGCCAGGGGCAACAAGACAGCCAGTTCACTAGGCCCGGGCAGAGGCATTGAAAGAATCCTTTTTTAAATACACGGCACAAACCAAGGTCAGCCATTTTTAATAATTGGGATAGCAGCAACATATAGACCATATCCTTTCGGTGTGGGGGAGAGGGTATGTCAATCCTATAACTGTTGCAAAAGGTGATGAACATCTCCATTTCTGACTGCTGTAATGCTAATATACTACTCCTGTAGACTTTAGACAACAAGTATGAGCATAAACCGGAATCCTAGAGTACTTATTTCACACAGTTCTTTCAAACATACTCCTTGAATACTAAGGCTTTCCCAACAGGGTCAATGAGAGCTGTTCCAAGGTACATAATACATGGCCCCTCCTCATCTTACACAAGGGAGAAATCCAAAGCGGGCATTTTAAAATGATGGTCATTCTAATTTTTCATCAACCTGATTGAATACTTCCCAGCTGCACATCAGAAAAACTGGCTCAAGTTGCAATACTCCTAATACACACGTTTGTTTACAAATGGACAAGGTGTTTTGGCACAGCTCCTGCATCTTTGGAAGAAGTTGGTTTTGACATGTTGGGAAAGGACTTGAACTTCAAATGGGAAGCAATTAAATGAACACATCTGAAAACATGAAACAAACACCAGCCTACATTTGTTTTCATTTCCTTATCTTCAGCTGCCGGTCTACGGTTAGCATTTTTAATTTTCTGTGTCACTGCAAACTCCCTAATGATTGTACTGTGCCTAGCAAATAGGCTTCCTTCCTCCCCGCTATATTCCTGGTATTTCTAAAAGGAAGAATTCAATATGGCTCTAATTTCTTTAGCTTGTTCTCCATGTACCACCACCACCACCATGGGCAGCCACAGAAGTCTGCACAGTGCTAGGAGAAGGTTTACCAGTTGCTTCTGCTCCTGATGTCAGAGCCAACAACGGACCATGGACAACATTTGATGGTCGCCTTCCCCAACCCTCACCTCCCAAAAAAGCTCTAGTGTTGTAAAAAACACATATTTAGTAACAAAATGGTGGAACTGCTGAGGAAGAATGTCCTGCACTGGAAAGCTTGTCTAACTCTATTCCAGCTCCATAGCTGATCCAATGAAAGGTATCACCCTAAGAATCCTTGCCTGTGTGAAAATGAAGACAGCTTTATGATTTGGAAGAATATAAGTCTTTCCGTTGGATTTTCATGTTTTAGTCTCAGAGGTGCTCCTGACAGTCTCATACCAGTAGGGCTTTTATACATATCAGATATATTTTTGTATCTTATTCCCATTTTTTAACAGAAAACTTGAATAATAAAGGAAAGACATGGGCCCAAACCAGAAACACACCCAAACTTTGGGGAGAAGGAAATCCCAATTTGGATGTTAATGTTACATTTGGAACCATTTGCTGCTAAGAAACAAAACTTAATTTGAAACCCCAGCAATTCGGTGCCAGGATATTTAGAGATACTCAGATTTCTGGGTCTAAATCCACACAAAGTAGGCTTCCTTCTAGCTCTGCAATCACAAGACAATGCCAAAGGGGGCTGGCATTCTCCTGATGCTTTCCATCTCATGAAAGATAAGCTTTTTACATGGGCAAACACCCCAGGCTATCAGGTGATCTTGCCAGCACTCAGCCACAGGAGGCAGAAATAGCTTGCAAGAATTAAGCATTACAGGAATTCAAACCTGAATCCTTAGGCAGCCTTCATGGATCAGCTCAAAGCCAAAGGAGAGGATGCTGATTCTCTTCCTTTTTAAAATTAATTTTCCTAGAGAGTGGAGAAATTTGTCTTCCCATTAAAAAAAAAAAGGAAAATTATGGAAGAACTCAGTGATAGGATTCACCCAAAAATAATGTGAATGGAAAAACGAAATATGTTAAAAGAAAAGCTCCACAAAATCCAAACCCCTTCAAGACGCAGGGTTTGGTCCCCCTGCTGTGCCTACACATTCTGACTCGCGTTGGAGAGGCTGAATCTGAAGAATCCAGCATAAAAGACCTGGCAAACACTGTGCCTGATAAGAAACAGTTCAGAAAAAAAATAAATCATTATAATTACATTGAGATAATTAGAATAGTCACAAAAGTTCCCCTTGGATACAAGTCAGCATGTGGGAGTGAGGGATTAAGATCAAGTATTCACAGCGTTTCCCAGTCAGATGCTGCAATATCAAAGCCTGCATACTAAGGTGTACCGGTGTTTCTTGGAGGGACAGCACAGTAGCTGATGCTGCAAGCAACATAATTTGTACATGTGCATGCATCTCCCTTGCCTTTCCACAGGGTATGCAGTTTTTTGTTTTTGTTTTTTGGGGGGTGGTTCCCCCTTTTTGTGATCTAGTTCAGTGCTCATAAAAGTGAAGCATTAACAGCCACATCCAGGCAAACTCTGTTCCAACTCTGCTCTGACAAGGTCTCAAGCCCGAATTAAATGTGAAATTCTCTTTGGCATTGTTCATCCAAGTACAGCAAGCAGGAAACACCAGTTCTACCAGGGTCCGCAGTCACCAAAAAGAGGGGCAGAAAGGTCAAGTGTTATATTACCTCCTCTTTTAAATGACAGAAACAGAGGAAAGGTCAGTCTTGGAGTACATTAAGCATGAGCCCTCTGGAGCCATGAGACTACAGGCCTGAATGTCAGGCAGTTGATCTGTATTGGAAAATGATAGGACATAACAGAACTACTGCATGAGCTGCCATCCCAGGCCCCAGACATGAATGGTGCCCCATAGGTAAGGGAGCCCAAGTACGCTGCCTTTGCTTCACAGCTCAGGAAAACAAGCCACAAGAAGCAGTGATGTGCTGAAAGTTGCACTGGAGAGTTCAAGGACTGTCGAAGTTCTCCCCAGTACAAAAGAAACGTCTACCTGAGAGGAGAGCTTTGACAATCTTTGAACTCTCCTCTGCCTGACAAAGGGTGTTTGGACCCAAAAGCTTGCAAAGAAAGAATTTTTTTTGGCTGCCATTTTGTTGGTCTAATAAAACGTGTCACCTCTAGCCCCAGAGTTTTGTCTGCCTCTTCTTTTTAGACCAACATGGCTACAAGCTATATCCCTGAAAGTTGCACTGGGATATCGTGACAGAGACTGACATAAAATCTCATTTCCCCGAGCTCCAGTCCTGCACCTCAAGTACCCACCAATTCTTCTTCTCATGGAAGGAACTTGCGCTCTTTCATGCAGTTTGGGTCTACAATCCCTCTCTTTTGTAACGCTGATGAAAGGAGGAAAGAGAGGAAATGATGGTGAAGAAATGGAGAGTTGACCAAGGTGGGGGGGGCTTCAGTGCTATGTGGTGTATGTGGGATGGGGAGCTTGACAGAACAGAAGAGTAGCTGTTAAAAGGGCACTGAACAGCATGGGCACAGAGTAGCTGTGCCACCCGCCCACTAGGCGCAGCCTGGGGTCTTCCTACCTCCCTTTGCTCCTGAATGCATCCTGCCACCCCACTGCAGGCCGTCTGTTGACATATCAAGATTCAACCACAGAAGATGCACCTTATTTAACTTAATCATCGTCTTCCCCTTCGGGTACTTGCTAAGGGTGTCTGTTGGCCTCCTTTCTTGAAGTGCTGTGACAGTGCAGCAGTTTGGGGAGTTCAGAGGTTCTCCCACGTGGCTCCGAGACGCAGCTGATGCTGGAATTCACTCCAGGGCCACCGCACCTTGCATCAGCAGCACAGGGCACAAAAAGACCTTTTGAGATGAAGACCAATAACTCCAGAGAAGCAGTATTTTTGCCTGGTCTTCCCCAGAACATGAAATGCAAATACCACCCCAGGAAAATTCAGGGGGACTCCACGGGCTGCCTCCCTCTTGAGATAACTTCTTCAATCCTGAAGAAACTCATTAGCACCGAGATGGACATTCCCATTTAATTTCCTGAAGCAGGGAGGGCAGGTTCATGCCTGTACTTCCATACTCCAGAAGACCTGGGGAATGCTGTGGAGCCTTCCCAAAAGGAACATTTTTTAAACTGCACTTGCTGTCAAATGAGCCACTGGCTTCCAGGGAAGTTAAGCAGACTTTACTGCAAACAAGGAACGGCACATTCACACATGGCATTGCTTTCCTTGAAGGTATTTACAGTTTACTTTTTAGTGCTCCTTTAAGTTCAAAGGGTCTACTAAAGCCTATTAAGCCATTGACATCAAACTGGTTACTTAATTATCCTGTTGCAACCTTTAAATTAGCGATTTATAACCCTTTCCTCATAGGTGCCAGCGTTTGTGAGCAATTCAGCAGGGCCTTTGGTAGGGTGGGTTAAAGAAAGGAAAACACAGACTTGTACTCAAGTCAATTAACTTTTTAGAGGGACTCCCTATGGAAGGAAAACATAAGAGGGAGCTGACCCCACCATTAGGAGAAGGCAGGGTTAAGGAAGCCATAGAGGGTAGACCCCTACCCCACTGGGCTACAGGGGCAAGCCAGGCATCTTGCTGCAGTTCTACAAACAGAAGATGCAGCTATGATCAGAGGGGTGCCAAAAGCAGTCTGTAATCAAACCAGCTGTAAACAGGTACCTGCTCATTCAGACTGGAAAGTCAAAGACACCCAGATATGATGCTAGAACATCACTCCCTTCAGAAAAAATTGCCATGCCTTAATCACACCAGTCTGTGGGATGCCAGGGTAAGGCAGCTTCTGACCTTGACCTGTCCCTATTACGAATATCTGTAGCTATGAAGCACAATGTGGTGGCAAGCAGAAAGGCCAGAGCTTGTCAGTTAATTACACCCACTGAACAACAGGATATGGATGTTAGGTCCAGGTAGGGCCAGACACTAGCTTTGCTTTCTGCAGTCAGAGCCACGTCTCCACATGGTACTGCACTGTGCATAGAGCTGCTGTTCTCAACCTTGTTAGACTCTAGGCACCTTCAGAAAATGCAAGCTCTGAGTTTTCACAGGTTTTCTGACTATGGAAAAAGCAACAGAGCAATGCTTCTGTTGCAAGCAGCTCAGAAAGACCACAGCCTTCTGAAAGGTCAGCAGATTTTGGCACTCCGGATCCCATTTGAAATCTCTGGGTTTCTCTAGCAAATCCTACATGGGTGTCTGTATACCAACAGTGCTAATATTGCATGGAGCCCTCTGCACACTTAAAAGGATCTCATGGCATCCTAACAAGGCCCTCTGTTTGAGAATCACTTCCATGGAGACTTCCTCATTTGCTTTACAGGGTATGCTGGAATGCATCAAAACTGGACCAGAATCTGCACATGCCAGTAAGGCACAAAATCTAGGGTGAGATTTTCCAAGCTGCCAACACCCCAGGGGACTGATCACACTGAAAATTTAACCACTTAATTAGCTGCCAAATTGGAACTAAACTTTTCTAAAAGCTCTAAGCCAACCGAGGGTGTTGATTTTTTTTTTTTTGGACAGTCCACCATGTAGTAGCTGGTATTATTGACCTGATCCAACCAGGACTCAGTTTCTCATTTTTCTTCTATAGTGCACTGAAGTGTGCTAAGCACACTGAACTGAAAGGTTAAAACTACTTGGCCAGAGTGAGGTCACAACGTGGGGCAATGACACAGGGACGTCTACAACCCAGGATCTTGTTCTAATGGCACCTCACTATAAGAGGATATTATTTTACTTACGGTTTGGTTACTTCCTTCAGTTCTTTTGGTTTAAGATTCAGAACTCTTCCAGACAGAAGGATGGTGCTAACCAGAGTACCTCAGCCCCTACTATCACCATTTAGTCAAGCCTCAATTTCCTTTAGCTGTCAGCTCTTACTGTGCTAAACACCTGCCCTGTTCTGCCCGGTACTGTGAGTTTCTCTGACCAAATGAAGAGGGGGGCCCCAAATCACTTCTGCATTTAAACATGCATCTGTCCACCTAGGAGATGATTTTGGTCCTAATCCCACCAACTATCCCCCGCCAATGAGCTCCAAGAAGCATACGGCACTACTGGCACTACACAAACTTCGAGGACTCACCCATGTTTGGTAGCTAAGCCGTTCCATCCTGATGTCAGATGCTATATACAAAATCTAAAAGGAAAGATTTCTATTAAGTAGGTAAATCATTTAACAAAAATTTCCCAACACAACAGTTCATCAACCCTAAAACTATCCCCTCTCCATTGACATGGATGTCTCTTTCTTCCAAAACAATCCAATTTGTTTGTAAAAATCATTTCACTTTCAAAAACTTCTGATTTTGTAAGTTTTTGATGGCCAAGTGGATCATTCACGAAGGTTTTGCAAAGTGCCCCAAGTTCCTGCTTTAAAAATGGTCTGTATGAAAAGGATGAAACACTTTTTGGTGCAGGATTCTATGAAAACCCCTGCTTTCACATAATTTACTGCCACAAATTGAAAACCAGGAGGTCTTATAAGAAAAAACATGGGTAAACTCAGGGTAAGTTTAAATTACCCAAGGATTAAAAAGAAAAAGACCCACACGTACAAAACATTCTCTGCATTCCCTGCCCTTTCTTGGGAGTAGTTACACCCAAATCAGCTCTCAGTCCACAAGCTGCTCTGTTGTGCTAATCTCTCTGGAATCACAGAGAAAAGCAATAAAGTTCAAATGCAAGTCCCAGCCAGGCATCAAAACACCCCATCACACCCCAGGCATTAGGAGCAGAAATAAAGTAGATTTCCCTTTCTAAATCAACGTGAAAGAGAGAAGGGATGGATGAACATACTGGTTATGGAAGTCCTTCCCCTGCCCCACCAAAACCTCCCATTTCCAAAGAATGCAGTAGCCATGACTGTTTCTAGAACAGGTGTGTCCCCTTAAATACATCATTTGTCACACTTGTGGCCCATGGATACAGTTCTAGGGATTATATTCGAACCATTGCATACCAGCTGTAGTTCACCCCACAGAGGTATCCTGTAACTTCTTGCAAAGGGGGAGTTGCTTTCAATAGCAGACGGAGCCCCTTGCCATCTGACCTTGCAAATATGACTCTGCAGTCTTGCAATAGAAAACTTAGGAACATTTGTGCTCCTGGTGTATACACAAGTTCAGGAGCAAATGCCAAGTTCCCCACACAGGAATGACAGCACACTCCCCAGTTAAATGTGTAAACGGCTTTAGGGTTGTAGCTGTGTTGGTCTAAGGCCACAGGCAGGCAAGGTGAATACATGGTACCAGCAGAGTCTCCCTATGCCGGATGAAGTATTTCTGCCCAAAAGCTTGCAAAGAACTTCTTAGTTGGTCTAATAAAAGATATCAAAGAACCTTGCCTGCCTAAGCAGCTTTAGATATTTTTGTTTTCATTATTCCTTAACTTCAACTGATTATACCAAACAAATGTGCTGAAGATCTCCTGGAATGAGAGCACATGACTCAGCAAGGCCCATTCAACCAGTGCCCGGCAGGAAATGCTGGTCGAGCCATTATCAGGGCTCTACTAAAACACTGCAGATACAGAGTTTAGTGCACGAAAGCAAGCAACATGCAACACAGTCTGAAGGCCACAAGGGACCTTAGGGCCAGCTAGTCTAGTCCCCTGCCTACCACATGCTATTGATTTCCACCAAGCAGGTCCTGCATTCAGCCACAGCTTCTGGCCAAGCTGCAGCATTGTTTAGAGAGAAAGATCAGCTAGGTGTAAGGACTCCCAGATATCAGGAATCTGCCACATGCCCAGGTACGCCATTTCAATGGTTAATTCATTCTGGTGCAGGGGTTTGAACACACATCAGCACCTCTGCTCATCCCTACTGTTGCGAAGGCAGAGACAGCTCCAGGCATCATGACTAGCCTGCAGGCAAGAAGGAAGTGGCAGCCTGACTGTTTTCCTTACGGGGGGTGGCGTGGGCAGAGACTTTTCAGCAATCTTCTGATAAACAGCTTTTTCAGGACTGGGCGACGCACCAAGTGAGATGAACCAGCTCATCTATCTGGTTTCAGGAGAGCCTCCCGCACTTCCATTCTAACCTTGGCCATTCATTTAGCCCACAGGATCACACAAACCAGGCATCTCCACACAGGCCAAGCCTACAGTTCAGACTCCAACAAAACAAAACAAAAAAAAGCCTCTTTCCTCCTGCTGCTATTTCCCACCTTTTCAAGACGTCCAAATTCATACCCATAAAAATTAGCACTCACTGTTGGATGCATTTATTCTTTCACCAACTCGCTATTATATTGGGTCTTTTATTACTAGGAAAATATCGATAGTATAAATGCCATCCTTTTGTTTTCTGAGAACAGGAGTTCAACATTTAAATCTTTTCCATTATGAAGATTAAACATTTTTTATGTTTCCACTCTTCACTGCTAGTACAGTGACCTCTGTGTCAGTGATTTCCCAGCAGTCTGTGGCCAGATGGGCTAAGGGCTCTTAACTTTATCTGTCTATCATTAGATTGCAGAAACCATACAATCTGGTTTTTCTCTAGCAGCTTGAAGATGAGATCCAAGTAGCCATCCATGACACACCGGGACAAATTAAGATCCAGTTACATTTGTGTTTATGACAAACAGGATGTGCATTTAGGGAGTTTCTCCATACAGCTATACTCCTTGCTTAACATCATAGTTAGGTTCTTGAAAGAGGCAACTTTAAGTGAAACGATGTTAAGCGGATCCATTTACATCACAATAGTTACCTGCTAGCAGGCGGCAGCCAAACAACATTAACTTATAACCGAACATTGCCCGACTCTAAACAAGTATGTTCTCTAATAAATCAGCGACATAATAAAGAAACAATGTTAACCGGGATGACATTAAGTGAGGAATACCTGTACTTAACTACATTTTATATCTAACCTAGTAGTATTAAAATACCAATAAAAAGTTATCAACTGATAAAAAGAAAAATGTTTCAGACATGGAGGAACCCATATCTCCTTATGAAGTGTCCAACATATTACTCTGGCATAGGAGACAGCCCTAGCCACAAATAGGGTATCTTCTGTATTCATACAGGCCCAGTGGGATTTAATTTCTCAGTGTAAAAGGGCAGAGGTTTATTTTTAAACAAAGTAATTAATTTCAACTCGATGCATAAGAATTTAGTTGCTGTTTAGTTGTTACTAGGAGCAGTGAGAGAACTGAGCTATCCAAGACTGTGTGTATAAAGCTCAATCCAAGTGTAAATTTCCATGATTGCCAATACAAAAGATGCTCTCCACCAAAGTATAGTTATTTCAAAATGTGTCTGTATGTCTAGGAGTTTTTTGCCTGAAGTCTCCCCTTCAAATGACTAAATGCACTGATGAAGTTTTTTTTTTTTTAGTGCCACAGCAAATCCCCACTGTCAATAAGAAGAAAATGATTGTTCTGCTGCTGCATAATGATGGAGAAAGCTATAATTTCTGACTGAGACCACAGCCATGAATTAGTGTTTTTTTTTTTTTAAATAAAATGCATCAACAAATTCATTCACATTTTACAGCATTTCAACCATTGAACTCTTCGCACCAATTTTACCCACGTTGTGTTGATGCTTTTGTTTTCTCAAAGAAAGTGCAATTCTTATTAGTAGATAACCATTAAGACATGCTGATTTGCGGCTAAAGATAGACTTTATGCTAAATTTAGGACTGCTTTTTGCTAGCCAACAGGACATACCATATGCATGCAATTATATAGTTTAACATACATTTTATTGTATTAGGTAATAGTGAATAGCATTTCTTATTAGACAATTGATTTTTTTAAACTGTGATTTATGTCAAGCTGCTTAAAAATGTGGCAACCAGCAGTATCATCTTTTTTTAAATACTAGCTAAAATAATTTTATTTGTGCTGGAACAAGATTTTTTTTTTTAATCCATAACTAGTCTTGAACTGATTGTTTCCATCCATTGAGCCTGTACATCAACATTTTAGTACTAGTAGGTCTAAGCCTCTCATACTTAGGTTTTTTCAATGATTGGAAGAGGAAAATATGTCTCCCGTTTTTTTCAGTTGTGAGTTTTCTCCACTTCGAATGAGCGGGTTATGGAACTGAATACTGCTGAAATTAAGCACATATTCTCTCTGCACCTGCATAAGAAGCTACTGCTGTCAAAAGCTGGTTTATCACTTCAACAAGCTCCTGTTCCTGGTGCTTAGGCAATGACTTTTCCCAGGCTGGCAGTCTGACTTCCTTTACAACTTTAGCAGTAAATACATACTGCTTAAATGTTATTTCTTGTTCAATTTCTGTATTACATTAAGTTTTCAGGCCTAATGTAGGTAAACTTCAATTCAATCTTAAACAGGTTTGAAATTCTGAAATTAGATTATATTTAAACAAAATCAGAGACTTTCTTGCACAAATTATTCATTTTTATCCCACATGCCCACCACTGTCCACCTTCCCCTTTCCCAGCATCTCAGGTGCCCAATATCTGTAAGGTTGCAACTCTCAAAATGCTGAAACACAACAACAAAACTAAAGCTCCTGCCACACCCAGAAAACAGAAACACTGACACTAGTTTCTCTGTGATTTCCAACTTGCTTCCCCTGTACAGGTACAATGAGAAAGGGGCAGTTATTATCTCCACCTACGTTCCCTTTAGCCACTTAGGTTAGGGAGAAAAGATCATGGAAAGAGAAAAAACATGAACCCTGAGGATAAAAAGATCAAGCATGGGTCACTGCCAGGAAGAGTCTAGAAGCTCCCTTTCCCCTGATCCAAGACCACTGTACATAGGAAAGCAGATGAGACACAGTCTTAAAACTGTATAAATGGATACGGACACCAAGCAACTTCCCCAATGTCCCTTTCAAATGTCTACACCTGCCTCCACCATACTGGGCAGAACATCCATCCAGTTCTCTTCAGGAATGAAACCACTAGGATGAAAACCGTGCAAGAGTCTGGAGCAAAACCAGGAGTAAAGATTAGTTGGTTCTGTTTGGTCAAAGAGGGAAAAAGTTAGTATTTGGAGGGGAGAAGAAAGAGATGCAGCCCCCTCAAGTCGCCTCTAAACAAGGGTAAGAGGTGAGCTTCATCTAATGGAGTTTTCTCTGACCTCAGTGACTGAATTTATGTGGCCTGGACACCAGAAGTGAAGCAGAGTTGTATGCTCCTTCCTACTGCTCAGGCTGTTTCAGGCCTTAGCGGCTTACTAGTGCTACTTTTAAGGAAACTGCGAGACAATTCTATCCTTCTTTAAGCCAATAGTTCGCTACTCACGAGTGTTGCACTGGTGGCCCATGTGCTGCGTACAGCTCTCAAGGGGTTAAATTGCAGCCCCCTCGGGGCTGCTCCGCCCCTCCATTGCTCCAGCTGCAGGAGCAGCTGGAACTTCCAGGCTCCCTCCCTCTGGCTTCCCCTTCCTGCCCATGCCCCATGGGGCATGGCAGCGCAGCAGAGTGCAGCCTTCAGCGCTAGGGAAGCCTGCAGCCCTGGGTGCCTGACTGACATGGTGCAGCAGGGGAGTCTGCAGCCAGCAGAGCCAAGGGCAGGTTGGAGGCACCTGGATGCATGGCACAGGAAGGAGACGTCCTGCACGTGGTGCGGTGGGGGGGACATAGGGAACAGCAGCAGTAAGGAGGCAGTGCCTGGGGACAAAGGGGTGTGGGGTCAAGGGCATCTGGTCCTCAGGCCTCTGGCAGCAGCCCCCAGCCACTTTGAACTTGTACAGCCTTGCACTAACTGGCGGAGGAAAACTCTGACCTCACACACAGCTCGAGTGCAACGCTACACACAAACTTATTACAGAACAGCAAAATGAATAGGAAGTCTATTTGCTAATGATTTTCTTCAGCTAAACAGATGCAAATATGAAGCCGAATGGTTCATTTTTAAATCAGGAGACATCGATCCTGCAATGAGGTCCTGCACAGCACCGCGGCTGCCACTATAACAAATGAATGGCGATTTAATCTGGTTATCTGATGGCTATTGGTACAATGACAGTCCCTCATCAGACTGCTATTGACAGTATGCACTTTAGCTGGCTGCAGGAACAAACCTATTGCACTTGTCAGCCAATCAAGAGGCAGATTTAACCACAAAAATATATCAAACTTATAACTAGTCTGGTTCCTGACTGGCTGGAGGTTTATTTTTAAAATTATCCATGACAGAGGGTTAGCCATCCAGTAATCAGATTGTTGTAATTACGGCACTAAAAGAAACAGACAGAGCTACAGTACCTGAATTCTGCCACGAAACAGAACAAGCCCTATACAAGCCATTTGGTCATTTATGCTTTCTATGACTTTTAGCACTATTGTCAGATTTCAAAAAGTAACTTTTATCATGATGGACCAGGCCACAGGAGAAGCGCTCACAATGCAGCCCTGTCAGATACCAACAAATCTGCAAATTCTGCTAAACACCTTGGCAAGAGGACACAAAAAAGGAAAGGAAAGGAAAGGAATCATGATGGACTGAATGCTCCTAGTAAAGAGGAGAAAGGGAAGGGGACAACTGGCATCCTTGTAACAGAGATTTGCCTCTTGCATTCCAAAATTATGAAACAGACCTCCATCACCAGACCTCCCTGGCAATGACTGGCGCCATCCCAGTGCCCTCCATCTGGGGAATCTCACAACTTTTATCATAAAGGGGCACACTGTCAACTGGAGGTTTGTTAAAATGACTAACATAAAATATACAATTCAGTTTATGATCAAAGACTGAACAAACTGTCCTAAAATAATATTAAAAATGGTAAATGGACAAATGGTGAAACTCCTCTGCATTTATATTCTCTTGCTATGACAATCGTGCTGAAACCATGTGCATACAACTGAGAAAGAGAGGGAAAGTGGCGGTGAAGATGCATGTACTACTTCTTTCATCTGTAGCAGGAGGAAGACTGGAAGCTTGGGAAACAGGCTCTGCCTGGAGAAGAAAAATGCCATTAAGGATGACACTTGGTTCTCTTATCCAGTCGAGGTCCTTGTTCTGTGTCAGAAGACAGACACTCGTGTGGTTTTCTTTCCCAGATTCATAAAATAGTTCTTTTCTTTAAGAAGTAAGGGTTTTCCACTCCCCTGTTGACAATTAAATAGGACTGTAATACTAATTAATCACAGAAAAGGAGTGCCCAAAGATGTACACTGTGGTCAAGGTCTCATTTTTTACGTAGACTGGAAGCTATTTTCAGGATAGGACTGAGAAGACCCCGGGGGGAGGCCATAAAGCAAGTCACGAAAACCAGCCAGAAATGAAAAGTGGTGTAAGACAGACAGTGCACAAATAACCTCTTGAAAATAAATGGTCTAGAAAGGCAGTTATTCCCACAATTGTTCAGGCATGTCAAACCCCCTTCTTCTGAGAACCTCAGCCCGCCCCTGCGTCACCTTCTGCCGTGTTGCCCAATGTTACTTACCACAGAGATGCACAAAGTCAACGGGAGCTGACAGCTATAACACTCTTTGCCCCACTGTAGCATTGCCAGCCCCGAGACCTGCTAGGGGCTATTAGGGCTCCAGTCAAGTAACTGAACTCTAGGTCTGTGTGAAGCAGCAAATGTTCAGTTTGAATTTGGCTGCTTCAAGGGACAGTGATTCGATCTGGTGATTCGAATCACTGTCCCGATTCAGCCAATTCGGATTTGGAGCTTCCGCCGCCAAATCAACTACCGAAGCTTTGGACAGCCATAATAGATAGAGATACACTCCCAGACGGTGAGGGAGGGGCGGAGAGAGGCTGGGACTAGGGAAGGGGTGGAGGGAGGGGTGCCGTTCCCAGGGCTGCACTGTGCCCTGCCTGTACACCCACGCCTGGACTCCACCTGTCCCCCCTCACCCCAGTTCCTGGGCTGCGTCATGCCGTGGTGCAGGCAGCTGGTGTCAGCTGCTCCCAGGGCCACTGCAGCAGGGGCAGGGGGTAGTGGCAGCAAGCAGAGCCCTGGGCAGTGCAAGATGCAGCGCAGCTTGTCCGCATTCACCCCAGCCCCTGCTGCAGCACCCCGGGAGCAGCCAACACCAGCTGCCTGCGCCAGGGCACGGGGCAGCCCAGGAGCTGGGGTGAGTGGGGACAAGCAGAGCACAGGTGCGGCCCCAGGAACCGCGCCCCTCCCCCTGTGCCTTCCCTAGTCCCAGCCTCCCTCCCTCCCTGACCACCGTATGAACCTCTCTCTATTTTTACATTATAAAGTGGGTTTGGTTGATGCGAGGGAAACCCATATAGCTTCTGGCCGAATCTCCAAATTGGCCCCAAATCTCTCCAAATCGGCCCCAAATCTCTTCAAATCGATTCGGAGGCTTCCGATTCAATTCAGACCTCTTAACGAGTCTCCCGATTTAATTCGGATTTGGAGATTCAGCTGTCGAATTGGGCCAAATCTCTTCCGAATCGAATCAGCTACCGAAGCTTTACACAGCCCTACTGAACTCCCGCTCCCTCTCTCAATTGGTTTCCTTGCTCTCCACTATGCCCCACTTGGGTCTGCTGTGTCCCAGGATGCTACAGGAGAGTAACTGTGGTATTCTCCCTTGTGTGCATATAAATCTGGTATTAAAACCTAGGGCCATAAGCATGAAGGGTTTATTGTCATGGCAGACACAAAAAGTATTCCCAGAAAAGGTACACGGGCTCCCAGTTCCATTAGTGACACAGCTTTTCATGAAGGTGAAATGTCATGAGGAAACAGGCCCAAGCCAGGCTAGAGGCCTTTCCAAATGCACTGAGATTTTAAGGGATAATGAGCACTTGACTTCTGAACAAGCACTGCCAAATCCTATTCATCTTGCAGGGCACTTTCTCCTGAGCTGCAGGCATCAAAAGACCACTCACCACAAAGTCAGTGCTCTGCTGTAGCACAAACACTGCAAGGCAAACCAGCTCTTGCAAGACTGCCTGGATAGCTATTCTTTCCCTTCCACTTCCACACCATGTGGGAAGCCACCATCATGGTAATAATTGCATTGCACACCTTCCTGCTTCATCTGCTGCCTTTTTGGGCCAGACCCTTTTAGAGCTCCTGGGAACTTACCTCAGGGTAACATATTTAAACACAAGGACAGCCGGCAGGGTTGCCCCTGCAAATTACTAGCCAACCTGCCTGAAACCTGGACAGCCACCCCATACAGGTAGTTGTTACGAGGGAGCTGCATTAGGGAGGAACCCGACCCCCCCCGAAGGGCATTCCACACTGGGAACAGAAAATGGGAAGAGCCTTCCGATACTCTGTCATTACCTGCATGGAGACTTGAGCTGGGATACAAGTACAGTACAACCTCAAATCTGGCATGCTTGGGACTGGGCACATGCCGGAAATTTGAAAATTCTGGATTTTTGAAACCGGAGCGGCGGCCGGTCCCGGAGCAGCGGCACAGGGGGGTGGATGGTGGCAGCAGCTGCCACGTGCAAGCTTCCTCCTCCGCTGCTCCAGGACTGGCCACCACTTCCCCCTCCACTGCTCTGGGACCGGTCACTGCGACTCCCTGATGTGCTGGATTTTTGAGAATTCCAGATTTTTTATCCGGATTTAGGAGGTTATACCGTACATGGGCTTGTTTGATTTCCCTTAGTTCTCCTAACACCGTGGCTTGCACGTAGAGAGGAAGTTCCTACAGAGAGGCTGGTTAACTCTCAGAAGGAAAAAAAAAAAAAGGTAAAAACATGCACACAGAGCTCCCGGTCTTCTCTTCCCATGAGATGCACACAGAGGATCTGCTTCTGAAACAACTGGACTTGTCCCAACAGAGGGGGAGCGAGTGAGCCAGGGAGGCAGCAAGTGCCACAGAGGGATGGCTACCTGGATCACACTCAAAAGAACCCAAACAGACCACGAGGTCCTGAGAAGGGACGCCTTGCAGACAACGCTAAAGCAAGTGGCTACGATGGAGCACTTTTTGCTACACAGTTCAGAACACTATAATCCAGTCCTCAGACCAACATTTGAGTCAACCTAAATTGCAAGACCTCCTTGCTTCATCAACCCCATAGCAGATAGAGCAGAACCCTTTCAAGCACAACACTGACAGGATTTTGGTAGCACGCTTCAGTTTGGTCTCCCTTGCTTGCTCCAAGGGCCTTACAGCTAAGGGCAAGCAAAACTCAGGTGCATCCGAACCCCAGGCCTCCAGGCTTGGGCCTGCAAGTAGGATGCCCGCCAAAGGATTTGGCAACACCAGGCGTGGGTGGAGGATGCTTGCCGGTGGTAGGGCTACTTATGGTTCTGGACTCTTGGATTTGGAATTAGTTTTGGCCGATTTTGACGTAGGTTCTTAACTCGTGTGCAGGACCTTCACCTAACAAGGAGGTATATGGTCCCACTATGGGAAACGCCTTACTGGACTCGGAGTTGGCTACAGGGGATGACCTGGTAGGGGAGCTACAGATTTGTGGTCACCTCCGGGATTGTGACCACCAATCAATTAAATTCACCATACAGCATAGGGTAGGTAAGATAACTAGTAGGGTAGAAGTGCCTGACTTTAGGAAAGCTAACTGCAGTGTACTTAGGAGTCTAGTCAATGATGTGCTGCAGGATAGGAGTATTGGCGAGATGGGAATCCAGGAAAGGTGGTTGTTCCTAAAGGAAGTAATCCTTCAGGCACAGAGGGAGACAATCCTAGTACGAGAGAAAAGGGGGAAAAGGAGCCAGAAAACTTCCTTGGCTAGACAGGGAAATCTAGGGGAGCCTAAGGACAAAAAAGAAGGCTTATAGGTGGTGGAAGCAGGAGGAAGCTACCAAGGAGCATTAAACCTACTTGGCCCGCACTTGCAGGGAGGCAGTTAGAAACCAGAATGGATTTGTAGCAGGTAGATCATGCCTGACAAATCTGGTTTTGTTCTATGACAGCGTCACAAAATGCTTAGATGCAGCAACAGAGGTGGATGTTGTTTTCTTGGATTTTAGCAGGGCCTTTGATATGGTATCTCATCCTATTCTCATAAATAAATTAAGAGGCTGTGACTTGGATGATTACACAGTCTGGTGGGTAGCAAATTGGCTTAGTGGTTGTACCCAGAGTGTGGTAGTAGACAGGTTGGTATCGACCTGGAAGGATGCGAGTAGTGGGGTCCCGCAGGGTTTGGTCCTTGGACCTGTACTCTTCAATATCTTCATCAGTGACTTGGATGTGGGTGTGATGTGTACTCTGTCCAAGTTTGCGGGTGATACTAAATTGTGAGGCGAAGTGCACACTCCAGAGGGTAGGGAATGATTGTGCGCAGACCTGGACAGTTTAGAAGAGTGGGCAGTACACAATACAGTGCAGCACAACAAGGACAAGTGCAGAGTGCTACACCTAGGGGGCAAAAATATCCGCACACCTACTGGCTGGGAAGTGACCCCCACAGCAGCACAGAAGTGGAAAGGGATCTCGGAGTCCTAGTGGACTCCAAGTTGAACATGAGTCGTCAGTGTGACCGAAGTCATCAGCAAAGCTAACCGCACTTTACCGTGCATCAGTAGATGCATGACAAATAGAACCAAAGAGGTGATACCTCCCCTCTATGCGGCATTGGTCAGACCGCAGTTGGAGTAATGCGTCCAGTTTTGGGTACCGTAGTTCAAGAAGGATGTTGATAGACTTGAGAGGATCCAGAGGAGGCCACTCGTATGGTCAGGGGCTTACAGGAAAAACCCTATGAAGGGAGACTGAGGGACCTGGACCTCTTCAGCCTCCGCAAGAGGAGGCTGACAGGTGATCTCATGGCCACCTACAAATTCATTAGGGGAACACAGCAAGGGATCGGAGATGCTGCGTTCACCAGGGCGCCTGTTGGGGTAACAAGGAACAATGGTCACAAAATGACAGAAAGTAGATTTAGGCTAGATATCAGGAAAAACTTCTTCATGGTAAAGGTGGCCAAAATTTGGAATGGGCTTCCAAGGGAAGTGGTGATCTCCCCCACCTTGGGGGTCTTTAAGAGAAGGCTAGGTAGGCATCTGGCTGGGGTCATCTGACCCCAGCACTCTTCCCAGCCTAGGCAGGGGGTCAGACTCGATGATCTGTTGAGGTCCCTACTGACCCTAACATCTATGAATCTGGTCTTGAATACAAATTAGTAAAAAAACCAAACAAACTTCAGTTTGGTTGTGTTTCAGTTTCACTGGTCTTAGGCTTGCACATTCTTGTTTAATTGTCGCTGCTCATATAAGCATCAAACAAGCTTTGTCTTTTTTAATTTAAAATTCACAAATGGTGCACTTCAGCTGAAATTTTCACTAAGGTACAGTTCAATCCATGAAAAAAAATCCCCATGATACTATCAGTTCTTAATTAAAAAAAGGTATTATCACATGCACACAAACATTTCCTGGGTTACAGTACATTTATTACCACAAATAACCCCTAACCCCAAAACATGAGCAAAATATGTCCCTGACCTTGTTTCCATAACCACTCAGGCATTTTACAGACAGTCTCTCAAAGTTACATGATGCCAAAGTTTCTCCATTTCCTGCTCCCACCCACCTACCCACCATGATCTCTCCCTTGCACTCACAGATGTTGTGCAAGATACAGCAGGCACTTACCACGAGGGACACAATGATGAGAAACTTCCAGTATGCAAGGCACTGCCACTGACTCTCCCAACTTCCAGAAAACAACTTGACCTTTAGTAGCTACTCAGAATAAAAGTTAAACTATTCTTTTCTTCTATCCAAATATCCAGCAAAAGGCTACATAAGTCAGGGAAACAGATGGTGAACTGGAAGTCCCTGAACAACAGGAAGGATCATAACTCTCTGCAAATGTCTACAGGGGTCCGTGGAGCAAACATACCTTTGCTCATGCTAACCAAAATCCTGGCATCATTGACCTTGTTAGGTCTCCCATGTTAACACTGGTGCATCTTCTGCAGTGATCTGCCAGGCCTTGAAGACATGCATATTCCTACTGGCGAAGTTTCTGTCCTGGTGGGGGAGCAAAGAAGACCTCTGCATGTTCAAACAATAACCCCTACTGAGGTTGGAAAGCCCAGCTGTGCAAAGCCACCAATCTATGCATCACCCTGTGTTTGACCCAGCTCAGATACAGCCTCCCCACAGCATGTCTTGTTTCCATTACAAGAATCCCACCACCTGATTAACCAGCACCAATCCAGGTAGTTACTAACCAGTAGCAATAGAGATGTTGTGACTCACCATGTTTCCCCATGCCATTTGGGGAAAGAGAGAGGGAGATGCTTTATGTTGGTGTTCTGCTTTTGAAGGTTCAGAATGGACTTGCAAAGAACTCAGAAAAAGTCGCCTTTGCCACCCTGAAGTTCTGCTGCCACTTCTGGTCATCTCAGGTCCACACCACTCGCCTGTCTGGCTTAGCCCAGAGCGTGAGCTCCACCAAGGAAAGCTGCTCCAGCTAAATGCTCTGCAGAATTAACTGCCTGATCTCCTCTCCATACTCTTCCTCCTTCTCCATCACCTATATTGCTCCAGTACCAAAAGCCTTATGAACTCCAGAGCCAGATTCCACCCACATGACTAAATGTACGTGCATCACCTATTCATATATACGACTGCACTCAGTGCTGATTCCTTCTTGCTGCCTGATACAGATCAAAGCTGATTCTGGCAAATTAATGGCTACCAGGAAAGTAATCACAGAGGTTTACCCCAAATGCATGAGAAGAGAACAAAGCACAGAGATAACTTTGAATTATGGGTAGGGTGACCATAATACAGGCAGTCCTGGACTTAAGATACAATTGGTTCCTGAAAACCGTGTCTTAAGTCAAAACATTGTTCCTACGGGAAAATCAGTTCTGAGTTACAATGCTTTAAATGGGGGACTGGTTCCTGAACCAAGGCCCGATACCCTATTTTAACCAAAAATAACCCAGAATTTTGTACTCAATCAATTATAGATGAGTAATATATTTAATGTATTTTTATTATAGATAGCAATCATATTGATTTGGAAGGACTTCTTTGAGGTGACTTTGCTGGACTTTTTGAAGGGTTCTTGGCTGGAGTCTTCTCAGGAGCACCGGAGCACCATGCTGCTCTGCCTCCCTGCCAGACTGCGCCCCGTGCCCCTGCGATTCTGGGACTCCTGTTTTCATTTTCACCAACTGGCTGGGACTGGCCTGTAAATTCCAGGACTATCCTAGCCAAACTGGAACATATCGTCACCCTGATTCGGAGGGGTCTGAGCACAGAACGGTGGACACGGCAATTAACACAGTCCTCTTAGCCAGCATAAAATGGTGTGGGGCCATGCTTCAATGCAAGATGGTTAAAAATCACTACACCTAAGAGTGAACAAAGTAGATGGAAGGTAACAGTCCCATAGTAACATGACCTCACAAATGTCCACCAGTGTAAAACAGCCAAAAAGGGAGCAGAATTGGGCAAATAATGCAAAATACACTGTATGAAAGATGTTCAACTTTAAGCTGAAGCTAACTTCAAGTGAAGAAATTTGGTCACATCCCTTGCTAAAACCCTGGCAGAGAGGTAGCTCAGAAAGTCAGCCGAAGAGCTGGCTACACCCTCACAACTGCTTTGTCTGAATAGCACGAGAAAAAAAAAACCAACAAGTGACATTTAAGCTCTGCAACCAGCTCATAAATATTACATTAACCCAAGTCCTCCCTCTCTCTCTCTTTCTCTTTGCACTGCACCTCAGGCAAAGAGTGGGTGGCCCTGAAGGGGAGTGGGAAGTTTTCAATTTCTGAATATTCCCTGATGCTGCTATCTTCAGCTGTTGAGTCCTTCAGCGATGGCTTCTCCCAGCCATCCTCCTGATTACGAACTACCCTATCTCGACTAGGAAACAGGAACAATACTGCATGGCCCACATGACCAATTACAACCAGCAGCTTGGAGGCTGAATACTCCCACGACAAAGAGGAGTGATACACACGTAAAAGAGCTCTCAAAAATAAAAAAAATTGTCAGATAAGACTTGGGGAAGTGACAGTCTCCTCCCGGCCACTCCTCAGGCAAAGGGAAGGGCTCAGCTCAGCTCACCAGGCTAGTTATTTGCCAATCTCCAGAAGAGACAAAGGGTCCACATGGGCAAGGAAGCGGTCAGCATGTGGTGCCCAGCCTGGAAGCTGAGCATCAGCTCTCCTCCATCTGCTTACAGCAGGCAACCATGAGGAGGGCGTGTGCATTAGCTAGTTTCATCTTGAGCCAAGAAAATACATTCCCCCCCCCGCCCAAACTCACAGTTCCAGCTAAACAGGTTTCTGGTGTAGAAGGGACATCCTCGCTCTTCAGTTGAGAATGTGACATGTTCTCAAGAGATTTTGGCCCTTTTCCAGGCCAGTTTTCTCTGTGTCAGAAACCCACATGAGAGGGGGCCCAGGTTTGGAATAAGGAATTTGCAGGAAACGCACGTGCACACGTTCTGCTAACACAGGCCGATCCCCAGTGCCAACACTGCCCAAGAAATAAAAGCGACCAATGGCTCTGCCAAAAGGGAAACAACAGAAGATACTGCTCCCAGTATATACATCTTTCCTATCTTTGCTAGCTGAGGCCCTGTGCCATGTCATCCCCCTTGGAAAAGTTGCAAAGGCTCTTTTGAATTTTTACCCATAATCTGCAAGAACAGAATAAGGGGAAGAGTTTACTTTGTAATGAGAGAGGATTTTTTTAAACCAAGAGCTAAAACAATACCCAGGAAACCTGATGTTGAATAAATAAAAGGAATTGAATTCCCCCCTGTGCATGGACATTTATAAAGATTTTCATCTTGAAATGACTTAACTATTAATTATTTTCCATGTACAGTGAACATTTCTCAAGCAGCCACCCAGGGGACTGGACCAAGCTAGATGCCCGCTAGAGGTGGTCTTTAACTAAAAGGCTGAACTAAATTATACCGGAAACCTTGAGGATACTTTCAAGTGGTTTTGCTGTGCTTGTGCTTACCTTCCAGAACATTTGCTCCAGGGATTTTCTAGTAAGCCAGTGCTTTTCCCTGCTGCATCAACTCTTTTCCCTGCTTCGCCATTAAGAGGACAGTTGTCTGACAGTTTAACATTTGTGTCAAATTACTGTATTATGAGTGTAATGAGCCTTTTTAAGGGGATCAGAAAATGGTGATGGATGGGCAGGGGCTAGAACCCAAGTCACCCAACTCGCTGCTTCTTGGTAACAAATCCATCTCATCTAACTACCTGTCTAACTCCGTTACTGCAGACTGCTCAGCCTTCTGCTCCAGAACCACAGTCCTTTCCCCCTAAGCTAAAGCTGCTCTTTCACTGTTGGCAGTAGAAATATATATCCTCAATCTCTTTGAGGGCAAGCCCCTGAAGAACAGCAACACAAACCACCCATTACCTACTCTCTAATCTACCCGTGGGGCCACACAGAATGCAGTATGAAGGTACGTACCACTGCAGTATCTAAAACTGAAATATCAGAGCATTTTACAGACAAAAAGGTCTTTGCCCCAAGCTACTTGCAGTTTGCATACTCTTGTGGACCAGAGACTCCTCTGCATTAAAGATGATCACAGTGTGATTTATTAGGCAAAGCATTTAAGTCAAAGGCTGGAGAAAAGCCTGCTGGACTAACATGTCAAGGGCTAATTAGAGCTTCTCCCTTCTACTCTGCCACTTTCCCTCAAGAGCACATCAAAGGACTTCTGAAGTTAAGGGGAAAACTATGGTTTTACTGTGACCATATCAGGATGAGGACACCTAGTTTCACAAAAGCTCCTCTATCTCACACACCTGATGAAAAGTTAAATGTTTTTTCAAGCTAGCAGCTCACAACCAAACTGCAAACTGAAATACAGTTTTCCTACAGTGTTAGAAACCACTGGACTTTAAAAAATAATGTTTTTCGAGACTCTCTCAGGCAGGGCCATCTACAATTTTTTTTAAAGGTGTTGTAAACTCACTTTGTGTTTACTTTAGAAGCAATAAACTGAAAGGTTTCCCCCCCCAACCACATTTTCTTCCCTCTGCCACAGACAGGTTTTTTTCCTTGTCATAAAGCTTTTTCCTACATTAGGGTAATTTCACATGTAGACAAAGTAATTCTTTTCAGAATAAAAATACATGTAGGTTAAGAGATGCAGGTTCAAATTGAACAAGTTACCAACATAAACAGCTCCAAGCATGCTTCGTGTCTTGAAGCCAACAGTATCTCACCCCTGCTAGAAGACACAACTTCCTTCCTACAACTGGTTCAATATACTTTCTTTTATACTGTGGACAGTGTGTAGTCAAATTCCTGTCCCCTCCTACTCATTGTGACAGGTAATCACATTGCATATTGTCCCACTCCCTGCTAATGACGCACTGTGCATGTCCTCCACACATTTGATCCTGGATCCAGTTGAGAGTACTTCCCATAATGCAGTCAACCAGAGTAAAGGCTTGCCTTTAAGAATAATTATTTCAGAACAGCTAGTCCTGATTAACTATCACTGGGGATCTTATCCTAGAAGAGGATTAAAAGGTACTTGTAGTCTGGAATAACAGCATGCATACAGGTAGTTAAAGCAGTACAGCTAATCCCAATTAAAATCATGCTTCACCTCAATCGAAAATAAAATCCCTCATTGGAGGTGCCTTTAGACAGTCTGGTAGTTGTATACACATTAAAAAAGTGGACTCACAGTCATCTTGCAAAAGGGAGTCATGCCATGTTGCTGCAGGGACATGTATTATTAGTATAACGCTAAATAATAACTTAATCAAGTGTGCTTGCTGTAACCAGGTCAGAAACGAGTCAAGAGTGTCAGAAAACTATGGGTATACTTATAAGCATTAGATTTAGTCAATGCTACAAGTAACATTTCCCACACTTAAAAAAAAAAACAAAACAAAACACCCGACAGATTTCATTTAAATAGCTTATACAGATCTGGGCAAGACCAACAAGGGAAAGAAGTTTGATTGTTGTGCCTTCTTCCATAGTTATGGTATTAGTGTACGTACAAGTTACCTCATCCAGAAAGGACTGAAAAAGTACAAGGCATACTATGGATGCTTGCTGAATACATTAAATAAATCAAACTCTGAACCATAAAAAATCCCCTCCCAACACCAGATGTAGGTGTAAATCAAGGAGAGGCTTTAAAAATCACTTTAAAAGTTGATTTTGCTCCAATTTTCCCCAAAGGGAAAACTCATATGTGAGTTGAGACAAAAACATGGAAAATTTCAGCTATTAACTGAGATAAATGGAAGAGAATAGACCAGAATGGAAATTCAACCTTAATTTCAGTATGCACTACCTAACACAACTGCCATGGTAACATTTTACATACAACTGCATTAAAGCAAAGTGATGAATATTTACACATGCTCTTCACAGTTACAAGGTATAAGTCAGGTCAGGCTTGGAGATTCCCAACCTAAGCAACTATAATACAGGGGTCAGTAACCTATATCCCAGAGGATAGACCTGGCCCACAGAGCCATTTGATCCAGCCTGCAAACATGGGGCTTTGGCAGCATTCAGCCTTGGTGGATTTCAGCAGCAGCAGCTTTCCCCAGCCCCTGCCAAGGGCAGAAGTGCTGGCAGTGGCTGCCTCCAAGTGCCCACTTGTCTGCCCGCCCTTGAGCTGAACCGTGTTACTCTGGCCTGCAGCCTAAAGCGGTTGCCAACCGCCGATATCACACCCAGCACAACAAATGAAATTCCTTTGTAAAATTCAGATTCAGTAGAGAGTTTGCAGAAAAGAAAGCCTGGAATATTTTTAAGTATAAGCGGTCATGTCACAAAACCTGAAAGGAATAATTTAAATTGACATGCAGAGCTCTGTGGCACAAGAATTTGAGATCACCCAGAATACCTATGTCATCCTTCCTCTTCACAAGCCGCCATTTATATGTTCTAGCTGGGACTGACAGTGAAGCCCATTATTCAGGTTGCTTGATGCTTTCTGTTTTCAGTTATTTTTAATGCTGCCAAACATCCTATTTGGGCTGAAATTTACTGTGCCAAGTGTCTGCCACACATGATTTTTTTTTTCTTTTTTAATTCAGTGAAAAGGGTTTATGCATTTCCAAGAACAAGTCTAGAGGAATATGCATTGTTTGGCCAAAACTTTTTGCAAGAGGAATCCTTTGAAAAGCTCAAGCATCCCCACTATTTGCAGCAAGGACTTGAATGCTGGCAGGTGACTTTAACATCAGGATGTGCCTTTGCCACTTCCCTGAAAACCTATCCAGATCTGGCCAAGTTAGAAGCCTTTGTGAGGAGTGGAATCATATTTCACAGATGCTCAGGGGAGATGTCTTAGCTTTTCAGCACCTTAATTCCCCGAAGATTACATGCGCAATGAGCAAGTTCCAAGCCCCTCTCAGCAGACCCTTCTCTGCAGCTCCCCTCCGGTCTGCTGCAGGCTACGCCTGATGCGACAACTCCACGTCTGGTGACCTGAATGGAGGGCAGGGACCTTGCCTCTCCTGTGCTCTCAGTGATTCTCCAAAGGACACTGTGGAGGAGGAAGAAGCAGTTTCTTTTGCACTACAATTAGACAAGAAGCAGATCTGGGGAAAGACTTGAACAGAAAAACTATTCTAGCTATTCTAGGAGGTGTGTCCACAGGGCCTCCTATACCAAAATAACTGCTCCAAAATATTTATGCCAGAAAGATTTGGTCCAGAATGGACATTTTTCCAAATATTCAAGCACAGATCAGTCCTTTAAAGAAATAAATCACTGCTCCTTTGCTGTCAACAAAGAACCAAGAAACCCACTGGCAAAGTACCATGCTCCCTTCTAGTGCTGGGCCACAAAAGATAACACTACAAGTACTGCTTTCATTAATTCAGAGAGTCGTATTTTCCCCACAACTTGGTTAGATCTTGCCTGTGAAGCACTGTGCTGATATGTGCCAAGTTTGGTCTGTGCATCCTGGCTGCACACGCTGGCGTGGAAGCAGTGTGGTTTTATTACTGCAGCCTGCATCCAGGCTAATTAGCTCAGGTGTACTGCTGTGAGACCACAACTGTGCTAGTTTTGCTTCTGAAGATAACGCATGCAGAGCCAGCTCAGGTGTTTCTGCAGCATGCCAGGCATGCAGGTCACAAGGCAGGCTGACTTGAGCAAACCATGAAGAAGGTTGGCTCTGGGGACAGCTGAAGGCATGGCTTTGTAAAGAATTGGGGTCTCACAGCCCCCCCTTTCCCTCACTCACACTTCCACAGCCCCTTCCCCAACAAATACAGCCCAGCTATGCAGGCCTGAAGTCCCAGAGTCTTGTGGGGGGGCTGCAACACAGAGCAGAAGGGGCCTCAGCACTGGCTCACCGTGAGACCCAAAACACACACAAGTGACGCTGGGGGGCCGGGCAGGAATCAATTAGCCTCAACCCTTCCCAGAAAATCAGGAAGGGAACCATCTCTCCCCATGTTTGTACCTTTGGGACAGTCTGATTCAGTCTGGCAAGGATAAGCAACCTTTACTTGACCACCTTATGAGTAACCATAATGACCTGGTCCTTAATGACATGATCACACACTACTTCTGCCACAGGACCCTGCTTTATCCATTGCAAAGCAGACAACATTCAGTGAGCACCTACTTAATATTTTGTTTTTCCTTTTATTACTGAGTGTCTAGCTGCAAGCCCAGTTTGCTGTACTGCATGCTGTCTGCTCTGAAGATGCAATGATTCCATTTGCTTATAGGCTTCCCTATGGTACTCATCACCACAATATCCAAGCATTTTTACCAAGCTCAATGCATTAATTTTCAGGACAACTCTGAGAGACAGGGGTGTATTATTCCCATTTTACAGGCATGTGGGGGAAGGGGTGGAGACAGGAAGGGAAAAAAAAAGCCACAATGAGATTAGGATAAAAAATTGCAATAATTGTGTTCAACCAATTTAAGACGCCCAGTTTTTTTGTTTTTTTTAAAATCGAGAACACTTAGCAACATAACACTTCATGTGTTCAGATCATAATGCCCATGAAGTTTAGTTGCAGCTCAGAGTATTTGATATCTCTGCAAATCAGACTTATAGGCCCAAGTCAGACCCTGAGAAAATGCAGAACGTAATCAGCTGCCACTTGTGACGAGTACGGTTTGAATTAAACGGTTAACATCATATAGGAACTCTTTGACAGAAGTAGGGATAGAATCCAGATCTCCAGGACAGCATCCAAGTACCTTAACCAAGAGACCATCCCATAATCACATTCTTCACTATACACCTTCCCAAAAATCTGCAACAAAGGAAGCAGGAGGCATACAGACAATTTCTTTCACCACACAACCCTGATTCATCCCTGGACCTAAGCCATCCTGTTCATGGAGTAAAGCAGGGGTCCTGTGGAAGAGAAGACAGCTATGTGATCACGTAATGGATTATATAATGCATGTGCACCAGGAGGGCAAGCGGAGGCAGTACGGGCAACCTTACTCCTGGTCTCCTCTACTTCTGGAGAGTTTGGCTCTGCAACTTGAGTGACATTCTTTAACCCTGCTGTGTGTGCATTTATATAATGCTAAAAAATAAATGCAAATTATATTCCACACAGCATATTTTAAACACAAATTCCATTTAATCCATGTAATTTGCCTGGATGGGAAGGTTCTACAGGCTGTATGAGATCAGTGCCTAGAGCTACTTCTATGCGCTCATTGCCCAAGGAACAGGAAAGGTAACAGGAATAGACAACATAAAGGAGAGAGGAGAATTATAAATACACATAAATCAAGTGGGATGCAGCAGGAAATTGAAACCACTTCCAGTCTCTGTATCCCACAAATCCTTCTTCCCTGTGGTCTCTGGCACCACTTCAGAGTAATCCAGAGAGACAGGATGTTCACCTGTTCCTACAGCCAGAAAAGAAACAAACAGTGGACAGCAGAGCAGGAACTCCCACCTGGACCGGCCGTTCTGATCCCTGGCCAGAGTGGCACAAGGGGAAAATTATTACTGTATTATTATTACTACTGCTATCACTACTACTCCTCTTACTGTTAAAGGAGGGCAACGAACAAACAAACAGCCCAGCTTACGCCCTTCTCCCCATCCTCTTCAACCATCTAATATCAAGAGATTTATATTCAGGACAAGATCCCACGCTGGCAAGAGAGGGGGAAGTGCTTTGGAGAAGCAGGAGGGGAGGGGGGACAGCCTACAGTTTCTTGGCTTGCGATCAGCGAGCGGGACGCATTCTGTGGAAGTAGGCCAAAGTGTGAGTTATTATATTCAAAGAACATCTGAATCCCAGCTCAAGGGAATCTAGTTTGTGGCTCTCGTTTATGCTGTATATCAGTTGAATATCAAACCACATTTTCCGCCTTCTGAATAATAAAGCTTAATAGTATGGGGCTCCCATATGGTCTATTGTTAAAATATTTCCAAACATTGCCTGCTATTTAATTTCTGAAGGAAGATTTCTTTCTCCTGCTCGTGCGTTACTTGTTTAAATGGGCCCCTGGCAAAGAAGAAGAATTAATGTATGATGACTTGGGAGATGGACTCTGAAACAAGAGAGGATAAGAAAATGCAAATACATTTTGAAATTAAAAAAAAAAGAGAGGCAGCCGATGTCACATGCAAATGTTTGTTTCAGGCAGAAGCAGCTGGTGCCACCAGGCTCTGCCGTACAGAACGAGGGGTGCAGAAGCTTTCAGAAACCACGAGCTGCTTTAACAAAAGAGGACCACACAGATTCAAGCCATTCACAAAAGGGCCCCGGCCGTTTATTTGACTATTACTTACAAGGAAGCCTGGCCAGAAACGTAGGCACTCATACTGGCAAAACCTGTTCTATGTATAACCAGGGGTTTGTCTTTTCACAAGTCTCCCTCTTTAATTAGCTACTTGTTCCCAGAGGGCACTGCTGATGGATGGAGCATATCAGTTTGGTATTTAAAAAAAAAAAAAAATAGGAAAGTGTGTTAAATAAACAGAACCATCATCATCACCGGCACAACACCCAATGCTACGCGCAGAAACTACTGCATCTCCCGCTCACCCTGGAGAAGGAGGGGAGTGCTCATTTCCCACTTTACTGACAGGGACGTTGAGGCCGGCCGAGGTTGAGACCTTGCTCAGCATCACGCTGTCCTGTTTAGAGCAGGATTAAAATATGCACGTCTGCAAGTCCCAGTCCAGGGCTCAGGCCACATGACCTTTTCTTAACAGGGGAAAGCCCATCTGAATTGTAATAAACTTCAGGAGTACGTACGGGGCACCACTACCCTGTACAGAGCAGAACTGAAACTGTTTGACCCGATGCCACTCGCAGCTAGTTCTGCACATGGTAAACCTCAGGTAGCCCAGCAAATCCGGCTCGCGCTCTCAGCAAGGAGCACCACGGACCAGCCTGGAAGGGAGCTCTGTCCAAGTCTCCTCAGTCAGGAAGATGGTCAAACAGCAGGGCATGATGGTGTAACTTGCTGGCTTGTGTATATGCAGATGATGCAGGCAGATAAGGACTCTCATACTGGGCACACCTACAGAGGCACAGTGCAAGCACCAACACCCTGCAGTCACTGGGCCGCAGGGACCTAAGGGGAGGGAAGCAGAAACTCAGTTCTCGTGGCTGCCCCATCCTTGCCCCAGTTGCAGCATCTCATTCCTTCCTCCTCCATTTCCCCACCTCCCCTCACAGGCTGTGCCAGGAAAGCACCCGGCAGGCTCTCGGAGCCACCTGCCCCCGGTGCTCACAGCAATCAGCTGGCTTCTCTCTAACGCCCATGGAAATTCGGAATTTCCCACCCGGGGCAGTTCTGCCATTCCCATACTCGCTTTCATCCCAACTCCGGAGGAAAAGCCTAACCTTTCCAAGCTGTCTATGGAACAAAATAGAGACTGTCCTGGATTTCCACGTGTCGCACGCTGCGCTCTGACGTTTTCAATCGAAACAAACATTTTGACTCTCCTGAAACTGAAACGTTTCACTTCAGTTTATTGACCTGACCCAGAAAGTTTCATTTTGTGTCAGTTTACTATCTGAGCTCCACTTTCCCACATCACCCAAAGCTGTGTAGTCAGGCAGTCTAATGTCCCCATTCTCCCCTGGGGTCAGTGTCTCCAGAGAAAAAAACCTCTTCCATAATGCACCCAACTTGGTGCCTGTCCCACAACTCAGCCCCCTTGCAGTGCAAACCTGCATTGCAGCCTGCACGGATTCAGTCCTCCGTGCAGCCCGCCCCCAGAAGCAAGAGCAGCCTGAACAACAGTCCTCGGGGGCAGCGTGCTGGCAGGCAAGTACGTTCATCACTTTGAACCAACGGGGCAGGGGACGGGACAGTTTTGGATCAGAAAACAAACAAATTTTTTCAATTTTAGGTAAAATTGGAACTTGTTGATTAAAATAATAATGAAGTTTGGGAAAAAATTTAAAAACTTTTCCAACAGAATTTCCTATTTTTTTGAAAGCCCTTGGAAAGTCATTCCAGCAAAAAGATGCTCATACCTCATGCTCTCTAAATGGTACTGCCAGGGATACAGCACAGGAGGACACGTTTTTTCCCCACCCAACTTGCCCCCCGCCATTCACACAGGCTGCACCAGCCCTAGGCCTCCTCTGCCTTCGCAGAAACTCCAACGCACGCAACTCAGAAAGATAACCGCCCCGAACCACTGCATAGGAAACAAGTTCTCCATTGCTGACTTCTGGGAGGGCTTCAAAATAACCCAACCAAATGAAGTTCATTATTCTAGAAAATTCTTTAAATTAGTAAAAAGTGAGCATGTAATTAGAGAGAGCCCAGCACCCCTCCCCTCCTTCAAACCCAGGAGGCTTTCCTTACTGGAACTCCAAAAATGGATCGGAGAACCGAGGGCATGAAAATAACACAGCATCTGGTTCAGAAAGGCTGCAAACAGATATCACATTTATCCCCAAATAAACCATTTTATCCTGGGACAACATGCAAGCAGACAGGCTTTCATATCCCTTATCCCAGGATAAAACCTAAAGAAGTTTCCCAGATAAAAGGCTGTCGCTATTTACGCAGTTATATCAAGATAGCATTATTGAATCAATGGCAGTAAAGTATGGCAGCACTGTATTCACCTGCTCACTGAACCCCGATAAGCAGCGTGATGTGTGGATACTTCTGTTCTGGGATAAACACAGGCACAACTTATCCAGGGATAAATGCAATATCTGGTGCTACCCAAAGGGAATCTGGAAAACCCTGTAGTAGGGCGTGTGCAACAGCTACTGGATATGTGGAGCCTTCCTTCCTACTGGTTTAGCTGTTGTTGCTGCCTCTTCAGGGCTGGGTGGAGGCTAGTTTCTACAGACTGCAAGTTTTCCCCCCAAACTCCATGGGCATGTCCAAATCACCCAGAACAAAACAATAAAGGACACTAAGTCTTGTTGAGTGGGTACAGAATTACCCCTACTCTCAGTAGCAGGATTATGCCTAAGGACCAAATGGATCTTCAGCAAAAGATACTTTACTAGTTTTCTTATATTCCTTCTTTCTCTCCTTGTAAAACTGGAAGAACGAGGCAGGGGGAGGGGGTATGCATGGCTTTGATTTGCTTTTTTAAAAAGACATTTATCCCATACCCTCAGTGTTGGAAACCATAATAAAGCTTCCTTTCTCAACTTCATAACCTTCTGACTGTTTTATAGTTATAAGGAATCATAACTAGAAAAAGATTTAGCCTAACAATGACCTGCCCTCAGACACATTAATCTGTCATATGCAATAGAAAGAGAACGAGACAAACTTTTCCTCAGAGCAAATAATACAGATGGAGTAGGGATTTGTTGAGACCTTATAAGCTACCCCTGAAGCCAGGGTAAAATTTGTCAATCCAGTACCCACCAGCCTGAGGACTCAGCCTACTAGCCAGGGTAAAAATACCTTTGTTTGATCTATTCTGAGATGTCAATGAACGATTCAGTTAAAGTTTGCTGCATTTCTGACCGTGACACATGACCAGCTTTCTTTTTTCTTTTTCTTAATAGCCTTTGCAACAGCGAGGTGATTTTTTTCTGTCCGACTGTGTGCTCCCAAAGCAATTCTTTAAAAATTTTTGGCATAACGCAAGACAGTTGTGCACTGTATGTACCTAGGACATTTAAAAATCATTATTAATGTTTCCAATAGATTGTTTAGTTGATCTATGCTTTTGCTAGAGCTTCTTTCCTTCCTAGTCTCAATTCCACCTTCTGTCTTAGCACTTACCATGGGGTACAATTGACTGTCTAGTTTTCAATTTTGTCTCACCTTTCTTTCTCTCCATCCTTTAAAAGGGAAAGAGAAGCTGCCCTCGCTTGTCCTTTCTCTATTCCCTAATCCTTTTTTTTTTTTTTTTTGGTTTTATTCATTCCAATCACCCTGTCTTGCTTGGACCTACTCACCAGCTACTCAACCCCTTTCAGCAAAATCAGCTGTGAGCCACCCCTCTCCATTCCTTCTTGTCCTCCACAAAGGCAGCAAATGACTTGTCAAACACTCTTCCACCTTCCCTCCAGAAAAGAAACCTTTAGTTCAGGTGACTCTCTTGCCCCGGGAGACAACATCTGCCACCGAGTCCCCGGATCCACCCAACTTGCCCACTTTTCCTGTGAGAGCAGCATCACAGCAGTTTTCCAAAGCCGTCTTAAAAGATAACCCCATTTTAATATAACTTCCATCTAGGAGTCAGATGAGAAACCCGTTACTAACACCCAAGAGTTTTTATGGCATTACTAAAACTGGGACCTTGGCATTGAATTGTTTTAGGACCACTATGACCAAACTCCTGAAGGTGACTTGAACGCCTGAAAGGTAAGGGGCAGCTGACCTCGTGTGTCCTTGTCATGCAAGGGAGGAAGGGTTGTCAAGCCTAGGCATAATTCAGTGCCAAGCAGCTAGGGAAGTCTGGTGAGGAGGACACTAGGATAGCCACATGAAGTACTCCAAAACGCACAAAGGCACAGGCGACTGGTAGGGAGGGTATGGGGGGGAAACATGTCCCCCCATGAGATTGGACCCCGACTCAGCACAACTCAGGACAGGCAGTTTTTTTGCTGCGCAGGCCAGTGGTGTGCTGGGACAGGGGGACACTAAGCCATGGCACAGAAGTAGAGGAGTGGATATGGGGCTTTTGCACCCCCCACCCCCGGGCTTGCCCACAAATTGTACCCCCTATGACTCGGGAGGCACCAGTCACCCCTGCACAAAAGGGGAGATGATGTTGGTTCATGTGCTTCTAGCCACAAAACACAACTTCACTCTGCTTTTTAAACACACAAATACCCTCTGCTAGGCAGGAAAAAAAAACCTCCCTCCCTGGAGAGTGATAATCTTCCATCAGGATGAACTCTTAGGTCCAGGCTACAATAAATGGACAGACTACAAACAGGCTGGAGTGCCAGAAAAAAAGAGAGAAAGCCATCCAAGGTGCCAGATGCATACTGCTTTGGCCACTGCACAAAATGAAGGCTTGAGCACACATTTTTGCCTGATTGCATAGCTGTCTCTGCTACCCATCTAATCTGCTTAGAAAACTGGTTTTGAAGGATATGGTTCAGACATACCAGTCGCATAAGGGGAGGGGGGGGGGGGGGGGAAAAAAAGTGCTGCAGCTGCAAAAGATAAAATAGAGACAACTAATTTTCTCCGAGGTTGCAACACAAGCTCTCTCCCCCTCCTCCACATACAGTCACTGTGCCGAGTGGATAAGCTGGAGATTCTACAGCGTAAGCAAGATGGCACACGAAGGTGTACAAGCCTTTCTCCCCACCCGAATACCCACGCCCTTGAGGCGGACAGTGGGAAGGAAAGGTTGAAAGCCCAGCCATCACAACTCCTGCGCTGGCTCGTTGTAGTGCTTTGAAAATGGGGGGCAGGAGAACTGCTCCTTGCCAAATATTATGCTCAGACAATAACTTCAAGAAGGGGCTGCAACCCCTGTTATACCGATGGGCCGTTCAGTTCCGAGTCTTTTTTGTGATCCAGTTTCTCCTGATACTAGGCCATTCTGCAAACCCCACGCACACACTCATGTTCTGAAAATTAAACAGTTTTTTGGTTTTTTTTGGGGGGGGGGGGGGGAGGGGGGTTTGTTGACTGGCTTTATCATGACAATATGGAAGACTTACATTCATATATGAAAAAGTCACTTTTAATGACAAATTCTCTCCGAACAAAGCTACAGCTGCAGATAGAGGGAGGACATAAAACAAGACAAATACAATTACTTTGGTAGTAAAAAAAAAAAAATGGGGGGGGAAGGTTTGTGTGTATAAGATGATGCAAAGACAAAATGATAGTTGCACTCCATGAGTAAAAATCACTGTAGATTTACAGAGGCAGGACTCTGGGGAGACACCTGCATTTTTTTTTTATTTATAGTTTTTTTGGTTTTTTTTAAAACATCCAGGGTTTTAGCCCTGTTTGCTTTGGAGTTTACACTTCCCTCATCAGAAAGGTCAGCCACTTTTCATAGTACTTTTAAACTGTACATCGCCTTCTTGTTTTAAAGGGGAAGGGAAAGCTTCCCTGTGATGTTGGGAGGAAAAAGGAACTGGAGGTTTACTAGTATTAGTTTCTTCCTCAAGAAGTTGTACTTTCCCCTGGTTTTTGCTGGAAATGTGTGGCGAGAGGAAATCAGGAGTGCTACTTCTGGGCTTTACAGGCTCTTGAAGGATACATCTTGCGAGTGCTCAAACCTTACCCCACAATGCAAGGCTGTTTGGTATTTTAATATACCTTCTCTCTCCAAAATGTTAACTACTCATTGAATTTAAACCAAAAAGGCTAAATGCAAACTGCACTGCAGTTCAGGGGTTGGCAACATATAGCCCATGGAGTCACAGGATTTGGCCTGCAGAGTCAAAGGGTTTTGCCTGTGCCCACACTGGGACTAGACAGAGAGAAGCTGTACTGGGATCAGACAGCTGGAAGCTACGTCCATGCCACCGTCATGTATCTCCGCAGCCCACCCCACCAGCTGTGCCATGGGCGCAGGATCCAGCAGGTGGGGAGCAGTATCAGAGCTGGGCAGGTTACAGCTGCACCCATGCTGCAGCTGAGAGGCATGAGGGAAAGCAGCAGCAAGAATGCAGCTTCCAGCTGCCTGGCCCCAGCCGGGATGCAGACAAAGCCCCCCAGCTGAGGTAGGACCAGAGCCAAGTTGTTCCAGCCTGCAGCTTGTAAAGGTTGCCAGTCACTGTTCTAGTTCGATTTAAAAACAACAACTGGCTTTTCCTTTAAAGCTAATCGCCCCTCCGGTTATTTTCTGGACACGAGAATCTTGCAGGCTCTTCTTCTTTCATATGATAAAGAACAGAAAAAGCAGAAGTCCAAGTCTCATCACTTCCCTTTTCCAGGACAAATTTCAAGATACTCCAAACTTCCAGCACAAAACCGACCAGATATCACATCCGATACTAGGCAGCCATTCCCCGAGTTAAGAGTAGGCATCTCTATGGGAAAGGAAGTCCAGCCTACCTCCTCTGCCCTGTAGCGCACGCTCGTTACTCTCCCTAACCCTACTGTGATCACCCAGAAATCTCACCTGGAAACGTTTTCATATGTATGAAAACTACACATAGCAACTGCTCACAGAGAACCAGTGATCACATTACAAGGCTTGCTGCTTGGGCCAAGTCCCCATTCGCTTGCTTGGGAAGCATGAAGCTAAAAGGATTTTCACTGTCTAGAGAAGTACAGATTCCCACTCCCTCCCACATCCACACTCACTTAGTGCAGCTCAACATACAACTCTGAAAATTCATTCCAAAATATCACATTTAACAATCAGTAACACAACAGACCTTTGCATTACATTATTCAAGGCCCTCACATGCTTGGTAGTGATACTTGCCATCAACTTTACAGGTACCGGGGAGGTTAAGTGTCTTGCCTGAAGTTACTTGGCAGTAAGGGGCAAAAGCAAACACAGAACCCAGATTCCTCAAGCCACCCCAAGCACTAGATCAGAAAGATATCAAATACTTGGCCTGAAGGCCAGACTGAGCCTATCTAATATACAACATAATTGTGTCGCTTTCAAGATGTACAGACACTCAACTGGATTGAAGTTTCCAGCCTTCCTGGGCACAAAGGTAACACAATGCGAGTGCAAAGGCAGACAGCAGTCATCCTAAACAGGGAAGTGTCAGACTAATAGTGAGTGTTTCGCATCTGAAGGCTTACCTAACTTTACTCCAGCTATGCAACTGGTCCAATAAAAGATATCACCATAACACCCTCTACCCCCCAGAAAAAAAACAATCTTTGCCTCATTCTAAATACACAGGCAACCTACGAGATGTGGACTTCCCTTCCCCCACATTACCATCAGTAGGATATTCATCACTCAAAGCCCAGTGACAACACTTTCCTAGTCAGCAATTGAAACAGTGCTTGCATTAGAGCAGTGGCATAGGAGTGGCTGCAGGGAAGGACTGAAAGGAAACTAGCTGAGAAGCAGGCAAAAAGAGCAGGACTACTGGGGGAGCAGTTTTCTTACTGAACCAAGCTGATTACCTGCCCAGACAACCATAACTTCTAAGACATTGTCTAGACAAGGTGCATCATCAGGAAATTTTAACTAGCAGTTTGAAAAGCCTAGTGTAGACAAGGCATGCTACCTTTAACCATGCGTCTTGCTTGTCCAGACTGGGTTCTCAATGCCAACTTAGCCAGCACAGCCCCACATCACAATTTTAAATCCCAGTCCAAGAGTTCGAGGCTACATCCAGACCACGAGTGACCACAGGGACAAAGCTGGATTGTAACCGCAAGGTCATCAGAACATCGAGCCATAACTGGAAGATCCTGCCTCTGCTCCGTTTGTATTTTTATGCTCAATAGATTAAATTAAAAATGGAAATTTCCATGCGCATGTGTGAAGTTATCATCATTTTTAACTCCAACTATGATTTTACAGGTAAACATGACACCTACAGGACCCAGAAAGTATTTTCTACAGCACTTTATCCACAGCACTGCTCTACAACCTTTAAAACAGAGGATCTCAAAGCACTTTATAATCAATGACTTCGCTACCTGGAGCACACCTGTAAGTGCACACTAGCTTTAGAGATGGGTAAATAGCTCCTCTAACATTACCAAGTTGGCACAGTTTTAACTTGGGACACACTTGGCCTGAAGACATTGACTGCAGTGGGAACTGCACATGCCATTGATCTCAACTGTGGCGGGGAGAGTTGGAGACCACGAGGGCATTTTTTAGGTTGTGCAGTTAGAAAATTATTCAGGGCATAGAGCTAGTAACAAGCCCTGGAATTACAGTCCCAGTCCCAAGCTTCATAGGTAGGAAGTATATTGACAGTCTTCACCTCCAGAGTGGGGTGGCATTGTTTAGGGGACAGCTTTGTTCAGCTCTGCTAGAGATGCAGAAGAGACGACGGGATTTTAAACCTAAAATCTGACAATCTTATTGTGGGACTATGGGGCAATACGATGAGAGCAGGATCTTCCCTCTTTCTTTCAACATTTGCCCAGAAACTAACAGCAGGTTTTCAGGGGGCAGGGAAGAGTTACCCTGGATCTGAGCAGCCCTGGCATTGACACTCCACAACTAGATCTGTAATGTAAACACCACCCTACCTTAATAGGGCAGCACGGCTAACAAAGAGTTCGGTCTGGGCGCTGCTACAATAAATACCAGAAGAATTACGAATGTGGTAGCTTCTTCTTGCCCTTCCAGCAGTATTTGGGGAATGGCCTGTCATTTTGAAAGACTGATAATTCCTCATTGCTTGTCCCAGGCAATAGGTGTGCCCCTAACCAAATAGGCTTACCACTTAAAAGCTTAATTGCACCTGTGATTTAACCCTTATCCCCAAAAGCACTTGGGCGCATTTGGATTTGGGAATTTCAGGTGTGGAACTGTGGCTTGCATTCACAAACAGCTGGGCAAGTTGGAGAAGCAGGACAGGAGAAAGGACAAAATTACATACAGCAGGAAGCACAGGAAGGGGAAGAAAAAATAATTGTATTTAATTTTGAAGAGATTTAGCTGCCTTTGCATTTCCAGCTGTGTTTGGGTAAGGGCCACCTCACTGTTTGCAATGAAGGGCAGGTTTCATGGTCTCAGATTTCTTTTCCACAACAAAAAGATCAAAGTTTGAGCCACTTGTGCAACTTGGGTGTTTACAACAAGCTCCTCTAATTGCACAGCAAGCCCTCTCTGTCTTTATCAATCTCACACTCAGCTGTGAGCCTTCGTTTCATATGTAGCATGAGAAATGGGAGAAAGAGAGAAAGCCCAGGTCCAACTTGAATTACAACCTGCCATCCTTCCTGTCTGATCTTGCATTGGAGCATAAATATAACTTTTCAGGGAGGGTTTTAATACTTCAGGAATAAAGACTCACCCACGTGCTTTTCTGTAAAGCAGTCACGTACTCTCTGATTTTTACAACCCCCCCTTAAAAATGCAACCTATCAAGTGCAAATATAGACTTCCATAATTTGTGATTCTTAGCAATGTGAATGAGTTGCATTCACATGCCCTCTGAATTGTAGGCCAAACTCTCAACATAGTCCAAGTAACATAGACAGATGGACTGTTCTGCATTCCCATAGGGAGACTGTGATGCTGCTTCAGAGACTGCAGAAGGGGGAGATGGGGGGGGAGCAGTAGCCCTGAAGGTAGGCACAACATGAATTTACTTGGAGCACTTAGAAGATGTGACATTCTGATTCCCAGTCTTATTTACAGTATGAGTCACTATAAACTCAGGAACCACACAAAACTTCCTGGGTCTCCGTTTCACCATCTATAAAGTAGAGATAAAAACATGTAAGGTTTTGAGAGATGTTATTAATTAATATTTGTGAAGCACATATCTTCAGATGGAAGGTACCATATAAATATTAATATGCTCAGGCTACTGGCAGCATGCATGTCTCTTGGGACTAGCAAGTTGCATGCACGGATCAAAGAGGGCATGTAGCTCTAAAAGGCAGAATGGTGGGAGCTGGCTCTGTGTTTAATTATTTTTTTAAAACTAGATCCTCTAGACTGTTGTGAATATTCCCTATCAGGTTACAGCAGCTTTCAATTACAGTTACATTTTATCCTTAGGCAAAGTTATACAGTGTACCTTTAATATTAGCAGGGCACATTTTCATTCCTGGAGATCTTTATTCCACATACCCTTGCTAATGTACTTGTAAATTGGAGGGAGAAGAAAAAAAAAAAAAAATCAAATCAACTGGGAAATAAGAATTTTCACTTCTCACTGATCTGAATGAATATCCCTCCTCTAGTAACATCACTGGTCAACCTTCTTGTCCACTGGAGTTGGAAAGGAAATAAAAGGGGGCACTGCGAAAAAGTGGTGAGGCTAGGTTTTGAAATATTAGCACAGCAAGACTTCGCACACAGCAGAGTTTTGTTCAGGATGAATACAATGGAACAGCCACATACAGGCTTAAAATGTCAGACTGTTTCTGTTTTATTTAACCATCATATCGAGAACAAGAGTGGCAAAGCTTATAGCTAGGAACAGGCTTCAGAAAGGTCCATGGCTTTAATCATGACCCTAAGTGGGTATTTTGGTACAATGATGGGGTAGCATTACAACATGATCTACAGCAGTCCTTTCCAACCCACTCCCTTGCCTGGCAGGCATGCTGAGGAGGAAACTTTCTGCAGATACCTCAGGAATGCAGTGTGACCCCAGGCACCAAGCATGTTCTAGGGAGGCTGTTTGCCAAGCGTCTCCGGTAAATCCCAACAGTTCGACACTGCCTTGATATCAAGACAATGGAGATCCAAGGGGAGCAGTCCTGCACCTCCCCCGGTCTAGCTCTGGGAAAATATTCTGAGTCTCACTATCGGTCTTCTTACCATGCTCAAGATGTACAACATGCTCATACAGCCAACTGTTGGTTGCTCAGTGAAGACCACCTTGGACAAATTTGTCACACAAGGCCAACTGGACTTAAGCTCCTCAGTTACTTCTCTGTACTGAACTTGCTAATTTCCACCCTGTTTTCTGGAACAATGCTAAAAATTTGATGTTGCCTTCTAGGCTTGCTGTGAACCCAGTGCTGACAACAAACTTGAGTACATCCAGTGGTTGCAGCCGAAGTAGGAAAAGTGGGACCTACAGTTCATTAAAGGTAATAACAACGGCAAAGGCCACAATGTAGACACAGTTGTAAGTACCCTTGCCCTGTCATTTAACTGCTCAGAATAGGTCCACTGGAGACGGTATTACCTCCTATGTCCCACATTAGCACCCCTGTTGCACCACCAAAAGGACATTTTCAATACAGATGAGGCCCCCGTAGATGTACACAATGAGCACAAACCTGACCGGCAGACCATCGCCATGGGTACACAAGAGTTTGGATGTTAATGCCATTGGTCAAGAACTGTTCCATGTGTCCAGGAAATATGCTTGCTACTTTTACACAAAATGTAATCCCTTGTAAGCACCGTGTTGAAGACGGTATAGATAAATCGGTATTTACGCACATCTAGCATCACATTAAACAAGGAACATGTTTTCAAAGGAATGTGGAGGTGGCATCAGAGTGCCAGTAAGTTCAACATAAGGAACTCAACCCAAACTGGAGAGGGTAACCAGTCACCTTATTCCCACCACCCAAGCCATTTCTGCACCACCATCTTTTTCAAGGACAATCCAACCCTCAGAAGTGGCCAACCCCTTTTGCTGAACAGTTGCCCCAAAAAAATGAATTTGAAAAAAGCCATACCATTTTCTGTCCCCAGAACTAAGTTAAATGGCACCCGGCTCCTCTCTGTATAACATCATGGGCCCTGGCATGGAGAAGATACAATGGAAAAATCAGAGGGTGAGAAGTTTTATGCTGCCCCTCCCTACCCCAACAAGCATTTTCTTAGCAGTATCAAAAGTCATTCTGGTTTCCAACTCCCCCACCCCCTCCCCCTTATAAAGGAGGCATGATCATAAGAGAAATCTATTGGCAAATAGTCTGATTAGTCTGTTGTTGGGTATAAAGAGTTCAACACCAAGAAAAAAAACACGCTGCTATTCTGGTATCAGGCAGCAACATCTTCCCATCTGTATGAGTACTGGCTTGAACATTAGCTTTTGAAAGAGAATAAAATATTTCAGTTATGGAAATACGCTCTTCTCTTTATACTTGGACAGTTTTCAACAGGACAGACTTTTTTCCCCCCCCCGTACACCTTTTTCCTCCTTTACCGTCTCCTGCCTTATTCATCAAATATTCCACCCTCCCGCCTCCCCACAGTTACTAGTTACATGAATTCACAAAGAATAAAAACAGGGAAAACTATCAGCAATATTTAGGTGCAGACAAACTTGACCTGCAATAAACTTAAAATCAACGCAACGCTCCACTCAGTCACACAATTTATTTATATGGGGGGGGAGGGAGGAAGGAATACACACACACACACACACACCCCCCCCCCCTATATCGAGAGAGAGAGAGAGAAAGTAATGCCCAAGAACCGCACAGTAGCACAAGCACCATGCTTACAGTTGGTTTTCACCACTGTTAAAAGGCTCCAAAAGCCCATAGGTTTAGTTACAGAAATGGCCAGGGGTAAACCAACTCTAACGCAGCATGGGCTACCTGCGTTGACAGGCCCCTCTGCATGAGGGCAGTCCCTGCCAGTCATCTGTAATGAAACTGGGGTCTGCTAAGTGAGAGAGTGGTTCAGGAGCGGCCCCACCATCCCCCCTGGCAGATCACTGCTCTGCAGGATGTAGAAAGGATCCCAAGACTATTTATGTCACTCTCAAAACCACACAAGCACCGCTGGCCATGCTCCAGAGTGCTCACTTGCCGCTTCTGTTTTCACGCTACAGGTCCGTGGCAAGACGTAATCTAACTGGCACCGAGGGGTGGTAGCGGTGTTCAAAAGACCCCTCCAGAACTGGGGTGACAAGATGTGCAAGAACGACTAGAATCTATTTAAACACCCCTTGACCAAGGCTGGAGTGACACATCTACTTCTGTGCCAAAAGATGGCATAACTAGGGGTATGTTTTCTAAGAAATATGAAGCTGGTGCCAAAGTACTAATATATCTGTAACACCGAGTCTTAAAGCCTTTAATAGAAGGAGGGGGCAATGGAGATTCAGCTTAAAACCACAAACAAACACAGAAAAAAGTAGAAGAGATTGCTGTGAAAATACAGCCACAGGTCTCAGCCCCTGGGATCCATCTCAGAATTTCAAACCCCTCCTTTCTCATAAACACTAACAAATTTTAAACAAATCAGAAATGGAAAAAGAGGCAAAACTCCAACAAAAAAGAGTTAAGAAAGGCTTCACACTGTTCTTAACAAACAATAGTCTATATATGAATGTGGGATAGCCCCCCCAAAGTTGTGAAAAGGTGGAGAAAGTGAGAAGACTTAACTGTAACCTGCTCCCACCCTAGCAGACATTCACCTACCCTTTACCTTCCACAAGTATCATTAGCAGGCTCCTGCGAGCAGCAAAAAAGCTGCTGAGATCAAACACAAGCTAGTAACAAAGCTCTTCCTCCCGTCTCCCCGACATGGGCCAGGATTCCTGGCTGAAGCCAGTCTTTCCCCGAAGGGGTGGGTTAGTTCAGAGTCCTTCTCAAAAGTTCCCTGCTGACAGCATGCTTCAGCTGCAATGCAGAAAGTGCAATAGCCAGGAAATACAACAACACTCACACCAACCTCACCCCCCTTCAATCATACCTCTCTGAGAATATGCCAAGGGGCCCGCCGTTTCACATTTGGAGGACTTTGTTTACCCGGGTAAAGAGCCATGAAGATTTTTAGTTGCAGAAGCCCTTATTCTTATGTCTTTATTAGATTTGGGACTTAAAAAAAAAAAAAAAAAAAAAAGACGGCCCTTTGATTTATACAATGGTTTCCTACATTACTTCAAGCTCTCAGTATTTTTCTTTTCTTTTTTTTTTTAAGCTAAAATATAGCTTGAAACACCACACCAAGTGCTGTCACGGTCCAAAAAGATTTTTAGTTGCAGAAGCCCTTATTCTTATGTCTTTATTAGATTTGGGACTTAAAAAAAAAAAAAAAAAAAAAGACGGCCCTTTGATTTATACAATGGTTTCCTACATTACTTCAAGCTCTCAGTATTTTTCTTTTCTTTTTTTTTTTAAGCTAAAATATAGCTTGAAACACCACACCAAGTGCTGTCACGGTCCAAAAATGTCAGGATTCTCAAACTTAAGTCCACCCCTGTATAAGAGAGCTGCACACACGTAGGTGTCAATCAGCCACTGTAGCAAGCCAGAGAAGCCCCGTTTGAGATTTCAGCATGGCATAAACTTTCTGCGGGCAAACAAAGTGCCAGCCTGTGGCACACCTGCCTTGTCCATGTTGTGCCTGGGGTTGGGTCAGAAAAGCCCATCCCAATGTTGCTTCTCAGTCTTTGGTTTCACATAAAGTCTCCTCCCGGCAGAGAAAAAGAGGAGAGGAAAATAATTGAACCTAAGACTTAAAATAGTTTGACAGTTTTTGCAGACTCAAACTGTCTGCTCTCCATCACCTGAAACTCTTCATCTGGTCCTACAAATCTCACTCCATGCTGTTAAAGGCGGCATTATCATTCCAATTCTCCTCCTCTTGGCATCAACACGAAAATAAAATACCTTCAGGGCACTGTGGAAAATGGCAAACAGACAGGTGGCAAAATCTTTGGGTGGTCGGGCAGTAAAAACCTATGTCAAAAAAAAAAATCAGTCAGGCAAGTAACTGAGCAAAGACAACAAAAACCAGCATTGTCCTGGATTTGGGTGCTCAGCAGAAGTCTGATAATTAAAGTGGAGCCAAGCCCACATGATACCGCAACGGCTCAGGAACTATTTTGAAGCAGGTAAACCAATATCGCCTGTACCTGTTCCAAACCGCATATTAATATGTGGCCTCTGTTTCTACAACGCCTGCTGGCAGCTCTCCTGGAAGGAGCTCCTATCTCCAAGAGGATCTTGCATTCTCTCTCCCTCTCTGAAAAAGGATCCCAAACAAGTGGCTGGGGCATACCTTTTTGGAAGCCCCTGCATGTTTATCTTTACTGATAAGCCTGCAATCTTGGCTGGGAGGAGTGCATCAGTTTGTGTCTGCAGCAAAGCCTGCTCCAGCAAAGCCTTCCTTATGGAACAGGCTCTTTCAAAGCTGGGTAGCTCATTTAACCTCTTACTGACCACTGTTAATAGTCTGTGATCTTTCTGCCTCAGAGACTCTCTCAAGTCAGCCCTACTCCCTTTGTGTACAATCAGAGAGATGGTCAGCAAAAGCCATTTGGGCTTCTGGACCCGTAGAGCAGACCATAACTCCAGTGTGCTTAGTAGGTGTGATCCTTCTGGTGAGGAAGTTGAAGGACCCACTTGCACAGATTTGTCAGCACTTGTGATCTCCATTGCCACATGCAAACTGAAGACAAACACCCAAAAATTCACTAGGGACTTCCCCAAAGCGGAGAAGACCTGTGTCTCAGGCAGCGCGAGTGCTACAGACAAGCAACCGCTGTGCTTCAAAACAGGCTGCACTTCCCCATCCATGCCCAGTTAAGTTCAGTGCCAGAGGTGTTTTTTAAATGGTGTTTTCAAGCTTTACTTGCATTTACAGCATGTGCAGTGTACTCTGCTTTCAGAAACAGTACGAGCTTGCCTGAGTGCCTGGGCTCTATGGTATCTCAGACATGCCTTTGCCAGGGGAAGGAGTATTTACTCATTACCTGGTCCCCAAAGAATGACTTCCCTTCGATCCGTCAGCCCCATACTCAAAAAGTGATACCAGAACAACAGATGAGATGTTGAGAGAGAAAGAGAGCAGCTTTCCCTACGTTTGTTCTGTCCCCGTTGTTCTTCACATGCAGAATCAACCGACTGGAAATCCCAGCAGAAGCAACTCAAAGGGCCCGGGCCTACAGGTTCTTTAGCAGAAATCAGAAATTAGTCAAGGGATTATAAGAAGTCTACCTAAGTTTTCATTTGGCAGCTCAGCTCAGAGGAACACAGTGAAATAAAGAGAGCAGGACAATACTTGCCAGTCAGAGTTCAGATAGTTCAACTCAAGAAGCACTGCACCAAGCCAGCAAGTTTCATTAAGTAGCATTTGCCTTGCCTGGGTTTATAAGACTTTATTTGGCCCTTGTGATTAGTTTTACTTTTCACAGAAAAAATGTGACAAGACCACAAAGCAGAAAAATATGCCTACCCAGAGACAAACATTTTTTGCTTGAGTTCTGCCTCAAAAATAGTTGTGCATGAACCTTTACTGATTTTTTTGCTTTCACATCCAAATGATGAGCAAAGCCGAGTTTCACTCTGCAGATCTTTGCACCTCTAGCTATACGCCACGTGACCACCTCCACACACACTTTACCTGGCATTCACTTGACAGAGGCAGCCAGATGGAAAAAAAAAAAAATCAGCTTCTCTAAAAATTGATGTGAAAGTGACTTTCCCCCTTCAGAAATGATGCAAATCACTAAATATTTTGTCTTGTTGTACAGCAAATGAAGGCAGAGCAAGCGGCTTAGAGGTTGCAGCACCATTAGAGGTATAGAAGGGTGCTCTGAGAGAAGAAAAATGGAATGAGCCACACATACTCAATTGCTAATGCCAATCAAAGGCTAGAAACCCTCAATGAAAGGGTCAGCTGCAGGCCAGCCTGCAACGGGACAGACCCGACTCCACTGCTCCGCAAATCGCTCCTGGGAAACAGGGTAGAAAGTAATCTCATCTATGTGGAGACATTCCTGAAAATAAATGTAAATTAACTAATACTGAGAATTTAAAGTGGGCTGTCCATTGCCTTATGGATACGCGCTCATTCAGACTTAAAGTTGCCTTAATCTATCTTAAATCAGTGAATTAAGACCATTTTAATTCTCAATAAGAGTGTACACACAAGGGCATAAGGCAGTTGAACTAATCTACTTTACATTCACAACTTTAGTTAGTTTGGATTAAATCTCCTAAGCATCCCCATGCAAATAAGCCATAAAATTGGGCGAACCACATGGGCTGTGCAGTCCACTGGGTCCGTGTAACAGGAAGGTCATATGCAAGTGGGTACAACATGATTTGACCCCATAATGGCTATATAGGACAGACAAGGTAAAAAATAGGCCATTGTTTCAGAAAGAGCTAAAATGACAGCTAGTGACGAGAAAAGTCCTGACAGCATTCCTGCCCAGAGGCACCAGGGCAGACTAAACACCGTTTTGGGGCAGAGTACCAAAAACACCCTACCCCAGCCTCAACTTGTAAGATGTTGGTGTGCCAAGGGCAGATGGCAGGGGAGGCGGGGGGCCATGAGGAGCCCGATGCTTGTTGTGGGAGCATAGACCCAGCCCCTTCCCTGCCATACGCCCCAAAGCACGTGCCAAGCAAAATGCCTTTGCGTGCCATGCTCTGGCACCTGTGCCGGAAGTTGCCTACTCCTGATCCAACCCATCTCTAGAACAGCTTGATTCTAGCCCTGGATCCAATACTGCATTCCCTTACTAAAACCTGACTGTCATAAAAAGCAATCCCCTGCAAACCTCAAGTATTATTGGTTTTGTGGTACTGCCTAAAGTGCCCCTCCAGGGAAATGTCTAAGGAGACAGTTCAGGACCCAAAGAGCTTACATACAGCCCTTTGATGGTTTCAAAGGCCATAGGATGTATCTGAAATTCTTACACTGATGCAGCACTTTTCATCAGATGAGTTCAGAGCAAACCACTTTACAAAGAATAATGAAATTATACATGGTTTCCAGTGGGGGTGAACCACAGTTGAAAACATTACGTAACATGCCTTTAGGTTACAGAGCAAGCCAGTCAGAGTTAGAAACAGGACTTGGAAGCTGGATTTTCTTTCCTGTACTCAAACTGCTGGATAATGCTGGCTTGTACTTCTTTTCTTCCTTTTTTAAAAATGTATTTTGCTATTTAACACGAATACAGAAAATAACTACAAGTAAGCTGCAAAGCTCCCCATCTAACATGAGAGACATTGACCAAGTGTTCAGGTAAGAATATTCGGGTAATGGTATTATGGAGGGCCAAGGGCCTCCTTCCACATGCAATGCATGTTTAGCTATTGTGTCTCATCCTCTCTCACCCACCACCTTTTTCTTTTTCACCAGGTGTAAGGGCATGGAGTCAGCATTTCTCTAAATTATATCCATTTAATAAAGCAGATTAAATGCACTCCTGCCAAAACAGAATATTCTAGCAACAGGAAAACCAATGTCTCGGGGAGTCAGGACTGCCAAACATGAGACCTCCAGCCTTAGGTCAATAAAATACTGTTTCAAAATGCTGAGAAGTCCTGGGCATTGACCGACTGCAAAAGAATTAGCAATTTACAATAATAATACATCACTTCCCTCCCCTAACCCGGTGGACACTGTCCTGCATAAAATTGACTTGTATATCAAGAACAGTCTCGCTCATCTCTGGCAAGGAGCTGGCTAGGATGCTCTCCTTCACGTTGGGTTGCTAGAAATGACTTCCAAGCAGTTACCAGAAAAATGCCTACATAGCAAGATACCTGGATACCTGATATACAGCAAGACACTGATTATGCAGGTAGCTTGTGACAAAAGGATTTAGCTGCTGAAGGATGGTAGGGATAAGGGGGGGGGAAAAAAGATACAGAGTTCTAATTCTGTCTTGCAATAGACATTTTATGGTACTTGGTTATTGAGCTTGAACCTGTACTGACTGGAAAAGACCAGCTGTTATTGCTACCACAATCTATCCTTGCAGCCTCTCCCCTTTAATGCACCAAAAAAAAAAAAAAAGTGAGAAGAGTTTAAACAGTGAGTTACTGAACGCAAAAAATTCTGAAACCTGTCAGAGCATCCTAGTACAAGTCTAACACACTGACTGCCTCTTCAGACACCTCTTGCAAAAGTCCATACAAGATGCTCCAGTCAACAGAATCCCAGATCTAGCAGAAACAGAAAGGACTGAGATATGGGCACAAAGTTATTAGCAGCATAGAGAGACCTCAGTATAAATGGGAATAAAAAAAACAAAACTGGGGCTGCTTAGTTTAAAGGGGAGATGACAGTGGGATGCAAAATAGTCATTGCCGTAAAAGGCAGTACAAAAACAAGGGAACAGCCAATGGAGTGAAAAGTGAAACCACATTTAAAACCTAATGAGAAGAAAATACTAGTACAAGTCACTGGCACAAGATTCAGTCTCACAACTTCTAACAATTCTAAGAAAGAAAGGTCTGGACATTTTGCAAAGATGAGTGCTCAACTACATCAAACAAAATACTAAGCCTTCTCACCCGAAGGCACAAGCCAACCACTAAGTTCCCCTATGAGCAAGTTATTCTTCAGATGTTTATTTTTATTGCTTAGATTTATATCCCGCCTGCAGGATGGCTTACAGTAACAGACAAACAACCCACAAGTTTGGCTTCCTTGTCCTGTCCCCTGAAGCATCTGGCATTTGGCACTCAGAGAAAGGATGCCAGGCTAGAAAGGAGGTCATTCCAATCTGGCATGCCTGGAAAGGCAAAATGCACCGAGGAAAGCGTGGAGTGTTAGACGACAAATTCCAGTAACTCAGTAGCCCAGTTCTGTAGCCCTGAATCACCATCTTGCCCTGGAACTGGTGCCAACAGGAAGCTAAAAAAGCTGAGGCAGACAGACTTCAGTCTTGTGAGGTCCTGAAGTCGCCAACCTTGCAGGTAGTGGGGTACAAGGCAAGACACAGTTTGGCCTGTTAAGTCCTCACCAGTGGAAGTAGGGGAGCACTCACTCACTGCAAAACCAGGAAGGACACAGAGTGGCAGGCATTTGCAGATCAATTTAAAGTACCAACTACTAATGGGCAGAGGGTCCCAAGAGGAGGCCGGCATCCCTCCTCTGTACAGAATGTGCTTCCGCAGTTTGAAAAGCTCAATTTACTTAAAGAATTGGGGTGAGGGTGGTTGCCTATTTGGGTTTTTTTACCTTTAGATGAACCTTCCTACTCACAGCTGAATGGCAGTGCCAACAAGAACACCAGCATGTAAAACACAGGCCCAGAGCAATTCACCTGCTCCAACGGGGCACAAAGACAATGCATGATCTCTCTCTAACAGGTCTGAATCAAAGGAAACAGACAATTTGGGTTTCTAGATTAAGCCTACCCATTCCCTGTTGGCTTTGGCTCCAAGTGAAATTAACCCTCAAATCAAGACCTCCAACCAAGCACTCTAGAGGCTGCTACTGGATTTGTGCCCAGAAGAGCATCTTAGGCATTGGACCTATGTGAAGCACCAAGTATTTGCTTCAGATTCGGCTGATTCGGAGGGACAGCAATTCAATTCGGAGATTCAAATCACTGTCCCAATTCGATTTGGCTGAATCGGATAAGAAAATTCGGCGCCGCTTCAGAGATTCAGCCATATACTAAACAAGCAGCAGTCCTCACCATGCTGGACACAGCTGCCTCCAGCTGGTAAGTCTGTCGTGGTGGGCAGAGGGGGGAATGGGCCTGAATCTCCTCCAAATCAGATCGACTACCAAAGCTTCGCACCGCCCTATTAGGCATCCTCTCAGTAAACCTGCTTCATGACCCCTTTGCTTGAAAATCAGCTACTACTGCTATATTATCCATCCAAGTGTTCACTTCCCTAAATCACATCAAATGTCTAACAGCAGCCATGGACAGAAGATAAACAGCCTTCAGGAATGGCCACACTAACTCACAAAAAAGGCTTGTGGGAAAGGAGCTTGTAGGAAATCCAAAGCCCAAATATAAAATATATTGTACTTTTTTGTTTAAATACTAAAAGCTCAGTAAATTCCCTACATTAAAGATTGCTTATCTTCACACTGGAATTTCTTAGTTTCTCTGTCACTAATATTTAGACGCAATTTGTCCAAACAGAGGTATTTACTGTACTTCATTACAACAAAGTATATGAGAGTTGGCCTAATAAACTCATGTCTGCTTTTGAACCGTAAACCCTGTGCCTGACTGAACAAAGGTTTATTCTATTAGCTCCTCAAATCAATTAATAAAAATGCAACTTCTCCACACAGCAATGGAATAAAACCCTCAATCTAAACCACAAAAATCCTTGAATAGCACGAAATGGGGCACAGGACAACTAAGAAACTCCAAATTATTCTATGCATGTATTCACTACCCTATTTATTCAAAATACTGACTTAGCTGTGAAGTGTATTGTACCAGGAAAGCTTCTTCTGGTAACATCTCATTGATCCTTATATACCTGCTCTCCACCTTTCTAAAGTTCTGTAATTTCCCTCCCCCACAAAAAAAATATGCATACAAGGGAACCAGCTATTGTTGTGCATATATATTCAGTAAGTGTAGGGCTGCAGTAAAGCAATTTTTATCCCAACAAGATGCCTGCCATAACTGCTTATTAACATTAACTGGTTGGTATTTCATGTTCACATTGCACCTTTCAGCTGCAGACTGCAAAGTCATTTCCAAAAGCTAGGTGTGCATTGCTGCTACTGTCCTGCCAGTGGGAAACTAAGGTATGTCGAATCATTTACTCCAGGTCTCAGAGCAAGTTAGTGGTAGACCAGAAACAGAAACTCAAGTTAACTGACCTCCAGCCCCTAGGACTAACTGCTCCCTTGCTTGAAAGACAACAGGTGCCACATGCGCATCATTGAACATCCAGTCATTTTGGGGTTTGTTAAGAGCATTTCATTTCCCCCATTAGAAACTAAATATTGAGCACATTCCATGTGTGTGCAAGTTATGCTGCATTAGGTAAAGGCACAAGATCTGGAGCTCATCTGAGTCATTAATGCTACAGGCCTACAAGAAGGACCATCTGCAGAACAAACTTGCACACGCCCAAGTACCCTCCTACCGTGAGAGAGGGGGAAATATTGCTGCTAAGCCAGTACACATTTCAAACAAACCTGCTCAGGTGAAGCTTCCTCTCCTCAGAAAAGAACAGTCTTGATTTCAACTTGGGGACATAGGAAAGGTCATGGAATTCATCTCAAACTCTGTACCAAAAAAAAAAAAAAAAAAAAAAAGGCATTACTTCAGTTCTCCTCTCACCCACCTAGCAGCCCCAAGAGCAGTGACTGCCTATAGACACAGAATAATCAGGAGAGACATTGAAATATGAATATGGGAAACAAAACCTTGTTAGTGCAGGTTTAGAGACAAGGGCTCTTGCAGATCAAAAGTTACACTGGCAAAGCTTCCGAGTCAAGCAGAGTTTTGAGGGCTCCTAGAGCCAAAGGACTGTAAAAGGTATATTCTGCAATATGCCCCATAGTTACAGGATTTCTCAAGTCTGAAGAACGTGATGGAGAATATTTAAAATGTCACTAAAACCTGATGTTTATTTAAAAGAAAAAGTTTTCACTTCAAATAAAGCTTTGTTTTGAAATGTATGAAGCCAACTGTTAGTGTATGGAGCAGGAGGTCCTGGTTGTTAGCCAGCAAAAGCCAATGAATTATGTTTAGTGAGAAGTTTATTAGTTCAGTAAACACCATTCCAGATCCCTTCGCCCCTGAACTGCAGAAGCCAAACCAAGAGATACTCAATGGCACCCAAAATGGCAGCAAGTTAGATTTCAGAGAGTTTTGAAGAAATCACTGTTGCATTGTTTCACACAGCAAGTCTTGAAAGCTGCCAAGGCAGCACAAAGGGTAGGTAACTCTTTCATAGGAGTTACCATTTTATGAAGCAGGGATGGCTGCTTCCATTTAGTAGGCAAACAGTTTAAGAGCCTGGGGACTCTTGGCAAGGCAGGACACCAAAGGACAACTTATACACTAGCAAGGCTTGTGAAGGAGAGGGATAGGATAAAAGCCTTCTCCAGGTTCTCTGTGCTTCTTGCATCTGACTAACATCAACTTCCTTTCAGTCCTAACAGAGCACATGGCAAGGGTACGAGATTGAGCTTTGACAGTTTGTGACATTGCATCTTTGTTTAACTCAATCTGAGGCTGGTACAGCTTAAAAAGAGTCCAAGCGGAGAGGTACAGACAACCAGGGACAGAAATGGGATTGCTGATGACAAGTACCTCCTATAGGCAGTGATACTAATATTTACTTAGCTGTACACCTGCCCACTGCAGGAAGCATCAAGTATACAAGTGCCTTCAGACCACTATGACTCAAAACAGCTGTACAAGAGATGTTTGCAAAAGTGACTTCTACCTACAGAGCCAAGAATCAGCCATCCAGGACATAAATATAACAGGATTAGCCCAGCTCCAAGCACTATTGCAGACTGCACTAGATCTGACAGAAGGGAAACGGATACCTGGCCAGTGAAATACTTGCTTTTGCTACTTTTATATCTCAATAACTAGAGCAGTGGGAGACGACCTCTTTGCCAGGTGTGCCAGATTTGCCCCGCACCCTCTCCGTGTGTCACTTCAATTGCCTTCCACTGCCCAATCTGGGGCTCTGCTTCCTGCCCTGTGCTTTCTGCTCCCTGCCCTATCTACCACGTCTCATTCCTGCTTCTTCATGCATTCAGGGATAGCAATGATGTCATTCATCTTTGAACCAGACCAGATGGAGGTTTGTTCAACATCGCAAGGTTTAGAGCAAAAACCAAGGTGAAAAAGCTGTTTCTGAGAGATTTCCTGTTTGCGGATGATGCAGCCTTGGTTGTTCACAGTCAACCTTCCCTGAGTTTCGGGTTGACAATTAGTCTCAAGAAGACTGTGATCAAATTGTGTACCAAGGGGTGGAAGAACCAATGCCTGGCATCACTCTGGAAGGTAAATCCCTTGACATTGTCAAGGACTTTTGCTACGTGGGTTGTATGATCAGCAGGAGTCTTGACCTTTGGACTGAACTGACTAACAGAATCGGAAAAAGCATCTAAGAATTTCAAGCTATTTCAGAAACATGCACAGAATAACAGCAAACTATCAGATAAGGTGAAAATGCAAATCTACAAAAAGTTGAGTGCTGTCATCCCTACTTTATGGTTCAGAAACATGCGTCTAGCATATGTAGTCCATCAGGAGACCAAACAGCTTCCACATGAGATGTCTGTGCAAGATCCTGAAAATAATATGGGAAGACAAAATGTCAAACAGAGATAATTAACTAAAAAGAGGGGCATAAAAAGGAGTCTGGACTACTACTGTCATGAATGAATAGGGCAATAGAGTCTCAAATACCTTCTGATAAAAACTGGACTTAATGGAAGGAGGCAAAAATCCAGGCAGGGAAGCAACCTATATAAAGCTTTACAAGAGCCGGGCTTTCGACCTTGCTAATCCCCCTTCCCATCTCAGGGCTTCCTGAGTAGCACTTTATTTGGTGGCATCATTGGTGTTAGCAGCATTGGGGCCATAGGTGACTGGTAGGGGAGCACAGGGAGGCATGTCCCCACCCTTCCCGACAGGGCCGTCCCTACCACCAGCAGCTTCTGCGAGTGCTCACCAGCTCTGCCCCCACTGCCAATGCTGCTGGTGGCTTCTGCGGGTGCCCCCCAGACTCAGGAAGCACCAGTCACCCATGACCGGGGCAGGTCTTTGTCCACCTCTTCCTGGATCAACCTAGGTTCCCAACACTACAGCTGCTCTGCTCTTTACACTTTCTTCCATGAAAGAGGTCAGGAAAGAGCAAAGTTGTCAAATGCTATACTAAACATACAATGTACTGACATGCTCCATATATATGCATCTGGGATTGTTTTTCAATTGTTGTTGTAGAGAAAACATGAGAATCATTTACACGTTAGCTGACAGTTTGAAAAGTCCACGGATTTTGCAATGAGATTTATGAGGTTGCTCAAGTGATCAAGCCTTGGCCCATTAACTGCTTGCAACTTAGAGCCTTGCTGCAGAAAGTGAGGGGATGAACACACAGGACACTTCTCCTCAAGTCCCAGAATAGCCATTTCAAGTTTAGATCTATCATCATAATCTCCCCCAATATAATGAGTCCCTGGGGAAATGCTGCCAACCGGTAGAGTATGGTATGTGCAGAGGTCATACAGAAAAGTACCAGGAGTTCTCCATGTCACAATCAGCTACTTTTTATTGCCTCTCTCAATCAGAATCTCTGTATAGACAAATAAAGTTTATCAGTATCCCAAGAGAGGCCACTACTTACAAGTCTTTTTTCAAGTGGAATCATCCAGGAAAATAGGAAGGCCAACACCAGTATAGACAATTGTTTCTCTAAGGCGCTTGTCTACTCAGGGAAATCAAGAGTCAGTCATAATCACAGTCCGGACTGACTCCACCATGTGGGTACTACTGTAGAGTAGAGAACAAGGAACTTTATTCTGAAACAATTTTTTTCTTTTTTTGCAAGACTAATAACTCCACTCAGAAAGCAAAAGAGTTATTCTGGAGTGGAGCGTCTGCATGGGGGAGTTAGAACAGACAGGCTCAATTACAGCACAAAGCCCTAGTGGGATATTTACTCCAGAACCACAGTGCTGGCCTATTTTCTCCGTGTAGACAAGGTCCTACCGACTGAATGGTAAACGTGCTAGTAAGAACTGAGACAAAGGAGACAGGTGAGTGGATACATGCCAGCAAAATGGGCACTGGCCTGGATATCCCTATGCAATTCAGGATCAGTCCCCTCACCTTCCTGTGCCTCCCCTCCTTTGCCTGGTTATACACAAAGCTCTTCAGGGCAGGGTTATCAATTGCTGTACATTTGTACAGTACTTAGGAAAATTATTAATGTTATTTCAGTGTCTGCAAAATATGGTGAACTTATCTAACTTAGGGTCCAATCAGATCAATTATACCAATTTAAAATACAAGGTGGGAGGGACTCTCCATGCATGAGCTGTTCTACAGTTACCATTTCATGCATCTACTCCTACCCCAGAGCAAACAAACTCAACTCCGTAAGTATGCCTTGTTTCACTCAGAGCTAAGCCTCCCTGGTACAGCTTTCACTTACTACAAGATAGGAGCAGACACATGAAACAGTTACTGAGGAACAACTGATATGTAGAAAGTGTCCCCCTCCTAGCCCTTCAAACGCAGTATAAATTTGCTCATCTGTCCATACACTTACTCACATACAGGTGGATACTGAAAACTAATAGCAACTCTCTTCTCTAAATAAATCTCAGCTTTGCAGCACCTTCCCTAGTGTCATCACAATCACAATACCAGGCCCTGTGTTTAATAAGGAAGAGCCTCCAATGTGGCACAGATCCCTAATACTCAACCAAACTCACCAAGGGCATGCCAAGGCCATGTCATCAGAACCATAATGAAGTAGCATCAAGAGCAGGCACAGTTCAAACATTTTCTCCCCAGCAATGGTGAAAGACAAGACACCCTTCCCTCTAAATTAACCCTGTCCCTTCCAAGGAATGCCTGGAATTTCTACTATTTCCCTACAGAGAATGAAAAGCAGAGGCTTGGCATGGGGCAAGGCAGATAAGAGAGCCTGCCTTCTCTTCTGGTTTTGTTAAATCCACCTGGATATTCAGGGCATGTGATGGCAAGATAGAGATATGGCTGTTAAGAGACTCAGACTGCAAAATAGCTGGTATGATGTCCAAGCAAACAGAAACTCCAGTTTACAACATGACCATAGTATATAAAACAACACCATAAAAATACAAGCCAATCCAACTGCTGCAGCTTTCCTTCACAAAGCAATGGTAAAGTTCCTTATTCCCCTGAAAGTGTGCTTGTAAGATTTACTAGGATGTGGTACCAAAATCTTCATCACTTGTACCAAAACACAGCTGGCCAGTAGCTCTTAATCTTGAGACTCTAAGGTAGATCCTTAATGGCTAAAAGCATACATTGCAACAATACATGCACAAAATTTCCTGCGGGAATGCAAGCCCCCAGCCAGTTAAAAAGTGGACATAGCAATTTACTTGTAATCCTCTCCCAAACCTGATGACATTTGTTTCTGGGTGAAAAAAGTCAAGGTTGCAGAGTTGGGGTTTAAAATCACTAAAGCCTTGCCTATTTTGGAGATTAGCTCTTCACTTGTTCATCAGCACCTCCTTGTTAGCAGGGATGCCAAGCCAAAAGCATACATTTCTGAGCCCTAGCAATTTGCCATAGGGTCATAACGTCCAATCAAAAGTTTAACCCAAATCTAAGAAAACAGCAAAATAAACCTAGTCACTGTATTAAGCTACAAAGAGTAAAACTAAAAGTTCCAACTTTCTATTTCTTGGCAATATTTCTGTAATTGTATAATATTCTGAATATAATCTGCTTTGGGGGACAGAGTATAAGAAAAACTGGATACTTGCAGAGAGAGGCTGCGCAATTCCATATTTCCCTTTAGTGAATTTTGAATTTTCGTCCCTCTGTTCATCAGCCAGAAAGAATGAAAATATCCACCTACGTTAACTCAAAGGGAACCCTGTCCCGCCCCCTTTGCCCCAGACATGACCACAACTGACATTCCCAATAGTCACCGGTTTAATGGCCCACGGGTCTGTGGTTATACCCTCAACTAGGATTTCATCTTGCAAGTTCCAGCGCGCCGCATTTATGCCAGCTCATACATCAAATCTAATACTCAAATGGTAAAAGGAGATGCTCAACATTTAGATTGCCATTGAAGGGAGGGTGAATATATTACACTGCTTGGGTGTCTGCGTGTGTGTATTTGTACACAAGCGGGAAGTTGGAACCATCATTCAAGAAAAACAGTTGGCCTTTGAGAGAGGGGGAAAAAAAAGTTGTAAAAAGAATCGATTCCATTAAATAGCTCTATAAATCAAAAAAAAAAAAAAAAAAAAAAATCAATGGAAAACTACATCCAGTAGATGCCAGGTAACTCCCACATGTTGTTGAGTGCAGCTGTCTGTGAAAATGGCCACACCCAAGTCCTCAGTCACTGTTGTTTCCCAACCCATGAAGTGATCACAAGTGTGATACTCATGCGTGCCCCCCCCACCTCTGCACATGCAGTCCGTCTGATTTAAAAGCTGAGCACAGAAGTTCATTGGGAAAGCAATGGTCCAAAACAGGCTTTACTGAAAACGCCCATAAAAAGACTGTTTCATTAAAACAACCCCCAAAGACCACAGGAGGACAACTTGACCAGAACTGCCTCCACCCCACCCAGACACACATAGCCAAGCCACTTACAACAGTCTTTTACTCGGCAGTGATCAAAACATCCACAGCTCATTTTATCCGCGCACTTGGATGTCAAGGGGTTTGAAAGGAGCCTCGGACACAAGGCCATCAATTTCTCTAAAGTGCTGCCCAGCCAACTGCATTAGTTAGCCGCTTTTCCCCCTCCCACTGTAAGGAGTAGCTGTCCTCATCACTACGTAAAGACGGAGGTGTCGCACTACCACCACTGTCTGGTTTCGGTTGTACTATACAAACGGTTAAAACAACGTGATTTTTATTTTACTGAAACTCAAGCTCTCCATGCTCATCCTAACAGGGACAAGAGTTCCCATATGATGCATCAGCCTTCACTTTTACTTCTCCAGCAACTGTAGCTTGCTACCATTTTATTTAACTTTTTGACTCATTTGGACGCAGTTTTGTTTTTATAAAACAGAAATGCCCCTTTTCTCTCTTTCTGGGAGAGAGCAGAAACCTTTGAGGCCTTTCATTTTGTGATGGCAAAACAGACAGGTACAGAAGGATTCTCATTTTCTTTAAACTTGCAAGAGATCTGCACACTGCACATCGTCTTGCATTTTGTGGGTGCATATGTACGCTGCTTGTCCATATGTCTGTCTGCATGCAAAATTTAAGCATGTCAAATGTGAAATTTCTGCAGAGATTCAGAAACGCTAAGCTGCTTAGCAGAACATTTATATTTTATGATTAGGCACATACACATATTCACTTTCAGTTATCCATATAGGGAGGCTGGCATCTTGTTTTATATAAAGCACAAAATCATGGTAAGACCACAATACTTCCCAGCATGAGGAAGGAAATTAATTTAATAATCTGATCTAGGGTGAATGCTGCTGAGATTCAGCACTAATGATGCAAGATACTGAGCGCACTCAACACACTCAACTGGGTGGCATGAGGTCACTTGGAAAAAAGGAGTCAAAAATGACACCAAAGCTTTTCCTTAAAAAAAAAGGTAAGACATGCCTGTTCACAGAACTGGGCTACAAAGAGAAAAACTAAGAAAACCCCAAATATTTCTACTTCTTTGTAAAGTTCCCATCATTTTTTAATGGGATCTGAGGGGTTTCAGCATATTAGACAACAACCAGCCTTCAGTCATGGTCACAAGCTCTGCCAAGAGATAGGCCTGCTCAGTCTTGGGCAGCATCCAGGAGCTAATTCAGGAGCACAGAGAGGACATCCTGGTGTGCACACTAGATGTTTTTAAGAAAACAAACAAGCATGAATTGTCCAACTGTAGGTTTCTAGCTAACCTCTGGCATCCAGCGAGACAAAGCAGCAACACATATCAGCCCTGTTCCATTCAAAAGACCACTAGGACTCATGTTGGGCAAAAGAGTCATATGATAGACATCAAACATGAGTCAAAGGAAAACAAAGGGACATCTCCCTTGGCAGAATACGTTAAGATTTTCCACAAACTGAAAACAAGTTCTTCACTCTTCCCCTGCCCTCATAGTTTATCCATTGCCGTCAAGTTTCCCCACATACCCAGAAATTAAGAAAAGCAGAAGTAGCAGAGAATGGATGGACGCTCCCTCTCTGGCACTCTGTACTCACTGCTTACGTGCGTCTCGGGGGACATTTTGGGTGTAGTGGATGGGTGGCTGTTTCAGTTATAAGAATCAGCATGAAACCCCACAGAGTTTGAGTGAAAAGCGGGAACAGGCAGCACCTAGGGACAGGCACTTAATAAGGGCTACTATAGAGAGAGGTACTTAGCTGCATTAGTCTGAAGTTGGGCAAAAGGCAGGGTAAAGATGCACGGTGATGGACGACTTATGTAGAAGGCCTGAATAAACAAGCAGACAGGATGTGAAGGCTTTAACAATATGGATTAAAAGAGAAGCCTACACAGAGATCCGAACCATGAATTGAATGTGCTGCTAGAATTGACATGCTGCTGGAGCAAATACTCATATAGCAGTGTTTAACCGAAAAGACAAGTCGATTAAAGACAGCACTTACTTATGAAAATTGGGCTAAAGGAGAGGATTGCAAATAATTTTACTATTGAAATTGCCCTCCCAACCCAAAACAGCAAAATTTAAATCCTATTTTCTGCCACAACAGAGCTTAAAAAATAAAAAAAGTTTAGCTCATTCATAATACCTTATTTCAAAGCAGTTAATATAAAACAGGATTATTGTGCTGGTTCGTTCTTAGAGATACATCACTAAAACTGGATCAACACGGTAGTAGCCTTCATTCTGCCAAATCCTGGAACAAGAGAGGGGGAAATATTTATTTCCCAGCTACAGTCTCTGGAGAACCAGCAAGAGAAAGGCTCAAGGACCACAGTACCCTAAAAAGAACTGATGTCCGTTCCCAAACAGCTTTAAAATATTCTGACATGTTTATATAGTTGAGCTCTACCTCCAAAGCAGAATTAGTTGTGATCATTCACTGAAAGAGCACCAAGTCAAAAACAGCTGCTGTCGTAGGGTCCATTTTACCTGTTTCACCATTGAAAAGTTTCTCTTTTTTGCAGACTGATCTCATTCCATTGACTTTTGCCCATTACAACATTAGGCCCAATGTAAAAACACTTAATAAATACAGTTTTTCAGATGATCATTTTAGTATATCAAATGAAACACATGCATTGAAGCTTAATTGACGTAATTAACAGAGCAGAGGAATTTGGACTAAAGGAAAGAGTCCCTTTCCCTCCGTCTCAAATTAAGGTTTTGCATTCTCATAGCATGTGTCATTGTTAAAGAGGTGTCATCACATCCTTTCATAGACATTGGGGCTGGAAGGGACCTCGGAAAAATCAAGTCCAGCCCCAAAACTAGATCCTTACAGAAACTAGATCTGAAAGTCTGCTACACAAAACGTGCCACATCATGATCCATCAGAGACAGAGACTTTTGGTAGTTCATTGGCTGATATGATTAAGCCTATGTCTGAATTTTCCCCTTACAAAAGAGAGAGAGATCACGAATGTTTAAGACTCCAAAAAAAAGAGAGAGACACCTTGGAGATCACTAGGGACTTCACCCAAACATTTCAATAATGGACAACAGTAGAAAACTCCTTCGTGTGTGTCCAGCTAATAGTGCGGTGACTTATTTCTGTCTCTCAAGCCTCCAAGCTGCATCCTGCAAGACTAAGTAAATAAAGAAGAGCAAGTGCATTCCCTTACGTGCTTCCCAAGCTACACTCACAATTTTAAACCGAAGCGTCTCAATCAGCCTTGCCACCATCCACCACTTCCTCCGCAGCACTAGAAGAAGTTCTAACGCCAAAACGGAAAACTCTCCATGGGCAGCTGTCCCTTTCCTGCAAGGACTACTCAGCAGCCCCCACTTCCTGTGGCTGCTGCATCACAGGAGACAGAAGAGCCGCTCTGGCTCCGTTCCCCAATGTCAAATGCCACTGCCTGCATCGGGGTGTGGAAGCCAGAGAGACCACCTGGCTCTCCCTGAGCCTAGCAGCAAGCCTAGCAAACGGTAACACCCCTCCCCTACCCAGAGAGGCAATCAGAGAAGCTAAGAGCCAACACTGCCTTGGGGCTCCGTGGCATAGCCTCATGGATGTATGAATCGGCTCCAGCTACAGTCCATCTCTTATCTCCAGCACTAGGAGCTAAGCCAGCTCCACGCCTGCCAAAGGGCCTTCGCATTTCCAGGGAATCCCCAAATACAGCAGAGAAAATGAGTCCCAAAGTATTGATTGTGGCCCCTTGACCCTTCCAAAATATACTGACTCAGACCCAAAAGACTGGAAAGCAATGAGTGAGGGTTAGTTCGAATGGTAGGGTGTCCTGAAGAACAAAAGCACTTTTCCCTACTTTTTTTTTAACTCCAGCTGGCTTTTTCCCTTGGTAGCTTACCAAAAGGCCCATCTGTGTATCTTAAGTACTTTTTCCACTGTAGACCTCATTTCTGCAGCTGGATTAAGAATCCAAGCGAATAGCTGGACTTGCAGCAAGTCCGTGTGGGGATGAGGCCTTTGCTGAGAAGTAACTTCAAAAGAAACCCATCAGCGGTTCTGCGTTAACCCAGAGCTACAAATCAGGCCGGTTTGTGCAAATGCTTATTCCAGCAGCCGCAGAATCCAAGAGAAGTGCCTAAGCAAGCATCTGCAGAACCTGACCCGTGATCAGTCATCAACACAGCGCCCATGTGTGCCTTTGAACTGAAAGCCCTGTCACCGGGCACTTGGTCTAGGAGCCTTGTGAAGTGTCCTACCCCCCTCTGTGGCAGCAAGTCCAACTTTTTGGGGCAGAGTTCAGCACCACCCTCAGTCTCGTATCTATCAGAAGCTCCTTCCTCCTGAATATTTGGTTCTAGCCAACAAGGAGCTTGTGCTATTTTTAATTAATTGCTTGCTTTTCCTGCCAAAGCTGTGTGTTCATATTACCTTTCCACTTTGAAATTCAAGCACTCTCTCAAAAAGCCTGAGAGTTGCTAGATTACAGAAATACTTCCACTGCACATCACACCATCTTCCCTTCACACCCTGGCATCTCCTCCAGTCTGAAGATTTAAAAAAAAAAAAAAGTAGAAAACAGAAACAATTATTTTTTCTAGCATACATGTGTCCAATTAGTTCCCAAATGCGTATCAAGTGAGTTTAGGCAAGACACGGGGATTTACTTGCTCAGTTCCAATGGAAGAGCTCCTACCCAACACCCTAACTCCCCTCCCCCTCCTTGAGAGGCAGAGCTCAGGGTGGGGGTGGGATAGCTGCCTGGCACAGCATGTAGTAGTTCCTATGGAAAAAAAAAATCCTGCAACTTCCCTTGAAATGCTGTGCACCACATGCCACAAAGGACAGCTGCTACCTTCTCACTTACACAAAACGTGACCTCAGCCAATCAATCTTCAGACCTAGTGCTGCAAGATACCTTCCCACTCACTGCTTGTACTAGGCAGAGCCATTGGAAGCAAGCAGTTTCCTCTGCACCAGGATGTGCATTGTTGATCCAGGAGGGTTTGGGGGTTTTTTTAAAGGAGGGTTGAGAGAAGGTGCAGATCAAGTACCTTCAGACAGAAACAAGCACGGCGCAGGTCTCCATATTACCAGTGCGGAGGCCGGCACAAGTCAGCAAATATTTTAATAATACCAAAGCGCACACATCAATAAACCTGCCTGGACTTCATCTGGACTCCTCTCCTCTCCTCTCCGTCTTGACTTACCAGTTCAACAGAGGTTAGAGCGTGAAACAAACTCAAGCCTCTGGCTCATACGACTGGATGCACTGGCCATATTAAGTAGGCAGCCCCTTGTAGAGAAGGCTTCTGCCAGGGCGCAGCTGGTTGCACACAGGCCAAACCCACATGTTTCAGACACCGGATCCCATTTCATCGGAGCCCTTCAGAATCCGGGAGATCGGCTAAGCATCCTAAATTAGTTTGCCTCTGCTGTGGTAGGAAGTATATTCGTCTGGTTAAGGGCCTGGGCTCTATTCTTGGCTCCACCACCGAGTGGCTGTGACCTTGAGAAAGATACATAACCTCTCTGTGCCTAAGTTTCCTCATCTGTGGAATGGGAATGACATTTTGACGGGTGCCTGCGCGGCTTGTTTTACTGTATGCAAGGTACTTTAAGATCCTAGGAAGGAACTGCTGCACTGGGCTAAGTATTCAGCTACATGACCATTTTGCTGTGAATCTACTGCTTATTTTTGTTTGCACATACCTCAGAAGCAGCTTTCTATTTAATAGATAACTATAAGTAAGGTCTAATGTCTTTCTTAACATTCAGCCCTCACAACTAATTGAACTATTAGTAGGGAAGTCAGGTAGTTGGCATCTGCAGATGTATTATACAACAGGAACAACTACTACTACTCTCCTTTCCTAAATTTTACAGAAAATAAAGACCTTATGTCATTCAGCCATCTTCAAAACAAATCACATCCGTCACACAGAGAGGCTAAGAAAGTTTCCCAAAAAATCACACATCAGTGGCCAATGAATTCTTCAACCCTGGTCCAGCGGGGGTCAGACCTTTTCACCACGTGAACCACAGGCCAAGAGGCTGCCTCGTAGCCCTCTCTCTCTCATGGGGATGGCTGCCTGGGCCTCCAATGAGCAGCTGAGTAACATCACCACAGCAGTGACTTATGCTGGTAACCGGAAAATAAGAGAATCGGCTCCGTGCAACCAGCCAGCTGTCTAGTAACCACCACCAAGTGGTGCACAGACCAGAGGAGCTGCAGTGCAAGCCCAAACTCCTTCCCTTGTAAGGAACCCCACCCCTGTCAGAGGCCAGCCCTTCCGAACACCTCTGCAATTTGGATGGATGCGCAACGCGGTGCACGTTAAAGTGCTCTCCTTGGAGTTCACTTACGAACGCTGCCAACCTGTAAACAGTACAGTCAGCTTAGCTGCCAATACAGTTTTGACCTAGAGCAAACGGAAGTGCTTTTCCAAGAATTTCCGAGACTGTTGAGTCACAGCGTAACGCTGGCACCGCACCACATAACCCAAGAGGAAAAACAAAACAAGACAAGAAACCACTCCCAGCAGATGAAACAGGGACAGGTGGTTGCTTTCAAATGATTTGGAGGCATTTCCAGGAAGAAGTGGGTGGGCCAAGATAGTGTTTCCAACAAACATCTATTTGCTGCAAGGGAACCTCTTTAATATCTCTTTTATTACAACACAGCCGAGTAGATGTTATACCCTGGACAGTACATTTTCATGATGATTTTGCAACTGTTTTAAAATAAGCCTAAATATCTGGAGTTTTGGAGATGATGCCCTGCCTTCCATGACAGGTCTGGCATGACATCATAGTCTCAGGCCTTCCAGATACCCCAACATACCCCAATGTTTTATTAAGATAATTCATTATTTGTATGACGGAAGCAGTGAGACTCCCCAGGTAAGGTCAGAGTCCTGTTGTGCAGAAAGAGGGAAAGATGAAACCTTATGACAAAGAAACAAAAACAGGACATCTCACCTGCATTTTAAAGATAGAGAATTGGGACACAGGAAGATGACCTGCCTTTGGTCACCGAGGAAATTGTTAGAAACTGAACCCACCAGGCCATGCCAAGGAACTGGACACAGAAATCACCAGCACTTATACACAGGCACACCTTAAACTCACCTAGGAAGGGCACACAATCAATATCATGGGAGGTATTTAAGAACAGGTATTTAAGAACAGGTTAGACAAATGTCTGATAGAAGTAGTTTAGGTCTAGCTGATCCTGCCTTGGGGCGAGGGGATGGACTAGATGACCTCTCAGTGTCCACTCCAGTCCTATTTTCCCTGACTGAATAGACCCCAGCAGGATGAGTTTCACCCGTCCTCCCCCCAAAAAAACCCATTATTACACCAACTCATCAGTTTTTAATGAGAATCTGCATCTCTAAAAGTGTAGACACCTGGATGAATTTCAGTTGACAAGCAAAATGACGTTCTAACTAGTCCTAGCAGATACCAGCTTATAGACATCACAAAGTTACAACACAAATGGCAGTCTCACAAGTCATCTGTCATCAGCTTACACTTCCAAGCAAGGACTGAACTACACTGGCACAGCTCTGTGGATGCATGTGTGTGTGTGTGTGCGTACACACACACACACACACACACACACACACACACACGTAAATGTATGGATTCACTGCAGTGTACAAACATTGGTAGATATAATCCCTGCCCCAAAGGACTTCCATATTTTTCTGTGAAAACTAGGTTGCCTCAGGTCAGAAATAGCAGGCTATCAAGAGCTTTCAATCTGTTCTGAAAATGGACAAAGGGAGTCTTTCAGAGACTCATGATGCTCGATTTTAAAAGTTCTATATAAACACCAGTTAGCCTCTTTTCAAGGTGGATAAAAATTAACAATTACATTAACAATTTTATTAAAAGCATTTATATTAAAAATTCATATTCAAAACAGAGCATGCTTGCTACCAGTTTTAAAGAAAGTCAAATCTGATCTGAGGAAAGTCACTGACTAAGCACCTGCAACCAGTTGGCTGAAGTCTGTTGAGGTGATAAACTAAGCTTTGACAGCAGCAGCCTCTTCCACAGGTACCAAGAGATTACTTTCTACTTTTCAGTTTATTCAGTTGACTTCAGTGCAGTAATTAGTTGATGCAGAGTTAAGAAACTGATTGGGAGGTGAAAAAGCAGAAAAGCTTGTGCAACTTTTTCAATCTCCAAATAAAAACTAGGTGTTAGAAGCAGAGATCTATTCATTAAAGTCAGTCAGTTCAATTGACTAAAAACAGATCATGTTCCTTTTGTATAAATGCAAAACCATGTTATGAAAAAATAAATAAATAAATCAACCAGCACATTTAGTGTAGTTTTAACTAATGATTTCAAAATGTGAGTGTTCCACAATTAATTGAGTTCATATTTTCATTCAAAAGCAGCTTATTACACGTCGCATATAAAAAATGAATTCAGTAAATAAATGACACTCACCACTTGCTATCACAATAAACATATTTTAAGCTATAAAAAAAAACTGCTGAAATTAGTATGTGGTGCATCCCCAAGGTTAGCAAAAAAAATAACTAAGTGTACAGGCTATATTTAGTTGGAAAAAAAAAATAAACAAATCAACACTTCTTAATCATTACAGCCCAGTGGGAATCAACCTCTCTTTAGGAAAATACCTAATACAAATGCAAAGCAAGATTTAAATCATGGTTTCCTTCCTACTGATTTAAATCACAATTAAAATCAGCTATTTAAACCACTAACTAAAATCCATTCATTCTGCTCTTTACCATACAAAAGGAGAAATTTCAAACTGAACTCAGAGACAACCCAGTAGCAACCTGACAGTGCACAGAAAGCCAAAACATTACATTAGTTCTGTATATCAGTGGCTTTTATTCCAGGATACATAATGCCGGTTTCAGGAACACCCAATACTCTTTTTTAAGAACAGGGTACAAGTCTTCATTTCATAGCCAAAAATCTTCTGCATACAGGGGCATCTTAAGACAACTCATGGATTAACCAGGTTTCTAAGGAAAGCATCGAGAGGCACAGTACAGTAGTCTCTATGATAGCAGATTTAAATGAGTCAGAACATCACATACCTCTTTTAAAACCTGGAACTTGCACATGCTGGTTTAGTCTTAAGAAAAGTTTACCACTTAAGACTGCAAGGGAAGAGAAGGGACGGTCAGTATTTGTTACTAAAAGCTACCCGTCTCCCTCTACCAAAGAGACTGAAAGACAACGCTCTCAAACTGGATGATACAGAGTGCAGTGTTTTCTACCTCTTTCATCCCAAGCACAACCTGTTTCTAAAACTTTACAAAGGAGAAAAGAAAGAGTTCATCTTACTTTTGGGTCTATTATATTAGAGCAGGGGTTCGTTACATGTACCCCCACGGGTACTTGAGAAGGCCCTAGGGGGTACATGCGGGTAGGTGGGGATAGAGCTAGACCATGCACCATCCCGTGCTGCCACACAGGCGCCACCCGCCTCGTCAGGCACAGGGGAAGCTCGCACGCAGCGGCTGCTGCCGCTCTGCATTCAGCCACGCACCACCCCCCCGCAAAAGGGTTGAAAACCCCTGTATTAGAGAAACAGCTCACAGGTGACTGCAGTTGTTCAGCAACGGACTCCCTACACTTCTATAGACTATCTGCAGTGCTGGCTGAACAGCCAAAGAGGAGGAGAAAGAACAACTTCAGGACCTTTGCCATGTAGGCCACTGGCCCCGGTGGAAAATTCTCTTCATCACAGTTTTTATAACAGCACTAAACAGTTTTGTTCCATCTACATTAACAGCAGACCCACCTTCGGCACTAGCTGAATGAAATCCACTGCCAACTGCCTCTTCCCCCAGTAGATCTGTTTCCTACTGCAGACAGAGCTATATGTTGCTGGGTTCCTTTAATATCAGTCTGCATGCAAGGCGCTGTCCTGTCCCTTCAGTTCCTGCAACTCATTCCATCATTCCCGGATACATTCAAATTCCCTGCTTTTCCAATAACTGCAAACAGAGTTCTTGTAATCGCAGATCCCAAGCAAGTAGCCCCCTCTACCCTTCCCCAGTCAAATAATATGGGCTCAATGAAAGCATGAGGGCTGTCATTTCAATAATGCAAAACCCTGTTGCTTCCACTCCAAAACAGCTGACTTGAAGTGCATGCTAGGCTGTGCTTATTAACAAAATGAGAAATCTGATATATAGAAAGAAAACACTATGTGGAGATTAATCCTGGATTGCAGTTTGTGGCCAACACCGGGCCTTCGTCCAAACACAAATGAAAAGGAAGGAAAATTTTTCCCACCTGTCACTTAAAGCAGGTACAACTACTGTAGTGTAATAGTCCCTTACCTTCAGCTATTGTTACAATCACTTCTATATCGGCTTTAAATTCAGGACTGACCTCATTGTGTTTCTGCCTTGTTTATCTAGAGCCAGCGCTGAAGGATGAGTTTTCTTTCCAGGAACTGCAAATAAAAAGTGTGACTGACTAACAAGTTTGGACAGTCAGCACCCAACACTCATCCAGGAAAGAAGGAAACACATCCTGGGCTTCCAATTGCCGTTCTGATGAAAGTCTGATGGGTCCACTTAGTGGGAAAACGCAACTCTAAAGGAACATTTTGAGATAAATCCTCAACTAGCACAAGTGGCAGTAAAATATTATACGTACCGTTCTGGCAGCTTAAAAATAGCTGCTTTGCCATACTACTTGCAGCACAGGAGACTGAATTCTCTGCTGCAATGCAATATCCCTGTTCTCAGCACTACAGCAATGTAAACTCATTCAAGCTGCTTTACTGGTATAGTCAGTTATTTTCAATCTACAGCCAACCCACTGGGGAAGTCTTTTTTTTTTTTAAAGATATTCTCCTGCCCTCAGTTGGGCCAGGACTCTGTTGTTGTAAGCAATTCCACAGCTGAGCCCTGTTAATTTTTCTCCAAGCCCAGCAGGGTAGGCATGTCCACTGATGCTGAAATGGTCCCCCTTCTCATTGAGCTTTGCCTGTCACAGCACGGCCTACGTAATGGCTGCATGGCAAATGCAATTCTGTTTTCTCCCACTCCGAGACCACATCTGCTGCTGTGCTGAAAACCCAGAGGCTCACTTCATGGCAATGATCACTGCCATTAAACCAGAAGCAGCAGCAGCTTTTGGGAGCAATGAATCCACTAGTTAAGGCACCAAAAGTTTGATTTCTACAGTGCAGTGCATAAAGACACTCTTCCTATCTGACAAGCCATGACACATCCATCAAACTGGATGGGAGAGCAAAACACTGTAATCAATGCAAATAGGCATTCTGATTCCAAAGAAAGCATGCGTCCATTTTTAACCATTATCCTATTTCTCCACATCTATTATCGAGGACCATAGGTTGGAACCAGCACAGTTACACTTTTTTTTTTTCATCTTGGAGAAAATAAAAAAAGAGTAAAATAGGATTTACAGCTGAAGGGGCTTTATTACTACAGGCTTTAAAGATGCTGGAAAGAAGAATTTGTAGCAACATCCCCTGTTCACATTTTGAATGCTCATATTTGCTCACCACTTTTGAACCGCTGCAGCTGTTTTGAGGCTTTTCAGTCCGTTCCCCCTCAAAACCCATCAGCCATTTATTTAAAAAAAACAAAATCCAAAACACACAGAATGTAACGCTGTTCTCATCAAAGCAAACTGAACCATCCACCCTCCAGGACTGAGGCCTCCTAACCCCCTCTCCTTCCTGTCACACACTAGCCTCTGCCAAACAATCCAGTCCTGACACTACCAAGTATCACGTGATGCCAAGTGCTCCAAGCATCTTGCGATACTTATTACTATCTACACATCCATAAGTCATTCTGCCCAGCAACATACGCAAATACTAACATGAACCATTTCATTATGCATTAAAGATGTAAATCTCTCCTGAATCTTGAGTGAAGGGAGCTTATTATTATTATAATAAAGAAAAGAGAAAAAAAAACCAGGCACAGGGATGATTTTGTTTTCTCTCTCCCCCTGCAAATACACAGGGCGAAGGAAGAAAACAATTGCTACAGTCTCCGATTACTCCCTTCTGAACCCCACCACAACACGCAATGCATTTCAGACCCCAGAGCAGCAGGCTTTTCGGTTCAGTTTCTTTACCCACGGTTAGACTGGAAAGTAACAAATGTAAGAGGTCGCTTATTCTTCACGCTGATCCCCCAGAGCTAAAATGACATGCCAGTGGCAGGTGGCAAGTTTGAAGGTTCTTCCCCTCCCCCCCACACACCCTTTTTATTTTAATAAAATATAACAAAGGGCACCCAGATTTGACCTGGTGGGTCAACCATCAAGAGTTAAACTGATTTCAATAATTAGACCTAGAATGTCAGGCACTACTGCAAATAATTGCTCCTAATGCTTTTAGGATTAGATTGCTAATGAAAAGGCACAAAAAGGAGGCCACTTGCAGTTGTGGAAATAAGTCAATTTTCCTTTCATATGTCATTTTCTCCACGCAGAGTTGCTGCGATATGATCCCAAGGAGCCATTTACGGTTCCCTCCCCCGAATTGCTCCCGCATGTGCAAGAGGTCTCCTAAGTCGCACAAAAACCCTGCTCGGCACTGCTGATCTGGGCAGTGCCTTTAACATAATCGGTATTTGTTCAAATTTCAGGATGCTGCCTGGTGACAACAACTGCTGCGAGGAGCAGCGGAGCAGTTTCCCCTTCGTCAGCAGAGCGCAAACAGCGGCCTGGCCATCATGTGGTTTTTTTTTTTTGGACCGAAAGCAGCTGAAAAGTGGGAAACTGGCCTTTTCCGACGAAATCCTGCTCTTCTTCCTGCTTCTCGCACAAAGGGATTGTAGCCACAAAGCAGCATCTCTCCCCCTGCAGCCGGACTCGCGCAGCCCCCCGCTAAAGCGCTGGCTTCGGCAGAGCCGGCCGCCTTCCCCGCCGCGCCCCGCGGGAGCAGGGGGCTCGAGCTGCCCTTCCCGGCCGCCAAGTTTGGAGGAGTTGCGGAGCACAGGGAGGTGCGGGGCCCGGCGGCGGGAGCGCCCAGCTGGCAGCGCCGATAAGGGCCGCGCTCGCCCCCCGGGGGCACGGCGACAATGCGCCGCGCTGCTTTGTAGCCGCGACGAGGGGAAGAAAAGAGATACAGCCCGGCGGGGACACAATGTTGCGCTCCGGGCCCCGCGCCGCGGCGCTCCCGGGGCCGGAACAAAAGCCGGACCCCGCGTCGGGGGGATGGGGCAAAAGTTCAATGCGGGCGCTGGGGGCCGGGGGGAGAGGGCATCCCCGGGCCGGGGGAGGTCCCCGGGGAAGGGATGGATGGATGCAGGGGGGCACGCGTGGGCCAGAGCCCGCCCGCAACACGCCCCCAGCTCCCTCCCCCGGCCCGGCCGGCCGCAGCGCGGGGGGAGAGGAGCCGCCGGGGCCGGCTGTCCCCCCTGGAGGGCTGCTCGCGGCAGCAGCTGCAGCAGTGCCCCCTCCCCCGGCCGCCGAGCCCAGGGGCAGCGCGCACAAAAAAATGGCACGGGGTAGGGAGGGAGAGGGGAAAGTTTGCAGCCGCTTCCCCCCGCAGAGCCCGGGTTCCCGGGCCGGGCCGGCGCAGGCTGGCAGGGGCACAGCCCCGCGGCGGGGCAGGGGCAGGGGCAGGGAGAGCGGCAGCGGCAGGGGCAGGGGCAGGGAGAGCGGCGCCGGGCTGCGCGGAGCGTCCGCGCCCGCGCCCTCCTTACCTCCTTCCTTGCATCTGGAGCAGCGGCTTTTGGGGGGCTTCCCCCTCTCCCTCGCGCGCGCCTCTCGGCTTATACCAGCCTGTTCCTCATCTCACAGCCTTCCTCCCAGCGCCATCTTGCAAGCTTGTGACGTTGGGAGCTGCTCACCCCTGACCCACATTTGAATAGAAGCCAAAATGAAAAAAAAAAAAAAGAAAGAAAAGGAGGGGAGAGAGAGAGAGAGAGAGGAGGAAAGAAGGGGCAGAAGGAGAAGGCAGCCGCCGGGCAAGTGCTGTGCCAGTGTGGAGCACAGCATCAGCTCCTGCCCGCTTGCCAGCTAGTTTAGTAATAAGCAATTTCCTGCTTTTGCAATAAATGTTGCAGCCGCCGAGCCGGGAGAGGGACAGGGAGCTTTGTAATTCCCATTCAAAGACCCAGGCTGCCGCCGCCCGCACCTCGGGGAGCCTGCCCCGGCGCGCGGACGAGCCACATCCTGCTCGGAGGGGAAGGGGGAAAAGGCATTTGTGGAAATGTTTTTATTTCCGCTCCTGGTGAGGTCTCCAGTGTGTCTGGAGCAGCAAACGATAGGGAATAGGACCAGCAAAGGTGCTGGGAGGTGTGAACGAGTTTGTTGCTGATGTCCAACCCAAAAGAAGAAGAAGAAAATACAGTGCAATTGGTAAAGTCAGTTGTTCCTACTTTTCCTTATTTTTAAAGTGCTGCATCCAAAACCAACCAAATAAATAGCCTTTGCTCTCTGGGAAGCAATAGCAACCTAAAGTGTCTCTGTTAGTTTGTCAGATTTTTTTTTTTTTTTAGTTATTAGGAAAGTTACTTGGGTTTTACAGTCCTGCCAGGGCTTCCCTGGGTACTTAACTTAAAGCTCAGGAGGAATCCACAACCTGGGACTTCCCCCTGCTGCAATACCTGTTTGTGGATTGGGGCCTTCTTTTGCAAAAGTTCAAGTGAAATGACCCAGAGTCTCAATTTTTTCCCCACTCTTGAGCGTCCCCAGGTAAAAGCACTCGCCCAGGCTCGCGGCGTTGCCCTGGAATCCGAACAGCCTCACACAGCACTTCACCTTTTCCAAGCGCCCTGCAAACGTTAGCTAATTGATCTCTGATACTGAAGCAAACTATAGGAACGCATTTTATTGGGAGCACACAGTAACATTTCCTCTGCTCACCCATGTAGAAATAATTAAAATGTTCGCAAGTGTGAGATCATGTTTTGCTTTTCCTTTATATGATCCGTATTAGTAAAAGAGGATATTACTGTGCCAAGGATAGAAGAGCAGACAGTTTGGTGGAGGTTGGCCTCCAAGGGTCAGAGCCTTTACGATCACCTGTGTTCCCATTCAAACTGGGTAGGGTGCTTACATTACTGGGGTGGGTCCTGCCATATTTTAGGTCTCTAAGAATTTGCTGGTGGCTCAAACGCGGCAGGTATTTCAGGAGATGCCTATGCTGACCCACATAGTTAACTTGCTGGTTACTCACCTCCAGCTCCAGAGGTGCTTTTCAACCTGTGGTCCATGGACCCCTGGGGGTCCACAAACAATATCTAAGGGAACCGCAAATAATAACCATGATCAATCAAAAGCATGTGAATGCCCACACTTACAATTCAGAAGAGTCTGCATCTCCATTCAAAATTTTTCAGTGGCCTGCAAATGAAAAAAGTTTGAAAAACACTGTGCTAAAGAGAAGGATCTCTAAATTCAGCCGTGGGGGTTTCAACAGTAAATAAAAGAGACAGAGCACAACAGAGCATGAGAAGGGTCTAGTATGTTCACCATATGCTTGATAAAGGGTAAAACTTCAATGCTAGTAAAAACAGCAAAAATGACAGAGTCCAAGACACAACAAATTAGGTGTGGATCAATTCAAGACACCTTCCTCAGTACTGCTCACAAGGGAAGGTGATTTAAAATTGGTGGAGAAGTTTGTGGCTGTATTTTAAAGCTCACTGGCTTTGTAAAAAAGCACTAGGAGGTGCTTGTAGCCATTCAGTCCAATCTGTGGTGGGAGGAATTGGAGGAAGAATGCACAGAAACCCTCGTGCCATGTTATCTGAGCAGATTAGAAAGAAATGTGGAAGATGATTTAGTCAAAGTTTATAAATTAGTTTAATCCAAAATCTCTCTAGTTTGGTGGCACTGTTGGCTTTGGATGTCCCAGGCTAGGAAAAATGGAGACAGACAAATATCTAATGGCACTGAAGCAAACAACTAGAAAATAGGAATTTGGCACAGTGGAAAATGCTATGAGAGGTCATAAAGCTCTATGTTCACTTTAACATATACATACCTACTACAAGACAAAAAGGGTAACTAGTGAGAAAGCCTGACCTGGACCTGGACCTGGATCTGGACCTGGACCTGGACCTGTCACTGAAGCTGTGAGTGGCTGTTGAGAATCTGATGAGCCAATAAGTCAGGCTTATGCACCTACCAAAGAAACATCTGCAGGCATGCAAAAGAGATCCCACAATACCTGCAATGGCTCCAAGGAAGTTTAACAGGGGAAACCACCCTCCAAGAGAGTTCCCTAGAGCCCCTGCAATTCACACCCACCATGGGCATACCTGCTGCCGAGCCCTGGGTACAACATATGCCCATGAATGTGGAAACCAAAAGCATTACTCGGGAAGGGAGAGCAGTGATGCTAGCAGCAAAACAATGCTGACATAGGCACATTGTCCACGCAAGCTGTGGCACATATGAGTGAGTTTTCAAAAATGTTTGCTGCTCAGTGATAGCCAGAAAAGAGGGATCACTCCAGTTCCTATACCTGTGCTTGAAATAGTTCATTGTGAATATTTATATTGCAGTAGCACTCAGCCCAGTCAAGTGGATCCAAGCTGCTTGTACTAGCTGCTTTACAGACGCATGCAAAAGCTCCTGTCCTGTGTGTGCTGATGAATACTTAGAAGACACACAGTACTCAGTACAACTACAACAAGCAGGTTTCCTCCTAATTGTGTACAGATGCCTCAGAAGGGAACCTGAAGAACTAGCACCTTTGGCTTGAATCTGATTACATTCATCTCCAGTTCTTCCTCACAAAACTCTCAGCACCTCTGTTTTCTCTGATTCTGTAGCCCTTAATGTTATCCACGAGACAGAGATGCTGCAGGCAAACTATTTAGGTTCAAACAAAAACGGAAAACCCAAAAGGCTTTTAGGATTTTAAATCATTTAAAGTTACTTATCACCCTGGCTGGACTTGAGAAGTACTGCCAGTTTTTCATGGTCATGCAGGTTTAAGCTCAAAATAAATTTAAAAAAATGAGAGGACACTGGTGGAATCCATACAGCTGAATCCCCAAGTGAGTGAGCAGTGAAGCAACCCCACGAAAAAAAATGCTAGTGCAGAAAATAAGCAGAACATGGGAATGGGTGTGCCCCGACTGCTTTACCACTCTTCAATACCACCTCTCCTGAATCCCTGTGCTAGTGGATGTCCAGTGCCATCTAGCAGGCAAAACAGTTGTTTACAATACTGGATGAAAATGGTGGGTATTGGTGGGTTGCACTTGGCAGTCATCTGGTTTGTTGTGCGTGGTCTACATCTTGTAGTAGGTGGGCACAGCTTGCAGCTATTTCCTTTTGCTGTTAAGGTAACAACTGAAATTGTCCAGGAGTGACATTGTAGAGGTATACCAAAGACCAGCTTCATTGCAATATATTTACTGGAGCTGCAATGGAAAAAAAATAGCATAATTAAAAAGGGCAAGAGGGTAGAAACTGCACAGAATAAAACAGGTTGAATTAGGGAATAAAATGTACTTCAAGGATAAAGCAAAGTGCATGGGGAAAACACCTACATTGTCAAGTGCACGCCTGAAAGATAGGCAATAGCTAACCTAACAGCTTCAAAAGGGCTACAGGGTTTTCCAGGCTAGGTCCACTTCCTAATACATTGCAGCCCCAATGAGGAAGTATGTACAGCTTGGCTGGGAAGATTCTTGCTTAAATATAAAGGAAGCACCAGAACATAAGACTGCCAAAGAGCAATCGAAAGAGGCATCTTTGTAAACATCAGTGCTGAAGTTCAGCTACCCAGAAAAGTTTGTGACCTTTATTCAAATGGAAACAGAACAGTTGGTAACAGCATGTGCAATGTTATAGCAATGTGGTTTGATAAGAAGGGCCTTTTATAGTCAGACTATAAGCCAAAATGAGACGCTATCAAACATGGCCAAATACGATAATGTGGTTTTAAGTCAAGATATATTTGAAAAGTTTCCTCATCTCTTTTCCTTCTTCAGTTGTAAGTTCTTTTCTGAACTATTTTATAACAGCTCTTTACAACTAAGATTATTTCAATTCTCCCTGCCTATTCTGGGGCTATGGATGCTCAAATTCTCATTTCAGTTGGTAGACAGATGCAGGACACATTATGTTTTCACCTTTGCTTATAAAATCTTCCAGCTCTAGAAAAATATGTTCAAGAATGAAACGCCAAGTAGTAATGGAATTCTATTCAGAGTATTCATGATGGTTTGTTCTAGGACAGTTGAATGGTAAAGTGCAAGTTTTAAAGAAACACACATTAACTGAAAAATAAATATTTTTAGTAGAAATGTAATATGAGACCCAAAGCTGTCTATCACTGAGATGAACTGGGCAGGTCTTCTTCTCAGAGCTATTTTTGCATGCTGCCTTTCTACAGATTCAGTGAGACAAAGCTGCATTGGTTCATGTTTGGAAAATTCTCTCTGCAGTCATAAGAAACATAAGCTTAATTTTAAAAAGTCCTACAAAGTTTACAGTCTATAGGAAGTGATTGGGCCACCATCCTGCTGCTCACATAAACTACCATCACTTCTCAGATCAATCTTTGCTTTATACACAAGTAAAATTTTAGTTTAGTTTGGAGGAGGATGGACATATTTTATTGCTGCAAGCTAAGTTCTTGTGCTTTTTACTATGCATTCTGCTAATGCATCACAGGATACCTGAATCTAGCTGTGCCTGCTATCTTAGTGATTATACACTGTGCAATGGTATATTCTCTATTACACTGCCGGTATACAATGCAAGATGGAAAAAAAAATAAAAGGTTTGATCATCAAAGAAACCTGTGTATTAAAGGTCAGGAAGTAGAGGATAAAGTGAGACTATGATACAAGTCAAGCAGTGGTAGACCTTGCAAATTATTATACTAAATACAAAAAGCTGAAGTTTTTTTCAGGTACACGTAAAAAGAAGCAAGGCTGCTACACAGCGAGGAAGAGGTATACATTAAAGATATTACAGCTGTGACTCAAAATTTAAATACACATTTTGCTCAGGTGTCAGTTGACAATGATGCTCCTCACAGATGCAAAGACAGGATGGCTGCTGGCAACCAGGGTATGAAATTACAATGGGCAAGTAGAAACAGCGATTCTGGAAGTTCGGTGCATTCAGACTTGGGGGGAGCCAGATTATCTCCATCCCAGAATTCTGAAAGAGCTTGGAAATCACAGGTCCACCAGCACAGTTTTCAATAAATCTGTCAAGTCAGATACAATACTCTGTATCTTGAAAATACCAAGCATAGTATTAATATTTAAAGAGCATGAAAAAAATGATCTGAGTAACTACAGGGTGATTAGGCTGATCTCAAGAGTATGAAAGGCTTTAGGACAAATTCCGAAGGAAAAAAGAATTAAAGGACAATTGTAAAGTGAAAATAAAATAAAATTCAGTGCAGATTTACTCATCAAAAATTATGCCAGCCTTACCTTTGTTTGGTATGTTAACTGATTTTCTAGACAAAGGAAATGCAGGAGACCTAATCTAACTCCTCAGTATGGAGCTCCAGGGCAAATGATTTGTTAAGATGGACGTTCATACAAGAACTGTGAAATGGATAAAGATCTCTGTCTAAACGGGAGCCAAAAGACCATGTTGAAAGGGAGATTTTTAGGTCGGAAGGACATTACTAGTGGAGTTCCTCCAGGATTGGTTTTGAGGGTGAGCCAATATTTCCTTTAACAGCCTTGTCCCAAAAAGTAGACAATTTCTAATTAAATTTGCTGAAGTCAAGGTTGGGAGGCATTGTCAATATAGGGGGAATCAGAAAATCATTCTAGAAGACCCTGATTACCTTTAGGGATGGAGAAATAGAAATAGGATGAGTTGGCAAGGTCTCACATTTGGGAACTAATGACAACAATTTCTGCTGGCTGCTGGGAGCTCACCTCTTCAAACATACTGAGAAGGAGAAAGAATAATATGATGCCAAGGTGTATTAAGGGAGACATTTTCAACAGAGATAGAGAAACAGTAATGTCAAATGTACATGGCACTGGTGAGATCTTATCTGGAACACTGTGTCCAATGCCAGTCACTCGTGTTCAAAAACAATGAATTCAAACAGGGAGAGGCACAGAGAAGGGCTACGAGGATGATCAGGGAAATGAAGAGCCCATCTTGCCAGAGAAGACTAAAAGAACCTGACTTGGTCAGCTTAGCAAAAGACGGCTAAGAGGGGCTATGATCTCTGTCTATAAATAAATCAAAATGGTAAACACCCAAGAACAACCACTCAAGCTGCAGGACAAGCCAATAGCGATAAACTGTCCATGAATAAACAGTGACTGGAAATTATAATGCTTTTAATCACCAGAGCACTGAGGTTTTGAAACAGCCTTCCAAAAGAAGTAGTAAGGCCAAAAAGGCTAACTATTTTTTAATACTTCTTGGTTGGTTTCTGAAAGGGCTTAAAGGTCTACAGTTCCCTGAGAGTGTGGGGGGAGGAAGTCCCTTCCACCCCTGTGGTCCTGTATATTTCTAACATCATTATGGGTCGCAAGAAACTATGCCTGTGTACACGCTTTAGGCTTGGTTCAGTTCTAGATTTATTTTTGTTCTTAAATACTTTTTTCATTAGAGTTTTTCATCTATTGCTTACTAGTTAAATACAGATAGTACATTATAATTGTATCTCTATATCAGTGGTTTTCAACCATTTTTCATTTGCGGATCCCTAAAACATTTTGAATGGAGGTGCAGACCCTTTTATACTGTAAGTGTGGGTATTCACATACTTTTGATTGATCATAGTCATCTTTTGCGGACCCCTTACACATAGTCTGTGGATCCCCAGGCATCTGTGAAACACAGGTTGAAAACACTGGTCTATATTAAACCATGGGACCAGCTAATGCTTATTAAAACACTGCACCTTTGAGTATTTTTGGACCACATTTTCAAAAATAGCCTAGAATTCTCTGCATCAACTCTAAGTAGAAATAAGAGAGGAACAAATACAACTCTACATAAATGTCTTTTGCTTTCTTTGTGTGTGTGTCTGTTTGAATTAATGTGTGTACAGTATACTTGAGTAATTAAGACTATGAGCTGAAAGAATGAATTACTATCACATGGAGGTAAAGTATACAATACGGTCAAGTAAGCAGTTCCAATAGGAGCGTATTAAGAAGTAAAATGTATTGGGAAACAGTGCACTGGCTGCCAGATCACTGTCCAGGTGAAGGTGAAATTATGTTCCCAGCTGGTGTCCAGATGAAATTTAAAGTATTAGTTTTGCCTGAATACCTTGGAACTAACTTTCTTGCCTTATAGAGTGAGGTTGCTTATCAGCTAGTCTAGCCTAAGCAAAAATGAGGGAACAGTTGGACTTTTTGTGCCGGAGGAGTAACATAGAGATTATGTCTTTATGGCAGTAAATGTACGTTTTTACAGTGCATCTTGATGTAAATGCTTAGTGAAGATGAGGTATGGGCAGTTTTTACCTTGATATAGCTTCAAACAACCGTCCCCAGCCAACCTGGGGTTTACTTGAGCTAGTAGTTACATGACGATAAAAATTGCTGGTGCATGAAAGAATATAGGGTAGATATTGAGACAATGAGCAAAGAACATTTTGTTTCAGTTCAGTCACATGCAAAGAAAACAGGGATGCACTGTGGCATGTTGTACAAGTTAAATGGCAGACTGCTTTAAAAAAATCAATAGAGATGCAAATATCACTTTTTCTGTCTCATTATACAAGTTACTGGTACTGATTATATATTGTATATGTAAAACAAGCATCAATAAGATCAGAACCAGACAGCATGACATTTTTAGGAGGGAAAATGAAAAATCAATCAAAGTTAACAGGAGAGGAAATATAAAAATCTGTATGTGCTTGCATACTTGTATGTATAAATGCACATGCTGTAATCCTGGCCACAGTGGGATTTGTCTATTGACTGCAATGGAGCCAGGATTTCATTCGTAATCTTTACCTAATTCACTTCATTAACCTTTTTTCTTGAGCTTTCTCTGCTACTCCTCCATGGATTAAGAAGTCTAATGATCTCACAAGCTGCCCAACACAGCTAATTGCTAGAGACAAACAACTCACCCATCCATGGAAGAGCCCATGGGCAAAACAGCTATGACTTGTGGTTAATGGTATAAAAAGTTGTCAAATGCTAATAAAATAAGCACATCCTGTTGTCAACAGGGGCTATTGATCAAGGAGACAAATATTTGAGCAATTTGCAAGTCATCTTTTTGTTTGGGCAGCAGAGTGGAATGTGGTTGTTATGGTTTTTTAAATGTTAATGAAAAAAACATGGGTGTAGAATATATATTACTTTACCCTGTCAGGAGTGAGATTGTTCAGGACTTACAGGTGAAAAAAGAAGGTGGCAGTAGTGTGCAGCTGGCCATAAAATAATTTCACTGGATTCCAATACTTCCCTTTTGGTCAACCGATTTTTATAACTTCCAAAATATGTCATGGTGTCAACCAAGAGTAATACCATTGAAGCCAACAGAGTTTCACTAGTGTAAATGAGAGGGGAATACAGCAGGGCTGCGTGAAGGTTAGGGTGGTGATTCAATGTGGGGGAGATTTGGCCCGATTCGCTGGCTGAATTCCCGAATCATGGAAAAGATTCGGAGAGCTTTGATGATTTGGGCAGTCCCCGGTGGCTGCAGCTGACTTCAAACTGGTAAGTACTAGCAGCGGGGAAGCGGGGCTGGAGGAGGGGGGCAGGGACCATGGGGGGACCCCTCCC